>NC_061508.1:281753897-281853279 GCF_022539505.1 Lolium rigidum
TGCTTATTTGCTTTGATTTCTCAAGAACCATTTGCTACTTCGAATAATTCGTGTATGGACGACTATTATGTGTGCTACTCTATGTTAGGATGATTATGTGTGCTATGTTTATATATCTTGATATGCACATCTCCATACCATGCTTGTTTCCTAAAGATATTGAGGGAGCTTCTCATGATCCACTAGTGTTGCACTTTGCATTCAAACGCAAATTCTCCAAGTGCACACTTTATGGGGGAACCGTCTCAATATCTTATATGGAATCAAGGTTTAAAGCTTATCATAATATCTATATATGACTCTAGCTCGGTTTGTCATCGTACACCAAAAAGGGGGAGATTGTAAGGGTATTTTACCCTTATCCATTATTTTGGTAACAATGACACCGTGCTAAAGTATTTGGCCTAATACATGTTTATAAGGATAATCTCGGTATTAGGCAAAGAGGCATAAATGGTGTATCAAAGGAACAAGAAGGCTAAAGGAGACCCCCCATTTCAACAACAATCAAACGGGGGTCTACAAGCAGGAATCCGGCCTGCCGCCCGGTCAGCCGGCCCGGCCGGCGTGCCTACCGGTCAACCGGTCGCCAACCGGGCGCCAACCATGCGCCGGACTAGCTCCGGCCAGCCGGCCTCCCAACCGGCGGGCCCGGCGTGCCGACCGGTCAACCGGTGGCCAACCGAGCGCCAACCGGGTGACCTCCCGGACGACGCAAAGTGACCCCGGTCGGGGTCCGGCCCGCCGACCGGTTTGGACCGGCTGGTCCGACCGGCCTCGGACCGGACTCTCCGGTCTGTGGTCCGGTTGACCGGGACTGTCGAGAGAAAAGCTGATGTGGCAAGTGACCAACGGCCATATTTTGAAGAACACTATAAATGGCCCCTCTCCTACCTTTGAACAGTTAGGCACTACACTACAAGCTGTTCTTGAGCTCTCTCTCTCATACTCCATTGCTAGAAACACCAAAAGCCTCAGATCTCCCTCCTCCTCCACCCAAACTCAAATCCCTCCGGGGAATCAATAGAGGAGGACCCGATCTACTGTCCTACCAAGCCAAATCTCATTCCCCCTTGTATTCATCAAGAAGCTTGCTCTCTAGGGTTCCTTGGAAACCCTAGGTGGGCAAGTGTGGTCCTGTTGACGTCAGAAACCCACTGGCGGGCAGAGACGGGCAACACCGTAGAGCCGGGAACAACTAGGGCTGCGGCTGGCCCTAGTCCCTCTGAGCGACGGCCCGCAAAGCCTCCTGGTCGCACGCACCGATGTTTATCACAAGGGCGTGCCACCTGACCTATACCTGGTCGGAAGGTGTGGATGATGCCTCGCTTAGTTTCCTGCGGGGCACACACGTAAACGTTAAATACGAGCCTCGATCGGCTCTCGAGGTTATCCCGTGAATCGGCTCAAAGAGCCGATCCACCCATGATTCGGACGGGGTGTCCGAATATATGGTGGTCCTGCTTGATCAATGTAAAGCTAATGAGATCTACGACGATTTAGGGTTTTCACCGCATAATCGGATCATCCTACTCAGGTTCGGGCCTCGCGCTCGCGCACGGTGACCGTAAGCCGATCCTAGACAGGGCCTAAACACCAACACGAGGTTGATCCCCGGAACATCCGTTCTAGGACTAGCAAACGTCACCCTACACGCCGCTGGATCCTCCGCCCCTTGTAAGGCCTAACTATTGCGGATATTAAACTAATCCTTGTAGAACAAGGAGCAATCGTAACGGATCAGATCTACTAAACTATGATCAAGCGGGTGCCGCCCTACACCTAAGATAGGTGTAAGGGCGGCTAGACACGCAAGGGTTGCACTACGAAAGCATGCAGCATGAAGAACAATGCTAACCCTAACATGTCTAAGATAACTACGTTGCTCGCCATCAAAAAGGCTTCAAGACGAGCAACGCATGAACAACGTAGGCAGGCTAGTGCCGCCTAGATCGCAAGATGCGATCTAGGCAGCATGATGCTTACCGGTAGAAACCCTCGAGACGAAGGAGTTGGCGATGCGCCGAGATTTGTTTGTGGTTGAACGTTGGTTGTTTTCTATTCCATAAACCCTAGGTACATATTTATAGTCCAGACGGACTTTCTAATGTGGGCGTGCACCAAACCGTGCACGAGTAAGATTCTAACTTCTAAACTAAGATGCGATCTAATATGTTACAGATACATGGGCAATTAAGCCCAACTTGGTATAAAAGGCCGATTCACGTATCTCTTCTATATATATATTCTTCAAGTCCATCTTGATCGCGGCCCACCTCTGACTTGGTCAAATTCTGGTGATAACACATGCCCCCCTGGTTTTGGAAATGACATTTCCAAAATCATTACGCTTTCTTTCGTCGGGTCATGTCGTGGCGAGCAGCGAACCGCCGCAGAATCTTCCATCATCACGCCTCGCCTCCCGGGCTTCTCTCGTATGCACCGTCAATCCCGGCCTCACGTCCTCGAGAACCGTCATGGCATTAAATCTCCACTACACTCTCTTTATTTATCCGTGCCAAACGGTTCACCACTCCATCGCCTTGCTCGCTCCGTTCACCAAACCAAAAAACCCTTCTCTTCTGCGACCATGTCTTCCTCTTCCTCCTCTGCTTCAGGCACCTCTCTCCAACCATTGCCGAAGAACAAAGAAGAGGACGATCTCCGCTCCGGGGCGCACCCCATCTCCTCTGACAAGGAGAAGAAGGGAGGAGAAGCGGAGAAGACCAAGGCCTCCCCTCCACCAAGCTCCCGCCGAAGAAGCGCTCACGCACGTGGGCGGACAGCGAGGACGACGGTGATGACGAGGAAGAAGAAGATGAGGAGGAGGAAGATGATTCCTCCGCCTCCATTGGGTATCCTCCAACGAAGCGCTTCCGCGGCTGGGCGGATAGCGAGGACGATGATGATGACGAGGAGGAGGAAGAGGCTACAGCCGACGGCTGGGGCAGCAGCTGCGAGGAGCTTCCCGGGAGCAGCGCCGACGACCTTGACGACGGCGACGATGAGGACAGCGACGACTAGTAGAATAGGACTAGCAAGTAGCAGTGTACTAGGCGCTAGATCCCTCTTTTGAGAGCCATCGGCTTTTCTTGTAAAGCTGCTCCTTTGAATTAATGAGAATTGTTCTTCTAATTTCTCCTTTCATTAATCCAATTTTCATCCTTCCGCCCGCCACACCAAGACCGATAGTGACGAATCGGGTTATCATTGTTTTTCTCGACCGTGGCGTTTTGCAGTCCCGCAGCCGATGACTATTCATCGGCTAATTTGAGGAACCAATCTCTTCTCTTCTTGCAGCACCAGTACGGTCCAAACCTCGTACCAGACGACGGCTCTTCCTTCCCAGTTCCTCCCTGAGATGATCATGACGCAATAACAACCGAGGTAACTCCAATCGTCTCTTAAACATAGGGCACCTATAGGCCTGTTGCCCCCCGAGTCTCAGCCAAAACAAAACAGAGGCGAGGATACGCGAATTAGCTGTATGGACCTGGGTTTGATCATGTCCGAGGGAGCTTCTTATGCGAGCCAGCCGATTTGAACATAAATCGGCTTCTCAAAGCAGAGAGCCTTCAAGGTGAGCTGCCCCCGAGCCTTCTTCAGCTCTTGCCGGCCGGGTCGGCTCCTTTCCTTTGGTGGATCCGATGCGGTCCATCCTTGACCTCGATCCGCATGTCCGAGGCTGCTCCCGGCATTGTTCTTGAAGAGAGGATCTAAGTCCTTAGACTACTCTATTGAGGAGCTCTTCCATTAGTGCTCCCTGACCCTCTGATCGTAACAGTTACTCCTCTTAAGTCGATGTCTGCTGCATCGGCTGTGCTCGAAAATTTTCGAATTTTCAGATTTTCGAATTTTCAGATTTTTTGGCCGACTGGTGCATCGGCCCCCATACTCCAATACCCATCACCAAAAGATGAGATGCTTCCGTTGCATATCCTCGTATTTTGTCCCCACAGGTGCCCCCCGAGCCGATTCTCGTCAAGAGAATTGATGGTATCGGCTCTGTTGGATAATATGTTGAACCCAGGCAGAACGGTGGGTGAGGATAATTTTGGCCGATTGCTGGAATCGGCCTCCACGTTGCTTGCTCGGTGAAGGTTTTGTAATGCCCCTTCATGAATTTTTTGGGGCCGATCACAAGGATCAGCCTCGCCATGTTTGCTCATTGACGTGTTCTTGCTATTCGTCCAGGCCGGTAGATAAGACCAGCCCAATCTCTGATTTTATCATGTTGGTGCGCTTGCTGTCGTCCACCTTGGATGTATCGTGCACCCGTGGAGCGCTAAGCTTTGCCTGGAAGAACGAGCACCATGTTTGTGCCAGCCGATGCTTCATCATCGGCTTTCCTTTGCTTGGGGCGCCACTCCATTTTCCGTGGACGACCCTCTTCATCCAGGGTTCGCTCGAACCTTTGCGGCCGGATCAGGCCTTGCTTTCCTCAATGTATGCAAGTATAACCTCTCGGCTTCTTCCAGGCCGCGCAATCGTTGAACCCTCGCGTTTCGGGAACGGCTAAGTCCGTCGTGGCACCACCTTGGCCGGTGGTACCTGTCTTCCTCTTCTCCCTCGTCTTCCGAATCTTCGAGATCTTCCAACCGAGGGGACTCAGCTCGTTTGCTCGTGGCGGGAGAGGTCCTAAGCGCTCGAACACGGACACGTTGGCTGCCTCCTTCTTCTTCCGGTTGCATTCGGGCAATTGCCGATTGTTGGCAATCGGCTCATTCCCGAATCCCGAGCAGTGCTCGAAGAAAGGACAATCCCAAGGCTCTGTCCTCGTCGTCTTGCTCCCTTGCCTTTCCCTTGGCACAACGCTCGTGCTCCTCCTCATCGCGATTCTCGCCGACGATGTCTTCGGCTTCTCCGGCCGGACGAACTCTTTCATCGTCATCGCCGGACCGTCGGCGTTGGTCGTACTCGACCCACATACTTGCCGAGGGGTGATCGCGAGAGAGGTCGCCGATATCTTATGTTCTTCACTTCTCCCTCTCGTGACGTAGCGCTTGCCGTCTTGGCGGAGCCGATCGCGTGGAGCGGCTTCCTCTCGTTTCTTTGCCGTGAGAGCAGCTGCCCTCATCTCCATCCTTGCCGGCGTGGTGTCCAAGATCTACCATGTTGATATTGCACAGAAACCCGGCCGGCACCCCGCATGGCAAGCATACTCCACCATGTTCACGGCGGGGAAGGGCTGGGTATCGACCTTCATGGCGTACTCGGTTGAAAATTAGACGCCCGTTCTCTATCGCCGCTTGGATGTGCCGCCGCCACACCCTGCAGTCGTTGGTGGTGTGGGAGAACGTGTTATGCCATTTGCAGTATGGCCTTCCGTTCAGCTCTTGCACCGTGGGGAACTTGTGGCCTTCGGGTACCTTTATACGCTTCTCCGTGAGTAAGAGATCAAAGATCTGCTCCGTTTTGGTCACGTCGAAGTCGAACCCTTTCGGAGGGCCTCGTGGCTTCACCCATTTGCGGGTCACGGGGCTCGACGCTCGAGTCCATTCAGCCACTGCTACCTCCCGATCTCCCATGGCACCTTCATCTTCGTCCGCATCAACCACGAGTCACCACCCGCTTGAATTTGTCCTGGTAAACATCCGGGTGGCGCTGTTCATATGCGGTCGGCTTCGCACCATGTGCGCTAACGAAGGGTAGTCCGCTTGGGAGGCCACGTCCTTGATTGATGATGAGAGACCCACCACCGCCAACTCGGTCGCTTCTTTTTCGCTTAAACGAGCCGAAAAGCATCGGTTCCTAATGGTCTCGAAGCGCTGGATGTATTCCGCCACTGTCTCCCCGCGCTTCGTCCTACTTGCGCTAGATCGGCAAAACCAACATCGGAAGCCTCCGAGTGATATTGCTCATGGAATTGCTCTTCCAACTGCTTCCAAGTCCGGATGGAGTTCGGTGGTAGCGATGTGTACCACCCGAAAGCCGATCTCGTGAGGGACCGTGCGAAGAACCTCACGCGCAACTCGTCCGACGCTGAGATCGTGCCCGGCTGTGCCAAATATCGGCTCACATGCTCGATGGAGCTGGAACCATCCGATCCACTAAACTTCGTGAAGTCGGGGAGCCGATATTTGGGTGGCAGCGGGATCAGTTCGTAGCTGTTGGGGTACGGCTTGGTGTAGCCGAACGCCTTCCTTTTCGGCATCATACCGAACTGATCTTTCGGAATTGTACAAATCTGATCCGCTGTGATGGCTGAAGGTGTCGAACCCTGAAGATTCGCCGGGGTGGCATACTTAACCAGCCATGCTTGCTTTTCCGGTTCTAAGCCCACTGTAGGAGCTGGGCCTTGGAGTTTCGTCGGGGTGGCGTACTTAGCCAGCCACGATTGCTTGTCAGGATCGGCTCCTGACGTTCCTCCTGCCGTCCCAGAGGCCGCTGATATTGCAGCCTGGTTCGAGAGTGCCCAGGCGTTGCAATCTGGTATGTATGCGCATGTGTATCCGTGCGGGATCTCCTTAGGCGGCTCAGGTAGGAATTGGTAGTCCCTAGGATCACCACCATCCTTGTAGACGACATATGCCGATGCGTTCGGCAGTTCCGGTGCTACCCATGCGAACGGCTGGGGCTGGAGCGGCATCTCTCCTTTGAAAGTCCCCAGAGCCGGTCCCGACGGGGAGTACCGGTGACTCATGATTTCCTGGACGACGCGCGAGCGACACGCTCCAAGGTGTTCACCGAGGCTCTCGGAGTGGCGGTGCGGCGAATGAGCCACCATGTAGTTGATCTCCTGCCGCGGCGACACTGGTGCGTTCTTCCGACGGAGCGGATAGGTCCACTCCATCGAGCGCGCCTTCGGGTGTGAAACCCTTCCACCCGACGCCATGGGTGCGGGTTCGGTGGAAGGAGCCGATGAGTTCGGCTTCGAGGGTTGCCTTGATCTCGTCATGTTTCTTCTTGAGCTCATCAGGCAGATCCGCGTACGTGACCGGAGTGTCTTCCGCCATCTCGGATGTGGATGGCGATGTCGTGGATGTCATCGACTGTCCCACCGGGCGTGCCAGAATGTGTTGACGTCAGAAACCCACTGGCGGGCAGAGACGGGCAACACCGTAGAGCCGGGAACAACTAGGGCTGCGGCTGGCCCCAGTCCCTCAGAGCGACGGCCCGCAAAGCCTCCTGGTCGCACGCACCGATGTTTATCACAAGGGCGTGCCACCTGACCTATACCTGGTCAGGAAGGTGTGGATGATGCCTCGCTTAGTTTCCTGCGGGGCACACACGTAAACGTTAAATACGAGCCTCGATCGGCTCTCAGGTTATCCTGTGAATCGGCTCAAAGAGCCGATCCACCCATGATTCAGACGGGGTGTCCGAATATATGGTGGTCCTGCTTGATCAAGGTAAAGCTGATTAGATCTACGACGATCTGGGGTTTTCACCGTATAATCGGATCATCCTACTCACGATCGGGCCTCGCGCTCGCTCACGGTGACCGTAAGCCGATCCTAGACAGGGCCTAAAAACCAACACGAGGTTGATCCCCGGAACATCCGTTCTAGGACTAGCAAACGCCACCCTACACGCCGCTGGATCCTCCGACCCCTTGTAAGGCCTAACTATTGCGGATATTAAACTAATCCTTGTAGAACAAGGAGCAATCGTAACGGATCAGATCTACTAAACTATGATCAAGCGGGGTGCCGCCCCTACGCCTAAGATAGACGTAAGGGCGGCTAGACATGCAAGGGTTGCACTACGAGAGCATGCGGCATGAAGAACAATGCTAACCCTAACATGTCTAAGATAACTACGTTGCTCGCCATCAAAAAGGCTTCGGCACGAGCAACGCATGAACAACGAGGCAGGCTTGTGCTTGCCTAGATCGCAAGATGCGATCTAGGCGACATGATGCTTACCGGTAGAAACCCTCGAGACGAAGGAGTTGGCGATGCGCCGAGATTTGTTTGTGGTTGAACGTTGGTTGTTGTTTATTCCATAAACCCTAGGTACATATTTATAGTCCAGCGGACTTTCTAATGTGGGCGTGCACTAAACCGTGCACGGGTAAGATTCTAACTTCTAAACTAAGATGCGATCTAATATGTTACAGATACATGGGCAATTAAGCCCAATTTGGTATAAAAGGCTGATTCACGTATTCCTTCTATATATATATTCTTCACGTCCATCTTGATCGCGGCCCACCTCTGACTTGGTCAAATTCTGGTGATAACAGTCTGGTAAGTCCCTTTCCTCTTTCTTTATTTCTATTTTCTTTTATTGCTTTCAATTCTGTTTTGAATTCATGTTTTAACTATTTTCTATTTTGCAGGTGTTAAACAATTGGTCTTTAATGGAGACTAATAAAAGTATTATTGTAATACTCAATTGTTGTGATTAAACATTTCACATATGTGAGCTTTATTACAAATTGTAATTAATCATGATTTTATGCACTCATTTAAATTTTCCTTTATCTTGTGTAATCAAATCTATTTTGAGTTATTAGGGTTGATAATTTCTACTCTAAGTGTTTTTTAGAATTTATCATTAGGATTTGAGCTCTTAATTGAGAATTTAGTTCCCTGCATATGTTTTTATGTGATCCTCTATTTATTAAGATCTTGTAATTTTGATTATCACTCTATGTCAAGGTTAGCACTAGTATTATATTTTAATAACACTTTGAATTACCTAGAGTAGACATTACTCTTATCATGGTTTAGTTACGATATATGGAAATAAGTGGTTGCCGACCACCCATATAGTTTCAATTATAAGATTTAGTACTAGGTTCATCTTAAGTTCCATAGTTAAACATAGGATTTAATTGGAATGTAATTTATAGAGTTATATTTCTATTGATATAATGATACATGGATTGGAACTTAATTGTAGCTTAGATTTTTATTGTGATCACCCAAGCGATGCACCAATTAAGATTCAAATATAATTATAGGTTATAGAGATGGGATGACACCATATTGCATGTGCTAGGGTTAATCTCCCCTAACCAGGATGAGGTGGTGGCTTAATTAACATTTTAGGTGCTCCTTTAATTACTAAGATATTGAGAATTGGTTTTATATTCTACCAATTAACTTCTATTATTAACCTCAATTAATCATTAAAGTAACTATAATGGTTATAGTTCTTTTTATAGTTAACTTTGGTCTTATGGATGGATGATTTCTCACCATATTAAATATGGAATTTTACTCTAAGGTTTTCTTAGGTTCTTAAGTGAAGAATAGGTGAAATGTAAATGTGGTAGAATTATACCTGTGATCACCAAGTGGTTCACAAGTTAAGGTTGGGGTCTAAGCCTAGGGTTGTTTATTATTGATCTCCTTATAATTTCATGTGTCTAATGATATCTGCTTATCCTATTAGGGTTTACTTATCCTCGCATACTTCAAGAGCATGATCATGGTTAGACATGATCCACTTGTTCTTGATATCCTTACCTCAAGTTCTTAGGGTTTATGAACATCACTCAATTTATAATGATCAAGGTTTGGCTTCCTACATTATTTCTAATGAAATGGGTTCTCACTTCCATGATCAAGCATTGTCTTGATCAACTAGGATATTGTGGGGGCCCGGACTAGCTGTCCGAAACACCCGTTATGCATACACATTCATGATCCCATGATCAGTGTGTCGTGAAGGCATAACCGAACTGGTACCAAATACATCATCCATTACAGTACCGAATAAAAGGATTACAACAGGTCACATGACCAATACTTACATAAGAGCCGCAATGGCAGGAGATCAACAATCACACGGCGAAACTTCGGACGAAAGCGTTCACATGGCCCAAGTCATGCCATAACCCTACGAGCAAGCGGGCGGGAAGACGTTCCTAGCTCGCATAGACGTCGTATACTCCTTCTTCATCCGTCGGATTCCACCAAGTCGGCCAAGTAAATAGCCGGGGACAAAGCCATGAGTACATTATGAATTGTACTCGCAAACCACCTAGAGAGAAGTAAAGGATATGCAATTTGGCAGTAGCAAGGAACATGCACTATTCTAGGGTTACAAGGAGTGAGAGATAGTTTTGCCCGAGAGTAAGACATCTCTATATCTTTGTTGAAAACCTTTTTGAAACAAGTTTCTTCAAAGACTAATAGGTAAGGGTGACCCATTTTCCTTTCAGGCCATCTCAGTATGACCAAAACAACTTTTCCAACTTTCCACCGTACCTCTCAGGTACATTTCCACCGATCCCACGGCATCATTTTCCAGAAACATTTTTGAGAAAACACTTTTATAAACCAAAACTCTTCGAGGCTAAGCAACGGCCTTCCCAACCGTCCATAACCGCGGACACGGCTATTCGAATAGTTTTCACTCTGCAGAGGTCGTACACTTTCCCCACAAGATCCGATAAATCCGCCGGGATCATCCCTGGTTCACCAAGCGTCAAAACGCGAGGTTCGGATAACCGATCGCAGTTTTTCGCTTGCTCGCCTTCGCCTAAGACATGCCGCCTAGAGTTGTACCTCCCAACACCGAGTCCGAGGGGTCGTTTACCCGGGAGTAGCAAATTCCCCGACCAGCTCGACCCTCGGAATGCCGCGACCAGCTGCGGGGCATTATTCAATGGGAGCTCATAGGTTGTACCCCTGCCATCTAAAGAGAAGGAAAGGCGTCCCCGATACGTCGGGAAGGCCCGGTCGATAGGTGTCCATGCTCGGACTACCCCTTACACTTGCGAGGACCCAAACTAAGGCGAGACAAACTACTACGCTACGCCCCGTGCCCACTTTGGGGTAATGTGGTTGCACTGTCTTTTAGTCCGGGTGAGTACTTAGGCGCTAAAGTTTTCGAAAACATTTTCTTTCCTCCACTTGCCTCCAGCAAAACTCCTTTTGCAAACACTTTTTCTTTTCAAAAACTCACACTTGGGCAGGGTTGCCCCATTCCAAGGTTTTCGAAGAACTTTCTTTCTTCAAAACTTTTTCATAAAATAACTTTTTCAAAGGGCTCCCAACCTATATTCTAACTTTTCTTGAAAAGTGGCGACAAGGATGATAAGGTGATAAGCACCATACCACTAATAGGGGGTTGATCAGTAGGTACCATCGAGGGCTGCACCCTAAGGGTGGAATAATAAAACTCCGGGTAGCAATAACTACCCACATAAATAAGTAAACAATGCAATTTATAAAACTGCTAACAATGCAAGAGTAAGAGAATTAGGATGAGATATGCATCAAGAGGTGGCTTGCCTTGGTTGGCTATTTGTCCCTGGACTTGTTCTTCATGATCCTCTGCTCTTCCTTCCTCTTCGAAATTCTCACCAAGATCCTCTCCGTCTTTTCCGATGGTATTCGCATTCTAACGTCACAAAATAAAAAAATGAAACAATCAACACAAGGGCATTCACGAGACAACATTCATAAGCCACATAAAACATACACAAACAGCTAATGTAAGCCATGGAATAATCTATAGCACAAACAATACTAAACTAAATGCAATTTTTAAGAGAAACCATTTATTTTGCCTGGAAAAAGGGCATAAGCCCTAAAATGCACAAAGTATTCTTTGGTCATCACCTTGGGCTACAAAGCGCACACCCAGGTAGATATCAACACAGATAAGCTTCATGTACTTAGTTTGAGTCAAAAAATGTTTTGAAATTATTTTTAAAAAAATTATTTTACTGGCCGGAAGGGTCCATTACAGGGTTTAGTTTAGTAAAAAATCTCAGTTGCTCCAATAAATCTAAGTTTCCGATGTGTTGTTTCCGACATCTTTATGATATTAAAAAAACATCACTCAAAAATATTATTTTAAGTTCCTGTAATATTTTTGCAAAAAGATTTGGAACAAAATTGGCCTCTGGCCCGAATGCACATGCCTTAGTGCCATGCATGCAATCCAATCCCAACATTTGGGTCTTGCAGAGTGGATCACTACAAATTTTGGTCAATCAAAAATGAAATCTACAGAATTAAATACCTATTTAAAATGGTTTAAGCAAGTTATCGGATCTGGATTTATTGTGAGATGTCTACAGGAGATTTAAATAATAGATTTGGTACAAGTGTCCTACAAAACGTTCAGGGTGGTTAGTGATTTTTTTAGATCTACACATAATGTTTGGCGATTTAACAAGGGAACCAGATCTCTCAGTTGGATTCAGTTTACAGAAAACAAAGAACGAGCTGCAGCCAATGGATCTGGCCAGCAGTACCGGGCCGGCAAAATTCTCGCTCGCGGACGAGCGGAAGGCCACGGCTCAACACGGTCCAAGCCAGGCCGGACTGTTCTGCGGCCATGCGCGACGATATAGTGGCATGCAGCCGTTAGATCAGTTTCCAACGGCCCCGGCCTTTCTTCTTTGGTGAGCAAAGTACGACGACACAACGCGACCAAAGTCTAACTACGCGGAGCGTATGCGGACCAGGGACTCACCTAGGGCTCGAGGATGACGGGATCGACGCGGTTGACGGAACAGCAGCTTCCGGCTGCACTCCTCCGCCGAAAAATACACGCACGCAGGCTACCTCCAGGGCGGCGGCAATGTCCGCGGTGCTGCGGACGAACTTGACGACGACGGCCGCCTCGAGCGCTCCTGGAAAAGGATGCGAGCTGGGTTAGATGCGTGAGAGGGAGGAGAAAGCAAGGAGATAGAGAGGGTTGTGGCCGAAAGTCTGGGTCGGCCGGGTCGGAGCGTGGGCGACATACGCGACGCGCAGCGAGGTGCGGCACCTCGGCCCGGTCGGCCTGGGTGCTCGGGCGAGCTTCTGGACGGTGGAGGCCCCGAGCGACGGAGGCGCTGCTGGAGAGGCGCGAGAGCTGGGGACTCGGTCAAGCAGGGGGCTAGCGGGCGACGATGCGGACGAGGTTGTCGAAGATGGCGACGTACGTGCCCAGGCCAACCTATGTCAGCGACGACGTCCATGTGTGCGAGCGTTGCGCACGTACGGACAGAGCTCCGTCGGCGTTTGCCTCCCGGCATGCTCCTAGGGATGGCTGACGACCAGCTGGAGAGGTCGAGGCGGACGAGGGAAGTCGAGGAAGTGCAGGTGCGTCTCCAGCTCCTGCATGCAGCGTCCAGAACGACGCCGCGGTCGAGGGTGACCAAGACAGCAACGACGAGCCGACGGGGTCCTCGGCATCCCCTGGAAGGAGAAGAGGGCGAGTGAGAGGGAGCACAACCAGGCCAGCTCGACGCAACAGAGAGGGACGGAGAAGACAGCGCGCGCGTGACGACATCCTTCACCGTGCGCCACGGACGTTGGGCTTGAGCTCGAGCTGCAAGGAGAGGCTGAGCTCCTTTCAGCTCGGCCGTGAATGGAGTGGTGGTGTGAGGGTGTGGTGGCGAAATGAGGAGGGATCATCCGGAGGCTCTGCGGGTTTTAAAACGGGCGGCGACGTCCATGGTGCACCGGGTGCACGCGTAGAGAGAAGAGAGCTCGGCGGCCAACCATTGGGCACGGGAGGCGGTGGAGTTGTGCCAGCAGCGTGCGAGCAGGGTTTTTGGAGCGAAGTGCACGTCGCAGGTGTGAGGGAATCGAAGACAGGGAGAGGTCACGTCTGCCTACAAGCTGTTCGACGCAAGAACCGGGAAACGGTGAGGTTGAGTGCCTGCATGCTGGGGCGCGGTCTGGTCTCTCCATGCGTGGGTGAGATGGTGGCACTCTTCTCGCTCAACTCTCGTTGCCTTAGGTCACAGACGAGGTGACATGAGGTGGGCGACGTGGACGTGCACCCGACGGCGTGCGCAACGGCGATTGGGGGTTTGGCGAGCATGGGCTAGCGAGAGGAAGCTCGGGAGAGCATGTCTGGGCGGGGTAGGAGAGTGCAGGGCGCGTCTAGGATGGCTGGTTCGGCGTGTGCGACCAGCAGAAAAGAGAGGGGGACGGGCCTTCCGTGCGGGTTTCCAAGAGGAAGGGACAAGAGAGGGCTAGGCTGGGTAGGAGGAGACACAGGAGGGGTGCAGGTGTGGGACTGTGGGAGAGAGACAGCAGCGAGCAGGGGCGCTCATTGGTTTGGCAAGGAGTGGGGGAGGTAGGGATAGACACGGGTGCAGACGCCCATGGCATGGCATGGCCGGTTCCCTCTCCATGCAAAGCATAAAGGGACAAGGAGAGATGCCAAGGCTCCCACCAGGTTGGCTAAGATGGTGTGATGGTGTCGGAGGATTAAGGGAGTGGTTTTGGTGTTGGTTAAAAAAAATATAAAGAGAATGAGAGAGAGATGAAGAGAGATACGTGGTGCATGGATGCCTTGCATGGCCGGCCACCTTTTCTTGTGCATGCCAAAATGAGCAAGCACGGTGCCAAAATAGACTAGGTAGCTTGATTAGGTTAGTAAGCTGATGAAGGTTAGGCCCAAAACTTGATGTTGGGAAAGATTAGTGATCAAGGAAAATTGAGATTGAGATGGAATTTAATAAAGATGATGATCTATAGATGGCATACGATCCAATCATGGTTTTGCCAAAATGCTGAGGTTGAAAGATAGTTTTTTTAAAACGTTCTACTTGCTCTACAAAGCAAGGTAGTTTTTTTCTTCTTTCGTATAAATAAATAAGTGAAAAAAAGAGAGATAGGGCAAAAGTATCATAAGCATGCATTTTATATATAAAAAAATAGAGTGAAGAAAATATATTTCTAGAAGAAAATTTAAAAAGGAAGTGAGGAGATACAAACATATATCATTCCCATCCCTAGTTTTATTTTCGAAAATATTTTGAAATGGTTTGATAAAACTACAAAAATAGTTTTGTTAGAACGATAGTGAACAAGATGGGGTTTTACTGTTGTTAGGAAATTTGGAGGGAAATTCCCAATTTGAAATTTTTGGATCATTACCATAGGGCATAGTACTGATTTTCAAAGATGATATTTTGTTTTAGTCTCTTAAGGGTAAGGCTCAAAGAGTTGGATCTAGATAAGATGATAAAAATATGGTGTGCAAGACATCAGATGGTTATGTCAAGAATATTTTCTAACATAGAGTTGGATGATCTTGGAGAGGTTGAGATACAACTGGAGATTAATCATCTGTGGGACAAATGATCATATAACACTATCATGACTAGATGAAGTGGGGATCTTAAATGATAGATCAACGAGACATATTAGTGGCAAGGGAAATGCCAAGGATATTTGATCACAGATCAAATAGTCCTCTAATTATTTTTGGTGTCTATGGCCCTTATTTGATTTAAAATAGATAAAAAGTTTAATTGAAACCTTTGAGATGAGAGAGGGTTTTTAGAAGGGTAGTGTGATCCAAAGTCGAATTAGAATAAAGTATGGATCACTCCATTTTACTTTTGGAAAACAAAACTGCGTATAAACACTTCTATAAAATTTTAAAGTAACACAAAGTGGAGGTATGCCACTTGGCAAATACTTTGCGTCAACAACAATTTTAGAAACTCCTATTGTGATACTATGATCTAAGTGACCATAGCCAATTTAAATAAAAGAATTTTGTCAAGACCCTTTGAATTAAGACTTTGAGTCAAAAGACAAAACAAAACAAGTTTTGTGTTGTGTCAAAAAGTTCAAATACTTTTGAAGAGAGTAGGTTAAAGTAATACAAGAGGGGCCATAGCATGAGTGTTTTTCTTGAGACTAGAAAATGTGGGTTGAGGTATTTCAGTTAGCACTAGCAATCATTAATCAACAAACAAAGCCAGACAAGCAATGCAATCAAAACATGTCACCACTAAAAAAGTTTTTGTTCCCCCTGATTTTTGCACCCTGGACAAATAGACAAGGTTGCAAAAGTTGGGGTGTTACAAATCCTTCCCCCCTTAAAATAATCTCGTCCCGAGATTAGTAAGTGTAGGACTAGAAAGGTTTTATAGGTTAACCTAAATTAGACTCCATCCTCCGGTGGACGTGCTATTGTCGAAAAAATCACAACTTCGGCTTCTGAGAGACACGGTGGATTTCCATCGAGGAAAAGCTTCGTGAAGAGGTTGACTTCTCCATGCAGATGTTAGTTTTGCAGCTCCCTAACAATCTTCGAGGGGTCCTCGATCCTTGGAGAGTTAGAGCATCCTAACGGTGCTTTCGAAGGATCGGAAGTATGAGGGTTAGCTTCATGTTTTAGTGGAAGACAAAGTCTTCCACCCTTAAGATTGTTCAACAGGGGTTCAAGAAAAGTCAGAGCTTCTGCCAAGGGGTCTTGTCGGGCGCTTCTGAAGAAGTCATTGATCTCCCGTCTTGAGTTGAGGAATCTTCAGGGGCGAAGTGCAGACCACGGCTTCAAGAGGCACACACGATGTTTATTACTCTGTAAGGCGCTTGTTAAGTTAGTAAGTCCGCGGAACTCCTGGTGGGTCTTCACATAAAGCAGCAACAACAGTCGTCGAAAACCGTCTTCAACTTCAGGGTTGGTGCTCACTAAAAAAAACACCAACTCTTGAGTCTTGAATTGTATTCAAAGGCTTCACTTGATGAGGATCAGATGGCCCTTGTAGAGTAACTTGGCTTCGATGCGACAGCTCACTTAGCTTGTTAGATGGTGCATTAGAGGGTGGGTTTTCAGAAGATAAACTCAAGGTTAGCGCGATTATGCTCTAAGGTTAGTCAAAATTTGTACGGCTTCATCTTCTCGCAGGGTTGAAGTCAATCTTGAAGGCACTGACTTCTGCTTCCTTGGCGTCGCAGGGTGTCTTCGGTAGAATGGCGCACTAAGTTGGGGACTCCAGGAAAACAGGGTTCGATTTATCTGTTACCCAAGTTAGAGTTAGGGTTCTTTGTTAGCTTTTCAAACTAACAGTTATAATTTCTACTAGGATTTTGACGGGATGTGAGGAAAACATCTTAGGGAGGGTTTCCTAGACTGGATATCACACAAAATTGGTTTTTCAGGCCGAGAGGCTAGAGCAAGCATTCACACAACAAGCAATCATAAGCACTCAAGCAGCACATCCACAACACCACAAGCAATCATGAAAACTACATGAGGTACTTTAAGTACCCAGGGATGCCTGATACGAGGGGGTAGCTCAATTGAAGCAATTGAGTTTGTCCTATATCCATCCTATTGGCTTGGGTTGGCCAGGGATGCAGACATCTTCATTTTGCTGATATTGACTTCAACATTGATTCTTGCAGCAATCGATGGTGGAGTAGGCCTGATGTTGAGCCATCGATGTTGAGTCGGGGGCGAAAGCTTCATAGGATCTTCTGGTCCCAATTTGGAGGGGTAACCGTTGAGGTACTCCAAGTCGACAACTTCTTGTGACTGGCCAAAAAAATTACTAGTCAAAAACTGAGGACTTGATCCCTGACGACTGCAAAAGTGCAAGTCCAAAGAGGAACAAGGTCAGTTCCTTGACTGACTTTGGGGACCACCAAAGACATGGTCTTATTATACCTATATGCGTACTGCTATGTCAGCATCAATCTTCAATAGCTGCAGTCGAAGATTCTTGAGACTTCCTGAAGGGTTGATCCATCTTCGGCTTCGAGTATCCGAGTCTTAGTTGGGGACATCGTCCAATATGTTGATTTGGAAGAGGATGAGGTAGTAGAATCCAAAACTTTCAAAATCTTTGGAAATCAGAAAGTGAGGTAAGAATTAGAACTTTTTGAAAGGATAAGAAAAATAGAAGCTAAGCTTCTAGTTACTTAGGAAAATAAGTTTCGTAAATAGTTTACCAAAGTAGCATTATCCTCACTAACGTCCATGCTAACTAAGGTCTCCTACAGTCAGGATGGCTCTGATACCAGCTCTGTGGGGGCCCGGACTAGCTGTCCGAAACACCCGTTATGCATACACATTCACGATCCCATGATCAGTGTGTCGTGAAGGCATAACCGAACTGGTACCAAATACATCATCCATTACAGTACCGAATAAAAGGATTACAACATGTCACATGACCAATACTTACATAAGAGCCGCAATGGCAGGAGATCAACAATCACACAGCAGAAACTTCAGACGAAAGCGTTCACATGGCCCAAGTCATGCCATAACCCTACGAGCAGCCGGTCGGGAAGACGTTCCTAGCTCGCATAGACGTCGTATACTCCTTCTTCATCCGTCGGATTCCACCAAGTCCGGCCAAGTAAATAGCCAGGGACAAAGCCATGAGTACATTATGAATTGTACTCGCAAACCACCTTAGAGAGAAGTAAAGGATATGCAATTTGGCAGTAGCAAGGAACATGCACTATTCTAGGGTTACAAGGAGTGAGAGATAGTTTTGCCCGAGAGTAAGACATCTCTATATCTTTGTTGAAAACCTTTTTGAAACAAGTTTCTTCAAAGACTAATAGGTAAGGGTGACCCATTTTCCTTTCAGGCCATCTCAGT
Organism: Lolium rigidum; assembly: GCF_022539505.1. Lineage (NCBI taxonomy): Eukaryota > Viridiplantae > Streptophyta > Magnoliopsida > Poales > Poaceae > Lolium > Lolium rigidum. The sequence goes on from NC_061508.1 coordinate 281,772,159, forward strand.
ATGACCAAAACAACTTTTCCAACTTTCCACCGTACCTCTCAGGTACATTTCCACCAGTCCCACTGGCATCATTTTCCCGAAACATTTTTGAGAAAACACTTTTATAAACCAAAACTCTTCAGGCTAAGCAACAGCCTTCCCAACCGTCCATAACCGCGGACACGGCTATTCGAATAGTTTTCACTCTGCAGAGGTCGTACACTTTCCCCACAAGATCCGATAAATCCGCCGGGATCATCCCTGGTTCACCAAGCGTCAAAACGCGAGGTTCGGATAACCGATCGCAGTTTTTCGCTTGCTCGCCTTAGCCTAAGACATGCCGCCTAGAGTTGTACCTCCCAACACCAGAGTCCGAGGGGTCGTTTACCCAGGAGTAGAAAATTCCCCGACCAGCTCGACCCTCCGGAATGCCGCGACCAACTGCGGGGCATTATTCAATGGGAGCTCATAGGTTGTACCCCTGCCATCTAAAGAGAAGGAAAGGCGTCCCCGTACGTCGGGAAGGCCCGGTCGATAGGTGTCCATGCTCGGACTACCCCTTACACTTGCAGGACCCAAACTAAGGCGAGACAAACTACTACGCTACGCCCCGTGCCCACTTTGGGGTAATGTGGTTGCACTGTCTTTTAGTCCGAGTGAGTACTTAGGCGCTAAAGTTTTCGAAAACATTTTCTTTCCTCCACTTGCCTCCAGCAAAACTCCTTTTGCAAACACTTTTTATTTTCAAAAACTCACACTTGGGCAGGGTTGCCCCATTCCAAGGTTTTCGAAGAACTTCTTTCTTCAAAACTTTTTCATAAAACAACTTTTTCAAAGGGCTCCCAACCTATAGTCTAACTTTTCTTGAAAAGTGGCGACAAGGATGATAAGGTGATAAGCACCATACCACTAATAGGGGGTTGATCAGTAGGTACCATCGAGGGCTGCACCCTAAGGGTGGAATAATAAAACTCCGGGTAGCAATAACTACCCACATAAATAAGTAAACAATGCAATTTATAAAACTGCTAACAATGCAAGAGTAAGAGAATTAGGATGAGATATGCATCAAGAGGTGGCTTGCCTTGGTTGGCTATTTGTCCCTGGACTTCTTCTTCACGATCCTCTGCTCTTCCTTCCTCTTCGAAATCCTCACCAAGATCCTCTCCTTCTTCTCCGATGATATTCGCATTCTAACGTCGCAAAATAAAAAAATGAAACAATCAACACAAGGGCATTCACGGGACAACATTCATAAGCCCCATCAAACATACACAAACAGCTAATGCAAGCCCTGGAATAATCTATAGCACAAACAATACTAAACTAAATACATTTTTTTAAAGAGAAACCATTTATTTTGCCTAGAAAAAGGGCATAAGCCCTAAAATGCACAAAGTATTCTTTGGTCATCACCTTGGGCTACAAAGCGCACACCCAGGTAGATATCAACACAGATAAGCTTCATGTACTTAGTTTGAGTCAAAAAATGTTTTGAAATTATTTTTAAAAAAATTATTTTACCGGCCAGAGGGTCCATTACAGGGTTTAGTTTAGTAGAAAATCTCAGTTGCTCCAATAAATCTAAGTTTCCGATGTGTTGTTTCCGACATCTTTATGATATTAAAAAAACATCACTCAAAAATATTATTTTAAGTTCCTGTAATATTTTTGCAAAAAGATTTGGAACAAAATTGGCCTCTGGCCCGAATGCACATGCCTTAGTGCCATGCATGCAATCCAATCCCAACATTTGGGTCTTGCAGAGTGGATCACTACAAATTTTGGTCAATCAAAAATGAAATCTACAGAATTAAATACCTATTTAAAATGGTTTAAGCAAGTTATCGGATCTGGATTTATTGTGAGATGTCTACAGGAGATTTAAATAATAGATTTGGTACAAGTGTCCTACAAAACGTTCAGGGTGGTTAGTGATTTTTTTAGATCTACACATAATGTTTGGCGATTTAACAAGGGAACCAGATCTCTCAGTTGGATTCAGTTTACAGAAAACAAAGAACGAGCTGCAGCCAATGGATCTGGCCAGCAGTACCGGGCCGGCAAAATTCTCGCTCGCGGACGAGCGGAAGGCCACGGCTCAACACGGTCCAAGCCAGGCCGGACTGTTCTGCGGCCATGCGCGACGATATAGTGGCATGCAGCCGTTAGATCAGTTTCCAACGGCCCCGGCCTTTCTTCTTTGGTGAGCAAAGTACGACGACACAACGCGACCAAAGTCTAACTACGCGGAGCGTATGCGGACCAGGGACTCACCTAGGGCTCGAGGATGACGGGATCGACGCGGTTGACGGAACAGCAGCTTCCGGCTGCACTCCTCCGCCGAAAAATACACGCACGCAGGCTACCTCCAGGGCGGCGGCAATGTCCGCGGTGCTGCGGACGAACTTGACGACGACGGCCGCCTCGAGCGCTCCTGGAAAAGGATGCGAGCTGGGTTAGATGCGTGAGAGGGAGGAGAAAGCAAGGAGATAGAGAGGGTTGTGGCCGAAAGTCTGGGTCGGCCGGGTCGGAGCGTGGGCGACATACGCGACGCGCAGCGAGGTGCGGCACCTCGGCCCGGTCGGCCTGGGTGCTCGGGCGAGCTTCTGGACGGTGGAGGCCCCGAGCGACGGAGGCGCTGCTGGAGAGGCGCGAGAGCTGGGGACTCGGTCAAGCAGGGGGCTAGCGGGCGACGATGCGGACGAGGTTGTCGAAGATGGCGACGTACGTGCCCAGGCCAACCTATGTCAGCGACGACGTCCATGTGTGCGAGCGTTGCGCACGTACGGACAGAGCTCCGTCGGCGTTTGCCTCCCGGCATGCTCCTAGGGATGGCTGACGACCAGCTGGAGAGGTCGAGGCGGACGAGGGAAGTCGAGGAAGTGCAGGTGCGTCTCCAGCTCCTGCATGCAGCGTCCAGAACGACGCCGCGGTCGAGGGTGACCAAGACAGCAACGACGAGCCGACGGGGTCCTCGGCATCCCCTGGAAGGAGAAGAGGGCGAGTGAGAGGGAGCACAACCAGGCCAGCTCGACGCAACAGAGAGGGACGGAGAAGACAGCGCGCGCGTGACGACATCCTTCACCGTGCGCCACGGACGTTGGGCTTGAGCTCGAGCTGCAAGGAGAGGCTGAGCTCCTTTCAGCTCGGCCGTGAATGGAGTGGTGGTGTGAGGGTGTGGTGGCGAAATGAGGAGGGATCATCCGGAGGCTCTGCGGGTTTTAAAACGGGCGGCGACGTCCATGGTGCACCGGGTGCACGCGTAGAGAGAAGAGAGCTCGGCGGCCAACCATTGGGCACGGGAGGCGGTGGAGTTGTGCCAGCAGCGTGCGAGCAGGGTTTTTGGAGCGAAGTGCACGTCGCAGGTGTGAGGGAATCGAAGACAGGGAGAGGTCACGTCTGCCTACAAGCTGTTCGACGCAAGAACCGGGAAACGGTGAGGTTGAGTGCCTGCATGCTGGGGCGCGGTCTGGTCTCTCCATGCGTGGGTGAGATGGTGGCACTCTTCTCGCTCAACTCTCGTTGCCTTAGGTCACAGACGAGGTGACATGAGGTGGGCGACGTGGACGTGCACCCGACGGCGTGCGCAACGGCGATTGGGGGTTTGGCGAGCATGGGCTAGCGAGAGGAAGCTCGGGAGAGCATGTCTGGGCGGGGTAGGAGAGTGCAGGGCGCGTCTAGGATGGCTGGTTCGGCGTGTGCGACCAGCAGAAAAGAGAGGGGACGGGCCTTCCGTGCGGGTTTCCAAGAGGAAGGGACAAGAGAGGGCTAGGCTGGGTAGGAGGAGACACAGGAGGGGTGCAGGTGTGGGACTGTGGGAGAGAGACAGCAGCGAGCAGGGGCGCTCATTGGTTTGGCAAGGAGTGGGGGAGGTAGGGATAGACACGGGTGCAGACGCCCATGGCATGGCATGGCCGGTTCCCTCTCCATGCAAAGCATAAAGGGACAAGGAGAGATGCCAAGGCTCCCACCAGGTTGGCTAAGATGGTGTGATGGTGTCGGAGGATTAAGGGAGTGGTTTTGGTGTTGGTTAAAAAAAATATAAAGAGAATGAGAGAGAGATGAAGAGAGATACGTGGTGCATGGATGCCTTGCATGGCCGGCCACCTTTTCTTGTGCATGCCAAAATGAGCAAGCACGGTGCCAAAATAGACTAGGTAGCTTGATTAGGTTAGTAAGCTGATGAAGGTTAGGCCCAAAACTTGATGTTGGGAAAGATTAGTGATCAAGGAAAATTGAGATTGAGATGGAATTTAATAAAGATGATGATCTATAGATGGCATACGATCCAATCATGGTTTTGCCAAAATGCTGAGGTTGAAAGATAGTTTTTTAAAACGTTCTACTTGCTCTACAAAGCAAGGTAGTTTTTTTTTCTTTCGTATAAATAAATAAGTGAAAAAAAGAGAGATAGGGCAAAAGTATCATAAGCATGCATTTTATATATAAAAAAATAGAGTGAAGAAAATATATTTCTAGAAGAAAATTTAAAAAGGAAATGAGGAGATACAAACATATATCATTCCCATCCCTAGTTTTATTTTCGAAAATATTTTGAAATGGTTTGATAAAACTACAAAAATAGTTTTGTTAGAACGATAGTGAACAAGATGGGGTTTTACTGTTGTTAGGAAATTTGGAGGAAATTCCCAATTTGAAATTTTTGGATCATTACCATAGGGCATAGTACTGATTTTCAAAGATGATATTTTGTTTTAGTCTCTTAAGGGTAAGGCTCAAAGAGTTGGATCTAGATAAGATGATAAAAATAAGGTGTGCAAGACATCAGATGGTTATGTCAAGAATATTTTCTAACATAGAGTTGGATGATCTTGGAGAGGTTGAGATACAACTGGAGATTAATCATCTGTGGGACAAATGATCATATAACACTATCATGACTAGATGAAGTGGGGATCTTAAATGATAGATCAACGAGACATATTAGTGGCAAGGGAAATGCCAAGGATATTTGATCACAGATGAAATATTCCTCTAATTATTTTTTGTGTCTATGGCCCTTATTTGATTTAAAATAGATAAAAAGTTTAATTGAAACCTTTGAGATGAGAGAGGGTTTTTTAGAAGGGTAGTGTGATCCAAAGTCGAATTAGAATAAAGTATGGATCACTCCATTTTAATTTTGGAAATCAAAACTGCATATACACACTTCTATAAAATTTTAAAGTCACACAAAGTAGAGGTATGCCACTTGGCAAATACTTTGCGTCAACAACAATTTTAGAAACTCCTATTGTGATACTATGATCTAAGTGACCATAGCCAATTTAAATAAAAGAATTTTGTCAAGACCCTTTGAATTAAGACTTTGAGTCAAAAGACAAAACAAAACAAGTTTTGTGTTGTGTCAAAAAGTTCAAATACATTTGAAGAGAGTAGGTTAAAGTAATACAAGAGGGGCCATAGCATGAGTGTTTTTCTTGAGACTAGAAAATGTGGGTTGAGGTATTTCAGTTAGCACTAGCAATCATTAATCAACAAACAAAGCCAGACAAGCAATGCAATCAAAACATGTCACCACTAAAAAAGTTTTTGTTCCCCCTGATTTTTGCACCCTGGACAAATAGACAAGGTTGCAAAAGTTGGGGTGTTACAGATATATCACTTCTATTTTATTTTCTAGGATGGTCATGGTTGTCTCAATAGTTTTATATCCCAGGAAAATGCCTGAGATATTTACTTAAAGTTCCCTCAAGAACTGATGGTTTAACCATTTGGATATTTGAGTAGATAGAACTAGGATTGGTATGAATGGTCTCTCTCATTTGGAAAGGACTTCAATGCTAACCTAATATTAGGCTCCATAGAGGTTGATGTGATCATCAAGATCTATGTTTAACATCTATGGTTTCTCTCTCTAAGGAATGTCTTAAATAATACTTTAGGTTTCCTCTTGAAGATAATGTTTTGATCATATGGATATTTATCCAAAGTTTAGTTCTAAGTTTGTCATTGCTTCTCTAATAAATAAAATAGGACTCTCTCACCTCTCTAGGTTTGATGTATAATAACTTGGAATAGAGAGAAATATCTATTTCTAGATTTGATCTCCTTGTCTTCTTTCCAAGAATGAAGTAAATTGAGTACCATGAGGTTCATGGTAGGGTCAAGGTTTATTTTAAGACATGGAAAAGATAAGTCTAGAATAGTTCTCCATTATATTGTTACTTGATTTATAGTTAAATAGATGTTCATATGTTATGGCAAAGATTACCATGTTATGATCTTTTATGAGATCAAGCAATTGATCATTGATTCAAGTGTTGTTGTGGTGATTATTAGTTCCATTTGATCTAACCCCTTAGATCAAATCATATCTATCCAAAACAAAGTTTTGGCAAAGTCACATTGAGGTTTATAGCGCTTGACTTGATGAGCTACTTCAATTCCACCAAGGTCAAGTGAAACTTCAGTTACTGTGACTGTTTTACTTTAAAGCGCGAACATTCCCCAGATTTTCTATGCATGAATGCAATGCACACATCTGTTTCCTCTATTTTTGTAACCCCAATACCTGGGATATTACAGTCTCTACCCCTTAAACTAAACTTCGTCCTCGAAGTTTGAACTCTCTCACGTTTCCGGAGTGTGGATCTGACTTGTGCAGACTAAATCTTTTCTCGAACTCCATGGTGATCTCACTGGATATAATTGAATATATCCCTTGTCCAGATTCTTCCTGGAATCCATTAGTGTTTGACATCAAACAACTATTACTTCCTTTACTTCCATAATTTCCTCCAATATTATAAACTTGTTTCCTTTCTCATTGAATATTCAATGATTGGGACTTCTTCTTGTCCTGACAGTCTTAATTGAGGACTAATTGGATAACATTCTCCTATTTGATAAAATAGGTCTTTGTTTTCCCTTAGTACCAAAATTGCAGTAATGGTACTTAATAAGGTACTAACTTTGGAATTGATCGCGATGGTTTATTTTTCTAATAATGGATTAGACTCATTTAGTCCTTCCAATCATGGTTTATAGTTGATACCTATAACTATTTTGGGTTCTTTAGGTTCCATGAAAGGAATCATTCTATTAGTCTTTGATATTGGTATGTTCAGTCTTCTTCGGTCTTTGGCCTTCTTGAGCTGTAATTTGATCTATGGTGTTTTCTTCGTCCAACTTCTTTATGATTGTCTTACTTGACCTTTCGTACTTCTGAGTAAATACTACTCACTTTCTCAAGTTATAGTCCACTTCTTGCTTCCTCGAGGTATAAACCTCGGCTTCTGGTCTGTCTTCCTTCTGAAAGTATTGTTCATCAATCTTATGAAAATAAGATCGAACTTCCTCTCAGTTCAGACCTTCTTCTTCTATCTTGCTCAAAATATGGAGTTATTGTACATCCAACTCAATGTTTACTCTACCCCTTAGAGTTTTCTTATGGTCTTCAACTCCTTTTCTTCTAACTATTGGACTTATGATTAGAATATTGGTATGGGTCTTGTTTATAATTTATATTCCTCTAAGGTTTTGCGAAGAAACTTTGTGGTGTATCCACTCAATTATGGACATCCATCATGAATCCTTTAACTAAATGTTTAAAGGTATTAATTATTTGACTGGCAAGATTTTTATTTGTTCACAAACTTTTGTTACAAATAATTAAATTGTGAACTATTTGTATTACCAACTGATACCAGCTGTGGTTATTATACCAACTGTGGCTATTTGATATCTAAAAATGGATTCTATTATAGGTTCTGATCAACTGAACGAGACATCTTCTACTTTATCTCGCAGTGTTGATATTATACCAATTGTGGTCTTCTGATATCGACTATGGTCTTCTTATGTCTGCTATGATTTCATATATCACCTTCCTTCATTCAGGATTCATTTTGCAAGAAAACCACTGGCTGATACTATGAATATAGTATTCTAAGTGATTTCCCATGCATTCCCTCTTCTGTGTTGACTATGGATCTGCTTCAGCGTCACCATAATCACCAGATTTCTCACCTTTATGCTTCTAATGTACTAAAGTACTCCTCTATTGAGGTAAGCATGAGTTTCTGATTCTACTTCTTTCAGAGTATTGTGGTTACTTCCCATAACTTTACTTCATTTCTCCGATGAACCTTCATCTTGTCTTCAAAATGTTCCGAATTCGTCACTTCCTCACACGAATACTATTACCCTCTAGATCTATAGCATCAAGTAAGAACTTGATATTGCAACATGCATTTGCATACCAAAGTCAAACTTCATGTATGGATCTAGTCAAACAATGAAAATCCAATAAAATCCAAGAAGATTCAGCTTTGTGCTTATAATACACATCATCATAAGCCTGAATATGATTATTGAGTAAGACATCTCTAAACATCAGACTCTGATGTGTAGTATAGAACACCACATAATATAGGTTTATATCGTGATACTTAGCACGAATATAGGGACTTCTACTATTTGTCTCAACCTTTACCTTAATTGCACATTTGCAATGAGATAAACTTGAAACAAAATGGTCTAGGATAGTTGTGGTTAACCTAATTTTCTTTGGAAGTATTGACTTAACCTTTATTTTATTGAGGACTATCTCACATGATATGTCTAGGTTCTAACATTGCTACTCTAAACACATAACTATGGAAATATAGCTCCTACACTTCCAAGTGTTTATATTATCATAAAACTATGGTCATGATGTGCTTGGCACACTTCCCATGGTTTTGGAACATAATTCTTGCACTATTGGTGAACACCTGACTTCTTATTGTACTCCTCCTAAGTATTTATGACGTTCTATTCCATCACATAATGATTCTCAAGTGAATCTTATATGATTACTATCCCTACCATGTATGTAGACATATTTTATTCCTATCTCTCTTACTTACCTCTCATGATTGACTCATCATGGTCTATACTACCTCATATAACTCATAGTTATCACTTACTATCAATTGTTTCACATGTCTAGATAGTTTTACTTACTCATTACTTATCTTGGTCTACATCTTCTATTAGGATATCTTAATTATCTTCATCAATTGATATAACTCCTATTACCAGTCTGGATAACTCTTACTTAATCATAACATATGTTGGTACACATCTTCCACTAGGATATCTTCCTTATGGTTGTATCCTTTCTTTGGACTACCATGTATTGTATACCAACTGTGGTCTACTCATAATTATTTTAGGGTCTTAAGAGTATCCTACATAATTTGAGATTAGCTAGCTAACATTACTTAGGAAATATAGGTAAGAAATGTTGACTCAAGTGTGTCAGGATTATTCTCAAGTGAATATCCATCTCAAGTCATAAGAAGTATTTGGTTTACCTAGGACAATTTCCTATAGACACTACCAATCCTATAGGTCTCCTTTAAAGGGTTTTAATCCTAGGGTCAAAGCATTTGCTCTGATACCAACTGTGATGACCCGGCATACCACTCGCATGGTGTAGTATGCAAGTCCGATATAACACCAATGAAACACCGTTCCACTAGTATTATATCGCTCAGAGTGGTACAACAGAAACATATGCGGGTCCAAGGCATGTCTATAGAATTACAACATTGACTCTGTTACATAAGATCATCACAGCCTCCTACTTTACAATGAGGTAAATCTGCAAATAAACTCCAGAAGAACGACTTGTAGTCTAATCCTATCACGAACTCTATTTGTAGAGTATTTAACTAGCTACAGAGGCTATGAATAGATTCTAGCTAAATAGGAGCTAGGTTCACGAAGCTAGTCCCCTTCTACTGCTAATCTAGGTTTTCTCCTTGTTGGATGTGGTATTTGACTCTTCTGACATGGTCCTGTCTCTTGAAGTAGTTGTTGACTCCTTGGCCTTCGAGTTGCACTGTAGATCCTCCTTCGATGCCTCCATATCTAAGCAGGGGATTTAAGAGTGGGATGAGTACGAGCGTACTCAACAAGTTCATTATAGGAAAGAGGTGTTTAATGCACTAGCTACAGCATTAGACCGGAAAGTCTAATACCAATGCGAGTTTTCATAACCATTTCTTCAAAAGGTTGCTTTTATTCGGAAGAACTATGTCCGTCGGCCTTCACCGGTTTACTAGAACTTCATGGAGCTCCTTTCCGGCCGCGTTCGCAGTTCCATATCCCGGAACGAGGAGTGACAGGTCACGGTTCTTTACACTCTGCAGAGGTGTGTTGCTTTACCCATAAGAGATCTTAACCTTGGTGCCAACCGAGCCACGAGCTCGTCCACACTTCCTATGGTGTGAGGCCCGGTATAAGGTCTAGCCAATCATGTTCCTCCGCTACCTCGAACACCCACCCGTTGTTGCATGCGCCGACCCTGGGTCCACGTCGGTCCCATTATTCCTGTAGATTTCAAGGTGGACCCCGACCACGACAACAGTGCTGGGCTCTACCATACACTCCTACGCCGGTGGTTGCAACCCATCATAGACCGCAATACCGTGGGGACTTAGGACTCCCCAGCCTCACCGCTTGCTCCTTCGGGCGACAAGTGTACTACGGACAATGCCGTGGGGACTTAGGACTCCCTGGCCTCACCGCTTGCCCCCTTGGATTACAAGTGTACTACGGTAAAGCGCATCCGTTGATGAACGAGAGGTGGAAACACTTTTGACTACTCCGTCCCACTCCGGATCTTATGGTTAACACGGGTATTACGGCACAAGAATCACTTGGCGACATTTGTTGTTTAATCCTAGATGGATATAAACCCGTGCAATGGAACCTCCACCATATCAACACAATCCATGGTTCCATTGCCCACCACATAGTCATATTCATAGTTATGAAAGTAGTGGTTTTGATTTTTATGCAATAGTGATAACCATAGTACTTTGCAATTAATTTGGTAGAAATACTCAAATGACATGAGCAAGTGATGAACTTGCCTTTCTTGTCTGCAAGATTATGCAGGCAAGGTCTTCGATACGCAATAACTCCAAATTCTGAAATAGCATCATCGTCCGATAAGGACGATGTTTAAAAGATTGGCAAGGATGCAATAATGCATAAGAATGAGATGCAGTCGCTCTAAGCTTGACCTAACCCCGATGATTTGGGATCAGTGAGTTGTAATGATTGGTTCAGGGTGTGTTGCACTTTTAGAGTGATTCACATACAAGGTTTTTATTCAGGTGTGATTACTTGGTTTTATCAACAGGTAAATAATAAAGCATAATAATCAATTGAGCACACAAAGAATGATAATTGGCATAATGTTAACAAGTAAAGAACAGTGGTCAGTTTTAGTACTATATGGCATGGTTAATGATTAATTGTCATATACTTTAAAAGAATAACTTTTGAAGAACATGTTCTTAAATAAAGAACAAGTATGATAATTAGGTTGATGGGGTTCTATGGTTGACTATGGTTTCATTTAGTTGCTTGGAATAGGTTTTGGATGGATCCCAACAAAGTTGGATTCGTCAACACCTAGGGCTTGTAAGGTTAAGATAAGCCTAGGCATCCTAAGCAATTCATTATACATGGTTGTTGTCAAGGTTGGTTTATCTTGCTAATGATAGCTGGCTAGGGTTTATAGGTCCTTATAAGCAGGGTTGATGATGATTCCTTATTTTCTTTAAAAGAATAACTTTCGAAGAACATACTTCTTAAATAATAAGAAGTATGGCAATTAGGGTTTATAGGTACAAGGTTTTGCTATCTAATTCCTTTAGGTAAGTGATAATTAGTTTCTACAAAGGATGGTTCATAAGTATTCAACACTAGTAGGGTTTAGTGGAATATGGTTAGGTAATGCTCAAGATTTGGCATAGTTGTCCCTAAGGTTCTGTTGCGGTCAGAAACCCACCGGCGGGCAGCGACTGGCAACACCGTAGAGCCGGGAACAACTAGGGCTGCGGCTGGCCCCAGTCCCTCAGAGCGACGGCCCGCAAAGCCTTCTGGTCACACGTCCGATGCTTGTCGCAAGGGCGTGCCACCTGACCTATACCGGTCGGGAAGGTGTTGGATGATGCCTCGCTTAGTTTCCCGCATGGCATACACGTAAACATTAAATACGAGCCTCGATCGGCTCTCGGGTTATCTCGTGAATCGGCTCAAAGAGCCGATCCACCCATGATTCGTACGAGGTGCACGAATATATGGTGGTCCTGCTTGATCAAGATAAAGCTAATGCGATCTACGATGATTTAGGGTTTTCACCGCATAATCGGATCATCCTACTCACGATTGGGCCTCGCGCTCGCGCACGGTGATCGTAAGCCGATCCTAGACAGGGCCTAAAAACCAACACGAGGTTGATCCCGGAACATCCTGTCTAGGGCTAGCAAATTACACCCTACACGCCGTTGGATCCTCCAACCCTTTGTAAGGCCTAACTATTGCGGATATTAAACTAATCCTTGAAGAACAAGGAGCAACCGTAACGGATCGGATCTACTAAACAATGATCAAGCGGGGTGCCGCCCCTACACCTAAGATAGGTGTAAGGGCGGCTAGATGTATAAGAGTTGCACTACGACGAGCATATGATACGAAGAACAATGCTAACCCTAACACATCTAAGATAACTACGTTGCTCGCCATCAAAAAGGCTTCGAGCACGAGCAACGCATGAACAACGTAGGTAGGCTTGTCGTTGCCTAGATCGCAAGATGCGATCTAGGCAGCATGGTGCTTACCGGAGAAACCCTCGAGACGAAGGAGTTGGCGATGCGCCGAGATTTGTTTGTGTTGAACGTTGGTTGTTGTTTATTCCATAAACCCTAGATACATATTTATAGTCCAAGGGACTTTCTAATTCAGGCGTGCACCTAACCGTGCACGGGTAAAACTCCAACTCCTAACCGACACGTAATCTAATATGTTACAGGTACATGGGCAAACTAGCCCAAATTTTGCATGTAAGGCCGATTCACATATTCCTTCTATATATATTCTTCAAGCCCATCTTGATCGCGGCCCACCTTCTGATTTAGCCAAAATCTGGTGATAACACATGCCCCCCTGGTTTTGGTAATGATAATTTCAAAACCACTCTGTTTTTTCCTCCGAAGGGTCATGTCGTGGCAGAGCAGAACCGTCGCAGTATTTTTCATCATGACAACTTGCCTTCCCACCTTCTCTGCACGATTTGACAGTTTTTTGGCACCACCTCCTTGAAAACTGTTCGAACATTAAATCCCCACTTCTTTTATTTAACCGCACCGAACAGTTCTCCTCCTCATCCTCTCCGCATTAGCACTCCAAAAAACCCTTCTGCGCACCATGTCTTCTTCTTCCTCCGCCTCATCGGGACTTTCCCTCGAGTCCTCTTCCTCCTACGAGCCGACACCAGAACGGGACCCACAAGAGGTCCATGCGGCCAACACCCGCCGCGCCATAGAGGCCGGGGAGGAGCCCGACCATGACTTCACCATCTGGTCCGAGGACGACAAGTCCTCGACGGATGGGGAGAGCGACCTCTGCTTCCTCGCTGACGGGGAATCGGAGGAGGAGAGCGATGACGATCGCTTCTCCTGGGATGACTTCACCACCTCCAAGGAGGTGAGGGAGGAGGAGGAGGAGGAGGACGACGACGACAGCCCCTCCGACGAGCCGCCGGCCAAGCGCCACTGCCCCTGGCCGGGGAATCTCAGTGACTATGACAGCGACGATGACGACGACGACGAGGATGATGAGGACAACGAAGGTCCTGCCGGCGGCCGCTACAGCAGCGACGACGAGCCCGTCGGGAGTAGCGCCGACGGCCGGCGACGAGGGTGACGACGAGGGCAGCGACGGCCCATAGATAGGACCCTTAGCATAGGATCGTAGCGTAGACGCGGGCAATGTATCCCCTTGGTACTCCCTTTTGAGAGCAATCAGCTCTTCTATGTAAGAAATCTCGTTTATCAATGAAGAAATTCCCCAATTTGATTTTGCCGATTTCCTTTATGCCAATTTAGCCGATTTCCCTTCATACTGATCCCGCCGATCGTCACTTAGCCAATGCTTAATGAGCCGATGACAACGCATCGGTCTCTCATGATCCATTCTTCATCCTTTTGACGTCGGAGTGATCGTGAACTTGCTCAAAGCTCAAAAGCTGATGTTAACATCACTCCTTCACGATCTATCTTTCGCCTTTCCCGACCGATGACTTTGAGCTCTGGCGGACAACGAAGCAGGTCAACGCCTTTACGAGAGCCCCAGAACCGCTGCTGAAACAACTTGATGCTGAAGCCGCTACCTCTGGACCATTCAAATATTCAGTGATACTCTTCAAACCTGCCCAATCCTCTTAAAAAAGGTTATGATGGAGGGCCATCCAATGAAATCTCAGTCGGCTTCTTAAGAACAGAATATCTACGCAGTCAGTTGCCCCCCGAGCCTCCATTGAGGCGAGAACAACAGTGGGCTGACAAAACGTGTCACCATCGGTTTCCAAGTCATGATGCAGCACCAGCCAATTCCACAAAAATCGGCTCCTTATAGCAAAGGGTCCTTCAGGACAAACTGCCCCCCGAGCCTCACTTAAGGCGAGAAAAGTGGTGAGTCAGCCTAATGTGCCGCCATTGGCCTCAGAGCCAGCCGATTTCAATAAAATCGGCTTCCCAGAGCAGAGAACCTTCAGGGTGAGCTCCCCCCCGAGCTTCTTCAGTCCACTTCTTCGTCTTGCTGGTCAGATCGGCTCCTTTCCTTCGGCGGATTTGATGCAACCCATCCTTAACCTGATCACGCACGTCCATGCTGCTCTTGGCATTGGTCAGGGTCATGATCCCCCAAACTTGCCCCAGCTGATACTGCGGACTCGAGTACTTGGAAGAAGGCATTCTATTGAATCTCTGCAGTTGTGGTCAGTGGTCATGCATCAGCTTTCTATCCTTAAGTCGATGTCTGCGCATCGGCTGTGCTTAAAAAAATTTGAATTTTTATGGCCGATTTATGTATCGGCCCCCATACTTCAATACCCATCATACTTTTACGGCCGATTTATGTATCGGCCCCCATACTTCAATACCCATCATCAAAGGACATCTTAGGCTACTGGGCATTTGTAAGATGCTTCTACTGCATATCCTCGTGTTTTATCCACCTGGGTGCCCCCCGAGCCGATTCTTTCAAGGGATTTGATGGTATCGGCTCTTCAGGTATTCCCTGTTGGATCGAATGTTGAACCCAGGTAGAATGTGCGGTGAGGATAATTTTGGCCGATTGCTGGAATCGGCCTCCACGTTGCTTGTTCGATGAAGGTTTTGTAATGTTCCTCCATAAATCCTTGGGGCCGATCCCCTGGATCGGCATCGCCACGTTCGTCCATCGATGTTTGTTTTTGTTACACGGTCAGGCCGGTGGATAAAACCAGCCTAACCCCGTTCTTTGTCACGTCGATGCGCTCGCGATCGTCCAAATTGATGCCTGAGAGTGGCTCTTGGCCTGATGTCTCCCAAACGTCCATGCCGGCTGTTGAAATCTCGGCTGAATCATCTGCGTGGATGACTTCTACTTCATATCCATCCCACTGTATTAGGCATTGGTGCATCGTGGATGGAATGCAACAGTTGGCGTGGATCCAATCTCTCCCTAGCAGGACAGCATAGGTGCTCTTGCTGTCGACAATAAAGAACGTCGTAGGGACGGTTTTCCTTCCTACGGTCAGATCCACATTCACAACACCTTGTGCGTCAGATGCTTGGCCGTTGAAATCGCTCAGTGTTACATTGGTCTTGATCAGATCCGAGCTGGAGCGTCCCAACCGACGTAGCATGGAGTATGGCATAATGTTAACTGCCGCTCCGGTGTCCACCAACATCTTGTTGACGAGGCTGCCCGTTGATGTAACCTCGCAAGTACGGGGCCTTCGGATGCCTCGTAACTTCTTTCTCGTGGCTTCTCAAAGATGACCGGCCGTGGGCCGCAGTCCAATTGTGCCACAGGTGCTTCATATAATCTTGGAGCGCTAAACTCTGTTGGAAGGACGAAGACCATGTTTGTGCCAGCCGATGTCTCATCATCGGCTTTCCTTTGCTTGGGGCGCCACTCTTTTCCTTGTGGCCGACCTTCTTCGTCCAGGGTTCGCTGAATCTTGGCGGCCAGATCAGGCCGTGCCTTCCTCAACGTGTGCGGTATAATCTTTCGGCTTCTTCCAACCCACGCAGACGCTGAACCCTTCGTTTTTGGGAACGGCTGAGCCCATCGGGGCACCACCTTGGCCGATGATACTTGTCTTCTTCATCATCGTCCTCTAGTTCCTCGAGATCTTCCACCCGAGCGGACTCAGCATGCTTGTTCCGAGGCGGGAGAGGCCCTAGACGCTTGAACACGGACACGTTAGCTGCATCCTTCTTCCTTTGTTTACATTCTGGGCAATTGCCGATTGTTGGCAATCGGCTCATTCCTGAATCTCAGCAGTGTCTGAAGAAGGGGCAGTCCCAGTGCCTATCCTCGCCGTCTTGCTCCCTCGACTTTTCCTTGGCGTGGCGCTCGTATCGCTCCTCGTCGTGATCATGCCGACGACGTCTCCTGTCGTCCCTAGCCAGACAATCTTCCTCATCATCGTCGTCGTATCGCCGGCGTTGGTCATACTGACTCACATACTTGTTGAGGAGGTGATCAGAGAGAGGTCGCTGATATCTTATGTTCTTCACTTCTCCCTCTGTGACGTAGCGCTTGCCGTCTTGGCGGAGCCGATCGCGTGGAGCGGCTTCCTCTGTGTCTTTGCTATGAGAGCAGCTGCCCTCATCTCCGTCCTTACCGCAGTGGTGCCCAAGCCCTACCATGTTGATATTGCACGAGAGATCCGTGCGGCACCCTCCATGGTAAGTATACTCCACCATGTTAACGGCGGGGAAGGGGTGTGTGTCGACCCTCATGGCGTACTGGTTGAAAATTAGCCGTCCATTTTCTATCGCCATTTGGATCTGCTGACGCCACACCCTGCAGTCGTTAGTGGTGTGGGTGAACGTGTTATGCCATTTGCAGTATGGCTTTCCGTTCAGCTCCTGTACCGTAGTAATCTTGTGGCCTTCGGGTACCTTTATATGCTTCTCCGTGAGTAAGAGATCGAAAATCTGCTCAGTTTTGGTCACGTCGAAGTCGAACCCTTTTGGAGGGCCTTGTGGCTTCACCCATTTGCAGGACACGGGGCCTGCCGCTCGAGTCCATTCAGCCACTCGCTACCTCTCGATCTCCCGCGAGCACCTTCATCCTCGTCCGCGTCAACCGGGGCCACCGCACGCTTGAATTTGTCCCGGTAAACATCCGGATGGCGCTGTTCATATGCCGACAGCTTCGCATCATGTGTGCCAATGAAGGGTAGTCTCGCTTGGGAGGCCACGTCCTTGATCGATGATGAGAGACCCACCACCGCCAACTCGACCGCTTCTTTTTCACTTACGTGAACCGAATAGCATCGGTTCCTCACGGTCCTGAAGCGCTGGATGTATTCTCGACACCTGTTTCCCCGCGCTTCGTCGTACTTGCGCTAGATCGGCAATGCCGGCCTCGGAAGCCTCCGAGTGATACCGCTCATGGAACCGCTCTTCCAACCGCTTCCAAGTCCGGATTGAGTTCGGTGGCAGCGATGTGTACCACCCGAAAGCCGATCCTGTGAGGGACCGTGCGAAGAACCTTACACGCAGCTCGTCCGACGCCGAGATCGTGCCCAGCCTGTGCCAAATATCGGCTCACATGCTCGATGGAGCTGGAACCATCTCGATCCACTAAACTTTGTGAAGTCCGGGAGCCGATATTTGGGTGGTAGCGGGATCAATTCGTACTCGTTAGGGTACGGCTTGGTATAGCCGAACGTCTTCCTTTTCGGCATCATGCCGAACTGATCTTTCAGAATCATACAAATCTGATCCGCGGTGATGGCTGGAGGTGTCGAACCCTGAAGATTCGCCGTGGTGGCATACTTAACCAGCCATGCTTGCTTTTCCAGTTCTGAGCCAACTGCAGGAGCTGGGCTCTGGAGGTTTGTCGGAGTGGCGTACTTAGCTAGCCACGTTTGCTTCTCAAGATCTGCTCCCGACGTTCCTCCTGCTGTTCCAGAGGCCCCCGCTGTCGCAGCCTGGTTCGAGAGTGCCCAGGTGCTGCCGTCTGGTACGTATGCGCACGCGTATCCGTGCGGGATCTCCTTGGGCGCCTCAGGTAGGAATTGGTAGTCACTAGGATCACCACCAATTTTGTAGACGACGTACGCCGGTGAGTTCGGCACTCCTGGTGCTGCCCATGCGAACGGCAGCGGTGGATGGGACTGGAGTGGCATCTCTCCTTTGTAAGTCCCCAGAGCTGGTCCCGACGGCGAATACCGATGGCTCATGATTTCTCGGATCACGCGCGAGTGACACGCTCTAAAGTGTTCACCGAGCTCTCGAGTGGCGGTGCAGCGAATGAGCCACCATGTAGTTGATCTCCCGACGCGGCGACCTGGTGCGTTCTTCGACGGAGCGGACAGGTCCACTCCATCGAGTGCGCCTTCAGGTGAGAACCCCTTCCACCTGACGCCATGGGAGTGGGTTCTGTGGAAAGAGCCGATGAGTTCGGCTTCGAGGACTGCCTTGATCTCGTCATGCTTCTTCTTGAGCTCGTCAGTCAGATCCTCGTACTTGACCGGAGTGCTTTCCGCCATCTCGGATGTAGACGGCGATGCGGTGGATGTCGAAGAGTGTCCCACCGGGCGTGCCAGAATGTGTTGCGGTAATAAACCCACCGGCGGGCAGCGACTGGCAACACCGTAGAGCCGGGAACAACTAGGGCTGCGGCTGGCCCCAGTCCCTCAGAGCGACGGCCCGCAAAGCCTTCTGGTCACACGTCTGATGCTGTCGCAAGGGCGTGCCACCTGACCTATACCTGGTCAGGAAGGTGTTGGATGATGCCTCGCTTAGTTTCCTGCATGGCATACACGTAAACATTAAATACGAGCCTCGATCGGCTCTCAGGTTATCCCGTGAATCGGCTCAAAGAGCCGATCCACCCATGATTCGTACGAGGTGCACGAATATATGGTGGTCCTGCTTGATCAAGATAAAGCTAATGCGATCTACGACGATTTAGGGTTTTCACCGCATAATCGGATCATCCTACTCACGATTGGGCCTCGCGCTCGCGCACGGTGATCGTAAGCCGATCCTAGACAGGGCCTAAAAACCAACACGAGGTTGATCCCCGGAACATCCTGTCTAGGGCTAACAAATTACACCCTACACGCCGCTGGATCCTCCAACCCTTTGTAAGGCCTAACTATTGCGGATATTAAACTAATCCTTGAAGAACAAGGAGCAACCGTAACGGATCGGATCTACTAAACAATGATCAAGCGGGGTGCCGCCCCTACACCCGAGATAGGTGTAAGGGCGGCTAGATGTATAAGGGTTGCACTACGACGAGCATATGATACGAAGAACAATGCTAACCCTAACACATCTAAGATAACTACGTTGCTCGCCATCAAAAAGGCTTCGAGCACGAGCAACGCATGAACAACGTAGGTAGGCTTGTCTTGCCTAGATCGCAAGATGCGATCTAGGCAGCATGGTGCTTACCGGAGAAACCCTCGAGACGAAGGAGTTGGCGATGCGCCGAGATTTGTTTGTGTTGAACGTTGGTTGTTGTTTATTCCATAAACCCTAGATACATATTTATAGTCCAAGGGACTTTCTAATTCAGGCGTGCACCTAACCGTGCACGGGTAAAACTCCAACTCCTAACCGACACGTAATCTAATATGTTACAGGTACATGGGCAAACTAGCCCAAATTTTGCATGTAAGGCCGATTCACATATTCCTTCTATATATATTCTTCAAGCCCATCTTGATCGCGGCCCACCTTCTGATTTAGCCAAAATCTGGTGATAACAGGTTCATCACATTGTTGTGATACTAAATAGGAATGAATAAGGATGATGGCTTTGGTAATAGGATCTAGGGTTTACACTTGATTGATCCTACTAGATCAACAAGTTTTATTTAGATGAGAGCATAGCAATTAACTAGTGATAGGGTTCTTACATTTTAGGTGATCATGACAATTATTTAATTGTTATTATGGTTCTATGGTTGAAAATAAAGTATTATGATCACATGTTCTAACCTAAGGTTTAGGTTAGAAGCAATTTAGGGTTTACATGTAATAATAGAGCTAGGGTTCCTAATGATATTAGGGTTTTAAGGATCACACATGAAATGATGAGTTCCTAGTTTTCTTCCTCATGGAACTAGGGTTTTTTTAAATACCCTAAAGTTCTTGAATTAATAACTTCACTATAAGATTGAAGTTATTAATAAATTTGAAATAAAAACAATATTGAATTTTCCATTTTGTTATTTTTGAACAATTAATAATTTAGATAATTATTAATTAGTGTTTTAAATCCTCCTAATAAAGATTTAATAAGTTATTAGTAAAGAACAATTGGTTTTCATAATTTCTTTATTCACTTACTGGTTTTTATTTATTTTAGAATTTTTTTTAATTTCTAAATTTTTAATTGCATTTAGAATTAAAAGAAAATACTTAATTAATAGGTATTTAAATAATTAGATTTTTGTTTAAAATAAAAATTTCATATTATATTTTTATTGGATAGGATTTTCTTTTATAAGAATTTTGATATCTTATTTTCATTTTTCTGAGTTCATATGAATTTCCTATAAATTTGCAAAGTTTCAGATATTAATGGGATTTTGAATTTGAAATGAATTGACTAAATACACCCGGGCTAGTCTACACATAGACACTGACTGGTGGGCCATTGGTCCACGTCAGTGCCACGGTGGCTTTGACTGGTCAAAATAGGCGACGTGGCCAGGAAAGCTCACTGCCGGCGATCGGACGGCGACGGCGCCGCCGTTCCAGGGCTCGCGCGGACGGGCTTCATGCACCAGTCGACTCAGCACGTCAAGACAAACCTACTGGTACCCGCGCCGCCTCCAGATGGTCGCCGGAGCAAGCTCGACGGCGAGGCCGAGCGGCGGCGCTCGCAGGCTATCGATGCGGGCATGATTGAGGGCGTAATTGAGAAGGCTAAGAGGTGCTTGAGCACCAGTGGCTCACCCTGAGCAAGATGCGCGTGGCGGCGAGGCCAGGGGATGGCTGGTTCGCCGGAATCTTCTGCTCTGGCCGTCGGAGAAGATGAAGTCGACGACGGCGCTCCGGGAGGCTACGGCTCGATTCCCTGTGCAGGCGGAGCAAGTCGAAGGTGGTGAAGACGATGACCACCACGCCGGGGCTCGGGAAGGTCCCTACCGGCGGTGATAGCCGGAGACTATACGGCTAGGGTTTGATGAATTGGGGAAAAGAGAAGAACACGAGCGAGGAGGGCTTCGGCCTTGTATTTATAGGGTCAAGGCGGGTCGTCGTCGGTCGCGCGGTCCAGAATGGCGGCCGGGACGTGGAGTTCGTCGTCGCCGTGGCGTCCTCCTGTGCGTCGATGGTGGCGAAGAAGGAGACGACGCTCTCCTCGCCCTTATTTGCACGAAACGGTACCCGGGCTGGTTTTGGGCTGCGAAGTGGCGCTGGGCCCTGGCTGCTGTTGGGCTCGGTTGGGCTGCACTTGGTGGGCTGCACGACCAGGTAGTCTGGTAAGTCCCTTTCCTCTTTCTTTATTTCTATTTTCTTTTATTGCTTTCAATTCTGTTTTGAATTCATGTTTTAACTATTTTCTATTTTGCAGGTGTTAAACAATTGGTCTTTAATGGAGACTAATAAAAGTATTATTGTAATACTCAATTGTTGTGATTAAACATTTCACATATGTGAGCTTTATTACAAATTGTAATTAATCATGATTTTATGCACTCATTTAAATTTTCCTTTATCTTGTGTAATCAAATCTATTTTGAGTTATTAGGGTTGATAATTTCTACTCTAAGTGTTTTTTAGAATTTATCATTAGGATTTGAGCTCTTAATTGAGAATTTAGTTCCCTGCATATGTTTTTATGTGATCCTCTATTTATTAAGATCTTGTAATTTTGATTATCACTCTATGTCAAGGTTAGCACTAGTATTATATTTTAATAACACTTTGAATTACCTAGAGTAGACATTACTCTTATCATGGTTTAGTTCTGATATATGGAAATAAGTGGTTGCCAGC
This sequence comes from Lolium rigidum, assembly GCF_022539505.1. NCBI lineage: Eukaryota > Viridiplantae > Streptophyta > Magnoliopsida > Poales > Poaceae > Lolium > Lolium rigidum. The sequence goes on from NC_061508.1 coordinate 281,794,190, forward strand.
CACCCATATAGTTTCAATTATAAGATTTAGTACTAGGTTCATCTTAAGTTCCATAGTTAAACATAGGATTTAATTGGAATGCAATTTATAGAGTTATATTTCTATTGATATAATGATACATGGATTGGAACTTAATTGTAGCTTAGATTTTTATTGTGATCACCCAAGCGATGCACCAATTAAGGTTCAAATATAATTATAGGTTATAGAGATGGGATGACACCATATTGCATGTGCTAGGGTTAATCTCCCCTAACCAGGATGAGGTGGTGGCTTAATTAACATTTTAGGTGCTCCTTTAATTACTAAGATATTGAGAATTGGTTTTATATTCTACAGATTAACTTCTATTATTAACCTCAATTAATCATTAAAGTAACTATAATGGTTATAGTTCTTTTTATAGTTAACTTTGGTCTTATGGATGGATGATTTCTCACCATATTAAATATGGAATTTTACTCTAAGGTTTTCTTAGGTTCTTAAGTGAAGAATAGGTGGAATGTAAATGTGGTAGAATTATACCTGTGATCACCAAGTGGTTCACAAGTTAAGGTTGGGGTCTAAGCCTAGGGTTGTTTATTATTGATCTCCTTATAATTTCATGTGGCTAATGATATCTGCTTATCCTATTAGGGTTTACTTATCCTCACATACTTCAAGAGCATGATCATGGTTAGACATGATCCACTTGTTCTTGATATCCTTACCTCAAGTTCTTAGGGTTTATGAACATCACTCAATTTATAATGATCAAGGTTTGGCTTCCTACATTATTTCTAATGAAATGGGTTCTCACTTCCATGATCAAGCATTGTCTTGATCAACTAGGATATATCACTTCTATTTTATTTTCTAGGATGGTCATGGTTGTCTCAATAGTTTTATATCCCGGAAAATGCCTGAGATATTTACTTAAAGTTCCCTCAAGAACTGATGGTTTAACCATTTGGATATTTGAGTAGATAGAACTAGGATTGGTATGAATGGTCTCTCTCATTTGGGAAGGACTTCAATGCTAACCTAATATTAGGCTCCATAGAGGTTGATGTGATCATCAAGATCTATGTTTAACATCTATGGTTTCTCTCTCTAAGGAATGTCTTAAATAATACTTTAGGTTTCCTCTTGAAGATAATGTTTTGATCATATGGATATTTATCCAAAGTTTAGTTCTAAGTTTGTCATTGCTTCTCTAATAAATAAAATAGGACTCTCTCACCTCTCTAGGTTTGATGTATAATAACTTGGAATAGAGAGAAATATCTATTTCTGGATTTGATCTCCTTGTCTTCTTTCCAAGAATGAAGTAAATTGAGTACCATGAGGTTCATGGTAGGGTCAAGGTTTATTTTAAGACATGGAAAAGATAAGTCTAGAATAGTTCTCCATTATATTGTTACTTGATTTATAGTTAAATAGATGTTCATATGTTATGGCAAAGATTACCATGTTATGATCTTTTATGAGATCAAGCAATTGATTATTGATTCAAGTGTTGTTGTGGTGATTATTAGTTCCATTTGATCTAACCCCTTAGATCAAATCATATCTATCCAAAACAAAATTTTGGCAAAGTCACATTGAGGTTTATAGCGCTTGACTTGATGAGCTACTTCAGTTCCACCAAGGTCAAGTGAAACTTCAGTTACTGTGACTGTTTTACTTTAAAGCGCGAAAATTCCCCAGATTTTCTATGCATGAATGCAATGCACACATCTGTTTCCTCTATTTTTGTAACCCCAATACCTGGGATATTACAGGGTTTTGTTCTTGTTCTTGGGTTGGTGCATCATTAGCTTCAAGAGATGGGGTTGTTGATGTTGAGAAGATGAGGGCTCCACCGGTGTAGGTGATTAACATGATCTCATGGTCGAAGGATTAGGTTACTATGTATCTTAAAGCTTGAAGCAAAACGAACTAAATGACTTGATCATATGCTACGCTTACTATGGGTGTATGTCCATCACATCATTCATCTAATGCTATGATCTTGTTATTAATAACATCCAATGTTCATGATCAGGAAACCATGATCATCTATTAATCAACAAGCTAGTTTAATAAGAGGCTTACTAGGGACTCCTTTATGTTTACAAAACACAAAAGTATTAATATTTCTGGTTAATACAATTATAGCATGGGATGTAAACATTTATCATGAACACTAAGATATAACAATAAACACTTTTATTATTGCCTCTTGCGCATATCTTCAACAGAAACATGATGTGTGACGTGGATAACCAAGAACATATTTTCCTCCTCCAATTGGAGAGATATTCTCTGGACCCTCTTGCATGATATGATTTGGAAGACATGGCCACGTGCGACTCGGTTATGTTGTATCTAGAGGGTCGACTAAGAGTTAGTTGGATGAATCATATATCATGGATCGAGAAGCGAGTTGAGCTATTAAAGGAATGACGTAACTCACATGTAGCTTGACAAGGTATATCATGAGCCAAAAGGGACTTCGATGTAAGTCACATTAAAAGGGTTGTTGCCATAAATCAATGGTATTTGGGAGTGGGCACATTCTGCTAGGAGACGCTACCGACTGATTGATTGTGTGTGGGACTCCAATCGCGTCCAAGTCGCCATGAGCCTGCAGGGTCAAACACTTAAGAGTAAGAGTGAATCGGATGTGATCCGACTAAGAATTGAGTCGGCCGAGTTGGACTCAAAGCCGTACCAGGACTAGAGTCCGCGGGTTGGACTCGCGGGTGACCAGATCAGGATTTATTAAGTGGACCGCAAGACCACACTTACTCCTCTGTATAAAGTGGAGGCGGTGACTGTACCGCTACACGGTTAGACCATTTCATGCTGGAAACCCTATCCTCTAGTGCAGTCCTTCCCGCCGTGCCAGACCTAGAAGTATGCCACCACTGCTCCTCCGCGTACATGTGGATACCGGCAGAGGTATTGTATATTGAGCACTTTGACGATCGTGGGATTGGATTGGATCAGACTGCTTCGATGAGCTTCATAAAGTTTCACATACGAGTATGTCTAGTGGTAATCATCATGGTCTTCTTGCTTTGCTGAATCTTGGGAGTACGGCGTACAATTTTTTTGGTTTATCTCTATGTAGTCCAACAATATGTATGTCCGATGATCGGTTTTGCAACAGTGTTCCTCGCGATGTTGAGAGTCTCTAATTGTTTTGATGGGTGTTTTTCTCTTCTTTTAGTTTTTGGTTTTATGCATCCATGATGCCTAGACTTGATCTAGACGTTTTATTGATACATAGGTTGATGTAATTGGTATCATTTTAATATTAATATATCCCTTCATAAAAAAATAGCATGATTTATATGGTGAAGTCGGAGAAAAATTAAGCTCGGGGAGATGATCCATGGTGCACTAACAAATGAAAGGAAAATAAAATAGAGCTCACAGACGGTTTCGGGTTTCCTCGCGAAAACAAAGTTGGAGTTGGACACGGTTAATTACTCCGAGTCGAAGCAGTAGAGGATTCCTAATCGGACTAGAGCTTTTAGTAACAGGTGGGTAAGTTATAAATATCTACCAAGGCTGCGTTGATCGGTACTACTAGTCGGTTTTAGGGCTTAGGCTAGGCTTGTCGAGATCCCGGAAACTTAAAACTCTCGACGCACCTACTCCTACCAGATTAGTGTAGCAACCATGGTGATGGCCAGGAGTGCGGTGGCGAAAAAGAAGAGCAGGTCGGCGCTCGCCGTTGCTCTTCCTCGTGAGCTCGTCGTCGACATCGTTGGGATCCTGGCGGCGAGTTCTCCGCAGCCCATGGCTGACCTCTGCAACCTACGATCAACGTAAGTTCCCATACACTACATTCGAATCGCATGCTGAGATTTAGGGCAATCCACGAAAATGCTGCAAATACTAGAGTGATAGCATGTATCAGGCTAGTTTAGAGCAACAATCTCCGTATCCTGATTATTTCCTGTGGAAACGTACATAATTCTCTCCTGGTTGTATATGTTGAGCGCAGTTGCAAGGACATGTACGGCGCGTGTAAGGAACGCCACGTCGGCAGACGCTTGGCAATGGAGAAGGAGAGGGGAATGAAGTGGCTGGACACCGTCGCCTATTTCGCCATGCTGAAGAACCTGGCCGACGCCGGCAACCCGGAGGCCTGCTTCACCCTCGGCCTCACGCTCGTCCTCGCGCGACACAACGAGCAACAGGGCCTCGCGTGCCTCGAACAGGCGGCGGCCGGCGGCCACAAGACGGCGGCGTACGTGCTCGGCATGCTCCTCTACACGCTCAAGGACAGGCGAGACGTCGCCAAGCGCTACATCGGCCAGGTCGAGGGCGACCTGATGCGCAAGGTCGCCACCGAGAAGACAAACCGGGAGTGCACGAAGTACCGACAGCTCGCCGTGAACGCCGTCCGAGAGGTGGCATGGAAGGGGATGGAGAACGGCGGGCAGTCGGGCCTCGTGCCAGAGGAGGGACACCGGTGCACGAACGCCCGCTGCGGCGTGCCAGAGGACTGGGCGGACTACGACGTCTTCTGCGGCGATGATTGCAGGATTAGGCATGAGTGTGTCCAATTCTTTGGTCAGGTGTCAAGATATCTAGTACTACCTTAACAATACTGTTCTAGAGACAGAAATGTGTCTGAAGGCCGGGGTTTGAAACGATGACGATTTCGTTTCTATGAAAGATGTAAATTGTGTAGCCAATATCATGGCAAAGGAATTTAAGAAAAATTGTACTTTCAGAATTTGGGTGACGGTTTTGTTTCTACTAATTGCACTTTCAGAATTTGGGTGTCGAATTCTTTGAGCAGGTGTCAAGATATCTGCCTTAAGGCATCTCCAGCGGCCTAACACAAAATGGACATGAAAAGTGACGGCTCGCCGTCCGTTTGCGTTGGACCGCGAACATCGAAATGGTCGCCGGGTCAAGATTATTCATTTGCGTCGGGGTAGCCTAGCGGGCCCGACACATTTGGGTTGTAAATTTTTATTTTATTTTTTATTGCAAGATAGATACATTTACATATATTTTTGGTGTATAATTATAAATATTGCAAACTAAGGAAACCTAACTAGTGGGTTGTGATGGCCCTTGCCTTCTTCGCCACCCAGTCATCCAAAGTAAAGTAAATTGTGTAGCCAACATGATGGCAAACTAAATTGAGAAAGTTTGACACTTGAAATAGTTTATCGGCCTATGATGCACTTCGCTCAAGAGTATAACAGGGATCTTAGTTAAAGAAGATAGTAGTAAACTAGAAGCAGATTTGATCATAGATGCCCTTCTTCCGAGTGTGGCGTTTTCCAAGCCGAGCTACATGTAGCTCATTGCAAACACTCCAAAATTGTATTTTAAAGATTTACAAAAATTCGAAACAAAATTCTAGTGGTAGCTAATGGTGTATGCTACAATGGTGTAAAATCTCAATGTAAACAAATTTGTATTCCAGGCTATATGAAATTGACAAAATCTGACCAATTTTATAGTCTTGAAATGTGCACTATTCACTATAAAATTTGTTAGAAATTATCATTTTTGTGTAACCTGGAATATGAAGTAGTTTGTATTGAGATTTTATACCATTGTAGTACACGTTATTGGTTATCTCCAGAATTGTATTTTGAAATTTTCAAAACTTTGAAATTCAAATTCTGAGTGTTTGCAAATAAAAAGATGCGTGTAGCTCAACCTCCGTTTTAAGTTTTGCCCCTTCTTCCCGCTTTTATTGTAACGGTAATTATAATTTTCCATGTTTTGGCATACAAGGTTCGCATGTGAAGAAGGTAATAAATTTAGTAGCGGAATTTTGGGTGAATAAGAAGGATGTATAGATGATAGATGAATCTTAGAATCCTTGAATACTGGTGTATGATGAACTTATCATGATCATGCAACAGATTTCAAGGGACATGACCGATGTTATAAAATTACAAGTTTTTTTGCAAGTGTTAGCCTTTCACCGCGTATCAGGCAAAGGAGTTATAGAAGACGACTCTAGTAATTCCACAATGCAAAATCCTCTGTTTTTCGCATGGGCGACACTAGGCTTAAGATCTGCTTGCAACATTATTGTATACGATTGCAACATTGTCAAATAATTTTGGTCGTGGTATGTCAAAGTACATGGAAAAAAATTCAATGCAACATTTTAAACACATACATGCAAGAAAAACAATGTGTTCATGGAACACATCTTGATTGGCAATGATGATTTTCTTGGTGCATCCAATTCAATAGCGCATAGATAAGGAGGATCTAGAGGGGAGGAGCAGCTGAAACGATATAGATGGTATACTAGAGGGGGGGGGTCTAACGAAAACTAGGTGAGGCAACCTAGATGATAATATAAGGTGTACTTAAAGCACGAAGGCAGAGCTCAAATAGAAATAACCGAGGCACGCGCAGACGAGAAGTTGCATTCATGTGTTCCCTTCCTTGGAAGGAAGGTACATCACGTTGGAGAGGTGTGGAATCTCAAGAAGGATTTCCAAACTCCAAGAAGACTCACATTATTCTTCAGAGTCTGTCCCACCAAAAAATAGCTCACTCACTCATCGAAGAATTTAAGGTTGTCAAAAACCTCACAAACTTTCCACGGGGCAAATCACGAGCCAAATGCCTCCGGGCGACCCTAGCCACCTAAGGGTCCCCATGAACCCAAGAGTAAAGAACTAAACTAAATGAACTCAAGGGGTTGAAATATGGCTTAGTGGAAACGTAGATCAAGACCTCCTCTTGTTTTCTACCAAAGAAATTTTGCTTTGGTTCGGTAGAATGAGAGATCCTCAAGATTTGGTGTTTTAACAACGAAGTGTGAGAGAGAGAGAGCTCAAAGATATGAAGTGAATGGTTGACCTACCCTCCTCAAGGAGAAAAAAGGTTTATACAGTCCAATGGAGAAAACTAGTAGTTTGAAAAAACTCTATGAGTCATCATGGCGGTAAGTTGATGAACCGGTTCACATGGCGGTCTGACATGCGTACCGCCCGACACCGCATGTTCGCAGGCCGAGCGAAACGGGAAGCTGGTCCACAATCAGAACAATCTTGGATATTTGGTCCTGATCCGAGGCCTGGCCGGCGGCCGCCAGGCCATGCGTCGGGCGGTTGGTCCGTTGTTGCATAGCGTCCAGGTGGCCACCGGCGCATTGGCCGGTAGGAGCTGATCGTTCTGGCGGTAAGCCCGGCACCACCGATTTCATAGAAACCTTCCAAAAAGCATTTTTCTCAAAAGAACTAGGTTCTCCCACTTTCTGTAATGGATGTATTTGGTGGTAGGATGTGTGTATAAGGCTTTGGTAACATCCCCATTAAGTTCATCGAGATCACCCCCCCATTAATAGTGTGGAGTTTGCTATTTGATTCAAACAAAAATAAAGAGAAATGTAACCAAAACATCCGACACTTCTCTTGTATAGGAAATTGGGGGTCTCCTACCATATTATATTCCATCGTCACTTGTGAACTAAAAGTTGTGTAAACACTTAGACTGCTCATAGTGGGAGTAACTTAGGTAGTAACATCACACATTTCAAGGTATTTTGGTGACATGGCATAGCAATAAATGGAGAAAGAGAGGGAGGTGATAACTAGCTATGTTACCATAACATCACACACCCCAAGATAAAATGAGTCTACTAACAAATAAATGAGACTTTGCATGATACCATCTCTAAGTTACTTTCCACTATGAAGGTAGTAACGAGTAACTTATGCATGATACAGTACCACCTTATGTTACTCCCACTATGAGCAGCCTTATAGGTAACATTAGTCCATAATTTAGCACTAAAGTCATCATTAATCAAGATAACGGTTAATGGTAAAATAACCTTACAACAACTCCCTTTTGTCTTTTGTGAATAAATAAAACCCTCCCAGGTTTTTTACATGTAGTCCAGAATCCTTCAACTCTTGTTGTGAGTTGTAACTATTTTTTTGAATGTTGTAAGTGTTGTCACTCCCGTTTCTTCAGTACCAACAATAATATGCAAATACAGTACAACAATAGCTACATATATTAACCAACACAGGAACATTTTCCAGAAATGAAAAAAAAATAGGCACTTCAGGTGCAAAGCCAGTGGCGCTACATCAGCACTGACAGTGGACCCACAATCCCAGAAACACATTATTGAACCCACCTCACAACGACAAGACGTACGGCTACCAGACTTGTACGTAGCTACCTCACGTACAATGTACACGCACGCAGACAGACAACATGCAATAGTACCGTAGTAATAAACGACACGTACCGATGCCGTGGCATGGCACGACACGGGCACTGAAGCCAACCAAAAGGCTGCTAGCTCTCGATCCCACCTGACCCGCGCGTCAACTCGATCGATCACTCGGTGGTCTTGTCGGCCTCGTCAGCAGCAGCAGCAGCAGCCGGTGCCTCCGCCGGCACTGCCTCGACGACCGGAGCCACCTCCACAGGTGCCTCGGCCGGCACCGCTTCCTCAACCACGATCGGTGCCTCTACCACAGGCTCTTCGGCCTTGGCCTCGGCCTCGGCCTCGACAGCGGCAGCAGCAGCTGGTGCCTCTGCCTCTGCTTCTGCCGGCGCCGCCTCTACGGCCACGGCCGCCTCCGTCGCCTCCTCTACAGGGGCCTCGGTAGCAGCTGCTGGCTCCTCCTGCACTGCCGCAGCGGCGTCTGCTGTCACCTCCTCCACGGCGGGTGTCTCTGCCGCCGCCTCTTCGGTCTCGACCACGGCCGGAGCAGCCTCTTGCTCTGGCTCCTTGGTCTCGGCCTCGACCGGTGCTGCTTCACGCTCCACCACTTCGGTCTCAGTCGTCTCCGCCACTGCCGGCGCAGCGGGGGCCTCCTCGGCGGCGACAGCCTCCGGCTCGGCCTCCTTGGTCTCTGTCTCCGCCACTTCGGTCTCCGCTGGAGCTGCCACCGGCTCCTTTGCCAGCTCGGTCACGGCCTCCTCCGCGGCGACGACGGGAACCGGCTCGACTACCTCCACCGCGGCCACCTCCACTGCGGCGACGACCGGCTCGACTACCTCCACCGCGGCCACCTCCACTGCGGCGACGACCGGCTCGACGACCTCCACCGCCGCCACCGGAGTCTCCTCGACGACGACGACCGCCGACTCGACAACCTCCACCACTGCCGGCACCGGAACCTCCTCGGCGGGCATCGCGTGAGTCGCGGCTTGGACCTGCGTTTACATTGATGCACGTCATCAGATAACGTAAAATATAACTAACACCCTACACAGCGTACCTGCGATCAGGTCCTCACGTACAAAGTTGACCGATCGCGAGGTAGGCAGCAGATCAAAATTGCAGAAACCAAAACAAATGAGACCAAAGCGCACAATGCTTGCAGTAGAATTCTACCTGGACGGCGGCCATGGCTGAAGAGATCTGAGGCGATTGGTCCGATCGAACTCAGAAAAGATGATAGTGGAGCTTGTGTGGTTGTGTTGATCGACTGTTGCTGTGTGAAGCAGTGTGTTGCGGCGGAGGGGCTATATATAGGGGCTCTCGAGGGCGAAAAGGTCACAAGATTCACAGCTGGGATGCGAGATCAAGCCGCCCTTTCGCGTCACACACAAAAATAAATCGAGGAATCAAACATCCCATCTGCATCATTCTGATCTCGTGGGAATCCGCGCCCGTACACGACGATGCATCACAAAACTATACACAATAATTCGAGCAAGTTGCGTACTGGTGATCACTATATCAAAATTAGGGAATCAGGGAATCCGAAAACTTTTTATTTGAACGTTAGAAGGAGAACTACTAAATTCATTGATTAGACCAGAAGTGCTAGATTTATTTGAGAAAAATCGGGCAAAAACCTGAACTCTACCACATACATTACCCGCGATCACCCGCGCGCCGAATATCACGGTCACCGGCCTCCTCTCTCACTAGGCTACGCTGCAATATCCCAGGTCGCCGGCCGCATATGCCGCTCAGTCGCACTACAATATCACCGGTCGTCAGTCGCCTCTATCGCTTAGCCCGCTGCAATATCACCGATCACCGGCCACCATGTCGTGCCATCGCCTGTTACCGGCCATGTCACAACGCCATCCATTAGTTCCTAACCAGTGCCTTGCTCCTAAAGCTCATTGCATGTGCAAAGTGCTCTTGCTGCCACCTCGTCATTGCACGAGCAACCCGTCCCTATGACCGGTGATACGTCTCAAACGTATCCATAATTTCTTATGTTCCATGCTACTTTTATGATATACTCACATGTTTTATACACATTATATGTCATTATTATGCATTTTCCGGCACTAACCTATTGACGAGATGCCGAAGAGCCGATTCTGCTGTTTTCTGCTGTTTTTGGTTTCAGAAATCCTACAAAGGAAATATTCTCGGAATTGGAAGAAATCAACGCCCAGAGTCTTATTTTTCCACGAAGCTTCCAGAAGACCGAAAGGATCACGAAGTGGGGCGACGAGGCGCCGCCACACTAGGGCCGCGCGGCCCAAGGGGGGCCCGCGCCGCCCTGGCGTGTGGGGCCCTCGTGTCGCCCCTAAACCTACCCTTCCGCCTACTTAAAGCCTTCGTCGCGAAAACCCCAGTACCGAGAGCCACGATACGGAAAACCTTCCAGAGACGCCGCCGCCAATCCCATCTCGGGGGTTTCAGGAGATCGCCTCCGGCACCCTGCCGGAGAGGGGAATCATCTCCCGGAGGTCTCTTCATCGCCATGATCGCCTCCGGATCGATGTGTGAGTAGTTCACCCCTGGACTATGGGTCCATAGCAGTAGCTAGATGGTCGTCTTCTCCCCATTGTGCTATCATGTTAGATCTTGTGAGCTGCCTATCATGATCAAGATCATCTATTTGTAATCATTAATGTTGTGTTTGTTGGGATCCGATGAATATTGAATACTATGTCAAGTTGATTATCAATCTATCATATATGTTATTTATGTTCTTGCATGCTCTCCGTTGCTAGTAGAGGCTCGGCCAAGTTGATACTTGTGACTCCAAGAGGGAGTATTTATGCTCGATAGTGGGTTCATGCCTCCACTGAATACTGGGACGGTGATGAGAAAGTTCTAAGGTTGTGGATGTCTTGTTGCCACTAGGGATAAAACATCGATGCTTTGTCTAAGGATATTTGTGTTGATTACATTACGCACCATACTTAATGCAATTGTACTGTTGTTTGCAACTTAATACTTGGAAGGGGTTCGGATGATAACTCTGAAGGTGGACTTTTTAGGCATAGATGCATGCTGGATAGCGGTCTATGTACTTTGTCGTAATACCACGATTAAATCTCATAGTACTCATCATGATATATGTATGTGCATTGTTATGCCTTCTTTATTTGTCAATTGCCTAACTGTAATTTGTTCACCCAACATGCTATTTCTTATCGGAGAGACACCACTAGTGAACTGTGGACCCCGGTCCATTCTTTACATCTGAAATACAATCTACTGCAATTGTTTTTTACTATTCTTCGCAAACAAACATCATCTTCCACACTATACATCTAATCCTTTGTTTACAGCAAGCCGGTGAGATTGACAACCTCACTGTTACGTTGGGGCGAAGTACTTTGATTGTGTTGTGCAGGTTCCACGTTGGCGCCGGAATCCCTGGTGTTGCGCCGCACTACACTCCGCCACCAACAACCTTCACGTGTTCCTTGACTCCTGCTGGTTCGATAACATTGGTTTCTTACTGACATAGGCATCCCAAATGGGCCTGCCTAATATAGTACCCGGGGTTTATTGAAGGCCCACTACCCGAAGAATAAGAAGACTCGACAGCCCAAGATGTATTTAAGGAAAAGATAGAGTTGTAATAGGAAGTGTTATTTGTAAATATGGCGGGATGAGTTAGAAACCGTCCCGGACTCTGTAATCCTTGTATAGCACGAATCCCTCGGCTCCACCTATATAAAGGGGGGGTCGAGGGACGAGAAGATCATCGAATCATTGTTTGCAAACCCTAGTTTTCATATTCGTCGAGTACTTTTCGGCTGAAACCTTCGAGATCTACTTGCCCTCTACTTCTAACTAAACCCTAGCCTATAATCCATAGGCATTGACAAGTTAATCCCTTGTCAATTGGCGCCGTCTGTGGGAATTAGAGGCGTAAGGATCCGATCTCGATGGCACGTTCAAGATCTTCGACATCGTCAACCGGGAGCAACACTATGGATCGAGGTAAACGGATCGCTGCGGGTCCTGTTGATTTTGTTCCTCACCCACCCTCCCGTTTGGATGCATATGCGTATCTGGCGGAGCCCTTGGAGATGACGTTCGGAAGGTTCCACTTTCGCGTCAAGAAAGAAGGATCGTATCGTGTCGAAATTCCGATTTCGTCGGGATCGTCGGCGGTCGATTCTGAATTTTCAAGCTATGCATCATCAGCCGAGTCGGAAGAAGAAACTTCGGCAACACGCTACGTCGGCACCGAGCAAGAGAGAAACTCGCCAAGATCTTCGACAACGCATCGTCCGGGTCATCCGCGGACTCATATATAAGCGATGGCTCAAGCGATGTCGACGAGTTACGACTTCGTCGACAAATCTCTCACGAGTGGGCAAGGTCTTCATCAATCTCAACAATGATGTCACCGAACCCAACATAGATACGAGTACAAAATATCATCGGATTTATGCTATCGAAGATCAAGAGGAAACATCGGAGGCTTTCGATCAATTGGGAAATCCTTTTGTCGATCCCTCAGATCTAAGGAGAGGTATGGGCACTAAATATGTCGGGCCCACACCACGCGTCAGAGTCCAACTTCCACGGGCAGCCTGGGATAGAGCGGCAAAAGCCATAGATGGTTCGAGAACCAATGACGACAACAGCTACGGCTCAAGAGCTGCAAGCTTATCAATATATGCTCGCACGAACGCCCGAGAAATAGAAAAACGAGACGAGCTGAGCTAAACGGGAGAAAGGAGGCAGCTTACGCATCCGGCGAGGAGAAGGGCGGATCTAAGTGGACAATCTAGAGTTTCGGGTGATAGCCACGGGGAGGCTCGGAACGAGAGGAAGATCAAGGCTACAACACATACCCGAAGCGGACGGAGAGTACTTGGTTCAAAACCTCGACATGTCCTTTATGTCGATAGATACAAGAGGAAATATTATCCCTAGGACACCGGAAAGTCTGGGTATATGGCGACACAAGCTTACATCCTCGCATCCAAGCCACCCCCGGGAGATCCAAGGGAAACATTATACAACATGGCATTGGCGGGAGTTGGAGCTATGGGGACGGCGTTCGTAGCAACGCCTCCCGAAGGAGCGAGCAAGGCAAAATAGTCCACGACCTGCGAGCGGTAACGGCGGCGGCTCCGGAAGGACCAAGTGGAGCAAGAGACACGGGAGTACAAGCAAGGGTCGACGAGCAAGGCAAAGCGAGAAGAGATCATCGGCGGTCCCGGAGCTTAATGACGAGGATATGTGTGGTCTACCTTGTTTCACGAGAAGAGTCCGAAAAACTCGAGTCCCCTCGGGATTCAAGTTACCCGATCACTTCAAAAAGTTCGACGGCACCGCAAGACCCGGAGGACTGGCTAATCGATTACCTCGAGACGGTAAAGCTAGCTGGAGGAACTAGAGCAACAGCCATGCAAAGTATTCAGGTGCACCTAAGTGGAGCCGCACGATCTTGGATCAAAAAACTTCCGCCGGGATCCATCGGCAATCTGGGAAAGTTTCGAGGACGTTTTCGTCAAAAACTTCAGATCCACATGCAAAAAGCCTGCATCGTTGGAAGAGCTGAGGGCGTGTCGACAAAAGCCGGATGAGTCAATGAGAAAATACATCCAAAGGTGGAACATCATAAAAAACTCGGCGAGAAAATATATCGACGAGAGAGCAATAGATGCGTTTGTCGCGGGAATCGGGCGCGGAGATTTTGTCGAGGACTTGGGAAGGACCAATCCAAAAACGGTATCCGCGTTGATGGAGATAGCAAATAGATGGGCGGACGGAGAAGACGCTGTCCACAATAAACGACACGGGTCGCCGGAGGAGGACCGTAGTCGAGAATTATCGAACGAGGCGACGATTTCCTCGGCGGTATCCGAATTACGACGCCCCGAGGGCAAATTTCGGCGGGATTTCGGTCAAATACGGGAGCAAGCAACGAGAGATGATTATCGGAGAAGCAATGAGCAGCGAGGCGATAATAGGGACGACTCCGTAACGAGGCAAAATAGTGGGCCAAGGTTTCCACGACCTTTTATGTCTCCCGAAGAAATGCTTCGAACGGACCGTGCCGGATGCATTTTTCCTCGATAGCAATGGGAAAAGACGGTCGGGACACTGCAGAAAGATTGTCGAAATTTCCAAGCAATGTTCGGATGTGCGAGAAAACGCTCACGCACGAGCAGCACGAGAGAAACCCTCGGGAGCCTAGGAGCGAAATTCATCTACCGCCACCTCCCGCGATTACGGAAGGCAATCAACACCAGCTCAGAATAGCGGCAGCACCAGCACCACCACCCTATGTTGATCCTAACTCCAACGGAGCGAGTGTCGATGATTCGGAAGGGAAGGCCATCCAATAGAGCTCAAAAAGTAATCTCGCGACGGGTGTTCATGGCGGAGAAAATGCCTCCACCAACGAGTTGAGTACCTCAATTGGTCGGGACAAGACATCGGCTTCACCATAGCGGACCACCCGCGGCAAGTTCCTCGACCGGGGCGGTCGGCACTCATTACGCCGGCGGTTATCGCGAGGATTTGACGTTTCTCGAGTATTCATAGATGGTGGCGGCGGCTTAAACCTCATGTATGCGGATACATTGAGGAAGATGAACATATCCTTAGCAAACCTGAAGCCAACGGACACAAGGTTCCACGGCATCACACCGAGAGAAACCAAGTTACCCATTGGGGAAGATCAACCTCGACGTTCGGTTTGGAACCCGAGAAAATTATAGAATCGAGAAGTCTGGAGTTTGAAGTCGTGGATTTCCCATCGCGATACCACGCTTTGTTGGGACGACCAGCATACGCTAGATTTATGGCAGTACCACACTATACATACTGTTATGGAGATTGCTCGGACCCAAGGGACCAATCACGGTCAAAGGGAGTTTCGCTTTAGGCGATAAGTGCGACAAGGATTTCCATCGATTGTCGAAACCTTCGGGATGCAAGCGGAATACTTGGCGTCGAAGAGCATGACCGATTACGACGTACTTGCCGGACGTCGGAAGGCCAAACAAGGAATCAACTTTCAACACGAGAGAAAAATTCTAAGGAGGTGCGGATTCACCCGACGGATCCAAAAAAGACGACATCCATTGCAAACAACATGGATATCGCATAGGAAAGCGCGCTCGTCGAGTTCCTCCGTGAGAAGCTGGAAAATCTTCGCATGGTGTCCAGCTGACATGCCGGGAGTACCCGGGGAACTTGCCGAGCACCACCTAAATTTGGATCCAACAGCGAAACCAATCGAGACAACCTTTGCGGCGCTTTTCGGAACCAAACCGCAAATCCATGCTATCGAAATAAAAAGACTAGAGGAAGCTGGTTTTATCGGAGAGATATCTACGAAGCCACATGGGTAGCTAACCCGGTGATGGTGCCAAAGAAAAACACGACGAGTCCTTCGCATGTGCGTCGACTTCACGTGTCTCAACAAACATTGCCCTAAGGATCACTTTCCCCTCCCAAGGATCGATCAAATTATCGACTCCACGGCAGAGTTGTGAACGTCTTTCCTTTTTGGATGCATACTCCGGTTATAACCAGATCAGACTAAAAGAAGATGATGAAGCCAAGACGGCGTTTATTACACCTTACGGCGTGTTTTGCTACAAGACAATGCCCTTCGGTCTAAAAAATGCGGGAGCAACATATCGAGAGGATGATGCGAAGTGTTTAGCAACACGGATTGGGAAAAACGTGCAAGTATACATCGATGATGTCGTCATAACATCAAAAAAGGGGGCAACGCTGATCGAGGATCTCAAAGAAACTTTTGACAACCTCGACAAATTCTGCCTCAAGCTGAACCCGACGAAGTGTTCTTTTGGGGTCCCAGCGGGAGAACTTCGGGATTTCTAGTTTCGGCAAGAGGGATTGAAGCAAATCCCGACAAAATACAAGCCATAGTAACAATGAGGAAGCCAACGAAGTTGAAAGAAATACAGCGACTAAGCTGGGCGAGTCGCAGCTCCGAGCGGATTCGTCGCCGGGTTAGGAGAAAAAGCACTACCATTTTATGCGCGATAAAGCAAGGAGATAAATTCCGGTGGAACGAAGAAGGCGATCGAGCTTTCGAAGATCTAAAGCGAAAAATATCGACACCACCAATCTTAGTGGCTCCTAAGGAAAAGGAACCTCTCCTGCTGTATATTGCAGCCACGCCCCAAGTGGTTAGCACGGTGTTAGTTGTCGAAAGAGAAGAAGAAGGGAAAATCCATGGAGTGCGACGACCGGTATACTTCGTGAGCGAAGTCTTGTCGCCCTCGAAACAGAGGTACCCTCGGTACCAAAAGCTAGCATATGGAGTGTTCACGACGAGCACGAAAACTGCGCCACTATTTTTCGGCACACCCGATCATAGTGGTCAATGAAGCTCCTTTGTCAAATATCCTGAACAACCCAGAAGCTACGGGTCGTGTCTCCCTTTGGGGAATAGAACTTTCCCCTCGGGACATCACGTATGAAAAAAGAAAAGCAATAAAGTCGCAAATACTACCGGACTTCATCGCGAGTGGATGGAGTTGCAAAATACGGGACCCCAGATTTATCGAGAACCTGGACCATGAACTTCGATGGGTCCAAGAGGCTAGAAGGGGCTGAGCGCAGGAGTAGTACTCATATCACCCGAAGGCGACAAGTTGAAGTACATCCTTCGTATGACGTTCCCCAACGCATCTAACAATGAAGCGGAATATGAGGCTCTCATACACGGGATGAAGATGGCGAAAGCACTACGGAGCAACTCGACTAAAAATCTTTGGCGACTCACGGTTGGTAGCTCAGCAAGTTATGAACCAATGTGACGCAGTCAATGATAGCATGATGGCATACAAGGAGGTGTACAATGAGCTCGAGAAATTGTTCGATGGATGCGAAGTAAAACATATTAGCGAGATTGAGCAACGACGAAGCCGACGTTCTTGCAAACATCGGGTCGCGGTGCCTTGCGGTCCCACCAGGTGTATTTTGGGAGGAGATAACAGAGAGATCCACTGAGACGACAAAATCAAAAAAGAAGGAGAAGAAACCCTCGGGGGCTATCAAGGAGAAGCAAGAGGAAGAAGAAGAAGAGCAAGACCTGGTCCTAGTAATACGAGATACCATGGATGCAGCCATACATATCATATATCCTCGGGAAAGAAATACCGGATGATCCGAGTTGAGGCAAGGCGAGTAATCCGACGCTCCAAAGCTTTCACGGTGGTTAAGGGAGAATTATATAAGCGAAGTATTTCGGGCGTCTTGCAAAGGTGCGTTACACCCGAAGAAGGAAGAATAATTCTAAAGGACGTACATGAAGGAATATGTGGCCACCACGCAAGTAGTCGAGCTATCGCAGCCAAGGTTTTTCGGGCAGGATTCTGCGGTTGACGAGCAATAGAGGACGCTAAGGACATAGTACGAACTTGCGACGCGTGTCAAAGGTTTGCCGCAAAACCTCACTCTCCGGCGAGCAGAGCTAGCACCAATACCTTTGTCATGGCCCTTTGCACAATGGGGACTCGACATGGTTGGCAAGTTACACAAATCGTCGCCGGGAGGAAAGGAATACATGCTAGTAGCTGTCGACAAATTCACAAAGTGGATAGAAGCGAAGCCGATAAATTCACCGGACGGAGCATCTGCGAGTAAAATTCATAAAAGACCTCGTCTTCGGGTTTGGAGTGCCCCACGGCATCGTCACGGACAACGGCGGCAACTTCACGTCCAATGAATTCAAAGACTATTGCGAAGAGGTGGGTATCAAGCTGAACTTTGCATCGGTTGCACATCCTCAAACCAATGGGCAAGTCGAGAAAGCCAATGGCATCATCTGCAATGGCATCAAGAAGCGCTTGTTAGGACCACTAGAAAAAGCTCGACATACCTGGCCTGAAGAACTACCAAGTGTGTTGTGGAGCATCCGAACAACTCCAAATACAGCGACACAGGAAACTCCGTTTTTTCTGGTACATGGAGCGAAGCGAGTACTACCAATCGAGATAGAGCACAACTCTCCACGTGTCGCGGAGTATGACGAAGAAACGTCGAGAAAAGCATTAGAAGATGATGTGGACGCACTTGATGAAGCTCGAGATGAAGTATTGTCTCGAGTAACCAAATATCAACGGGACTTGAAGAATTACCACGGTCGACGTTTGCGGCCAAGATCTTTTCGGGTGGGCGACCTAGTTCTTCGGCTCACGCAAAAAAGTCATGAAAAACTCGAGTCACCGTGGCTCGGCCCTTACATCGTCACGGAAGTAATCGGAGGAGGAGCATACGGGATAAAGGACAAGAAGACGGGGGTGGAGGAGCCAAACCCCTGGAACGTGGCGCAACTCGGGCGGTTCTACGCCTAGAGTCGAAATATAGTCCTTGTAAAACTTCAATGTATCGAAACGCCCGCGAGTTTTCAGACGCACTCTTTTCCTTTTTCGGGGCACCGAGTGGGGCCGGAGAAGGTTTTTAATGAGGCGGGCTCGCGATGCTGCAATATAATAAAGATAGTGGCTATATCACCTTTTTCTTTGTCAACGCGACCAAAGTCATCGCTCCGACGAATTTCAATATAGTTCATCAACAAAAGAAGAAAAAAATCTTTCCTTGGTATTCAAATACCTCGTGAGTCAATAAAAATACAAAATAGTACTCAGTAAAAGCTCGGGGGCTCATATTTGCCTTCAATATATAAATGCCTTGGTCCACAACCTCGCAAGTATACAAATATAGTAAAAAGTCACCGAAACACTCGGGGGCTAGGCAAACATAGAAATATAATGGTTGCTTTACAATATAGTCATGGACTACAAAGAAGAAATTTCTACAAGAAGCAAATAACTAGTCTTGATTCAGTATGTCATCAAGAGTAACTCTGTTCTCTTCGGGAGCGAGCACCAAGAAAGTCGGCATAATGGCCATCGGCAAAAAGTCGGCATCCATCCGAAGAAGGTCCTCAATCATTTCTTCGGCTATAGGTGTAACCTTCGTGTTAATCCTATCAACACCAACTCTCCGGCGTTTTACCTTTTGATGAACCCTCTCGACAACTTGGGCAAGGTCAAGCTTTGAGTGACGGATCCGGAGCATGATAAGAGCAAATGCGGCACCGGCTACCGGTTGTGCTTTGACAAAATCGTGGATACTTGCGAGCATCCTTGAACCTTTCCATCAATTCAGGAAGAGTTTTTGGTGGGACATTCCGAGGAAACATGGAGTTGTAAACCATAGATAAGGTTTTGGTACGAAGTGAAGGAAATCACGGGTTTGAGAGGTACGATCCTGAAATGCGGTAATTTGGCGGGTCCTCTCCGGAGTGGCCCAAAACAAAGAACCATGGTCCAAGGAAAGATTGACAAGGAGGTTTGTCCTAGTGTTTACCCTCTCTTCCTCGGCAGCAGCATCAACAAAGGCACCTATCAACACAACGAAGGGACAACCTTTAGGAGACAATAGCATGAAGATGAAGGATATCACAAGACGAGACAAACATACCCGACATATCTGCACTGGCCTCATTCATTAACTCGAGCATGAAATTTTCTCGAGTGACCGCTTTTCGGCTTCGAAACGAGCAATCTCCTTAGCAGCCACAGCCTCGCGGGCTTGCTCGAAGGGCAACTTTTTCGGCTTCGAGATGATTTACGAGACTGCTCCATCATCGCAAGTGTTTGCTTTTTCGCATACTTGAAGTTGTTGTCGAAGATCATTCAATTCTTGCGACAAGGTATCATCGACAGTGCGGTATCGATGACAGTTCTCTCCACGCGGGAAGAAGGCGAAGCATTGGAAGGAGTAGGAATTGGAGTATAGTTATCAAATATCAACTGAAATTTAAAACGGAACAACATTAAAAAACGAGGCAAAGATAGAGTTCTTCATTAATCTCTCGAGAATAATTACAAGGGCACTACGGTGGAGCTAGGGAAATACGTGTCGCCAAAAGACTACTTTGGCGACAAGAGCAAAAGAAGCAAAAGAAAAACGAGAGGCATGCAACTAGACCTCCGGCCTTGACGAACTAGGAGTCGACGTTGGCTGGATCCCGAGATACGCCAAGATTTTCTTCGTATTGGGCTTGGCCGCCTTCATCGGTGACTTCCACCTCGACTGTTCTATCGGATCGGTGTCGCCAACCTTCGTCCGGTCGAGAGTCTGCCGACGTCGGCAACCTGAGCAACGAGTATTTTCAACGGCTACCTTCATGTTCTCATGGCGCGGCTTCAGCCCAAGATCTTCTGATGTATTGAACATCTTGGCGAGGTCAAGGAAAGTCGAAGGTTCCTCTTTCTTCGGGAAGAAGTAGGGGAACAACGCCGACAAAGCCCCACTGGCATTGGCCACGCCTTCACGAATTTCGCGTCCATGGGACTCTAGAAGAGAAAGTGCGTCAAGAAGAGGGTCATTGACAGGCTTTTCCAGGTCAAAATCTTGGTTGGTTTGGGCTGCCACACAAGAAAGAACATTAGTCAAAAACCAAGAAACAAGAAGTACAAACAAAATAGAAGGGACAAGTGATATTACTCAGTGTACGTCGACTTTGCGAATTCAGACGCTTGATGATCCCTTGTTCTCGTGCAACCTGTGCAGATTTTTGCTCGTGCAAGGCGGATTCAGCATCTTTGAGCCTTTGCTGCAATTCTTCGACACTAGCAGCCTTTGCTTTGGCATCATCGGCTTCAGCTCTGGCTTCGCTAGCAGCAAGCTCAGCTTTCTTGCGAGCCGTTTCACTTTTCTCAAGATTCCGAGAAAGTATCTCGGCACGTTGGTTAGCTTCCGCAAGTTTTACGTTGAGAAAGGAAAAGGAAGAGAAGAAAGATCAAAAATAGCGACAAGCGAGCAGCGAGTAAAAAACCAAGGAAAAACAGCAAGTATAAAAGACGTCACCTTCGGCTCTGTTGGCATACTCGCGGTACCCAATAAATTGGGACCCAATGCGGATAAGATCCTTGATCATAGGTCTGTCAAAGAAGAAGGAAAGAAGGGGAAAAATTTCGGTATTACACAAAGTAAAGGTCCACAAAAGCAAAATAGAGGAAATATAGATCTCGATAAACTTACATCATCCAAGAGCTGCGAGGAAGAACTGCCCAATTGAGGAGGAGGCTCAACGATCATTTCAACCCTTGCCCTTTTTGGCGAAGGGACAAGGGGGCTCGATGGTGGAGTAGTAGTGACGACGTTTTGTTGGGGAGGCGATGTTTCATCTCCTTCAACTAACGTGTCCGAAACAAGCACGATACGTGACGTGCTTGGTCCGAGGAGCTACGTCGATGACTCGGTACTTCTTCCTCATCACTAGTAAAAAAAAATCGACAGTACAAAAAGCAAGACAGAGTTAAATCTTTCGAGTACATCAAAAAGAGGAGGAGAGATAAAATTGACTTACGAGCTGATGAGGGACTCAAAATAAGGATCATAAGCTGCCTTCGGATCGAAGGAACAACTTCTTCAGCCTTAGAAATGCCGGAATCCTCGACTTCGGTCCTTTTCCTTTTGTTCTTCGGAGAAACGAGCGGGAGGAAGGGATTCGGTCGATTCACTAGCTTCGAGACTCAACCTCTCTCTCATGAGAAGCCGCAGATTTGTGAGAACCCGCGACTTCACTTTCGAGGACGAGAAGAGCCTTGAGTATCGTCGGCAACGACGGTCATTTCTTCGACTTCTCCACCCTCAGGAAGAGGAGGAAGGGAAGTTATACTAGGATGGTCCTGAAAAAATAAGAAACCAAAGAAAACGTAAAGAGATGACAATACAATGAGATGCAGGGAAAAAAAAAAAGGGCGCAACAAGATAAAAACGCGGAAAGACAAAATACCTTGGGGAGTGGATTGGTGGAGCTGTATGGTTCCACGCGACAAGAAGAAGGAACTGGATCTTTGCCCAGGCGAGAAAGTCTTCGAACCAACTTCTCCAAGTCCTTGGTGGAAAGGTTACCGGAGATTCGTTGGCGTCATTTTCACCAGAGTACGTCCAAAGGGGATTTTTGCGAGCCTGAAGAGGCTGCACTCTAATCCTAAGGAAGTAAGCAGTGATTTGAACACTAGATAGCTCCTCGCCTCGAGTATTTTGAAGCTGGCGAATGCGAGACATGAGCGCCTCTGTCGCCTTTTTCTCTTCCTCAGAAGCTTCGGCATCCCAGGAGCGACGGCGCTGAATTTTGGCACTCCCGTCGAAGGGAATTATGTTGTGCTCAACGGAGTTGGCGCTTTCTTCGTGAATGTAAAGCCACTTCTTGCGCCATCCTTGGACAGAATCGGGAAACTTGACGTCGAAATAATCGACATCGGTACGAATACGGATAACAACGCCACCTATGTTATAAGTGACGTTGTGGGAGCCATTGCGGCGGAGGCGAGAAGATGCGTTTCCAAAGAGCCCAATTAGGAGCGACTCCAAGAAAGCATTCGCAAAGGGTGATAAAAATAGAAATGTGAAGGATGGAATTGGGGGTCGGATGATGCGGTTGAATCCCATAGACAAAGAGAAGACCGCGGAGGAAATCATGGATTGGGGTAGAGAGGCCGCGGATAAGATGATCAACGAAACTAACCCGATACTCCATTGGAGGCTTGGGATAGCTTTCTTCACCGGGAAAGCGGATGGCGCCTTCCTTCTTCATCGGGCCAAGCCTTTTCATCGGGTTGGCGTCTTGGTTGGAGATCTTGGATCTCTCCCACTCAAGATCTTCGGCGGCCATCGCGGACTGCGGAGTGCTTGTGGCGGGTCAAACGCGCACGCGGCGGCATCCACGGAAGCGGATTGAGCAATGTATGCGAGAGCGGGAAATCGGCGAAGATTGGGCGCGAGAGGAAGATTTGCGAAGAGGAACGAGGTGAGCGGCGCAAGCGAGGGGATGAACGGAGGTTGAAGACAGGTTTATATAAGAATGGGGTGAAGCAGTGTACCGTTGGATGAGGAAGTCGTGTGGTGAGAATTGATTTTCTGGTTACAAGGGCAAAAAAGTATTTTTATCGGGAATAGGCGTTACCGCACGAGCACCGAGAAAAAGCGGAGGACGTGTGTCCCCCACTTGCACGACGTGTCAACATGGTGGGAACGATGGACCCACAAAGCAGAAAAATATCGACCGAGTGATAGAGTTGAAGAAAATTTGACAAGGGAAAATATGTCGACAAGAGAAAGGAGAATGGCGACAGGATAAGTTATTTGAATGCATCAGGAGCCTTTGGTCGGAAACAAGTTTTTGCCCAAATGCTCGGGGGCTACTTCGAAAAAAGAAAACTTTCGACAATGGCAAATATAGAAAATGTTGAGCCTACGATCAAGCACAAGTTCTTGGCTGTAGCCTCGAGGCTACTCCCATCGAGAGCATCGTTCGCGCACCCGATAAAAAAAAAAAAAAAAAAAAAAGAAAGAGAGAAGAAGAAGGAGGAAAGAATATCAAGAGATAATGGCAATGTAGTGACAAGGTGGACTAAAATGTTGAGCCTACAACCAAGCACAAGTTCTTGGCTGTAGCCTCGGGGGCTACTCCCATCGGGAACGCTGTTCGCGTGCCCGATGAAATTAACAAAGGAAAAATAGAACAAGCAAGAGAGTATATTTCGAGTTATCATTAACTCTCCATATACTCCCATCGGGAAAGCAATATAAGTCATATTTGACTCAATAAAATGTGCCATTCCAACAGATCGGAAAAGCACTCGACAATATATTCTCGAACGCCGAAGTTGCGATCAATTTCGAATGCCGCAAAATTGCGAAGGTAAGACCCCGGACCTATTCTGCTGGGCGTGGCATCGCCGAAGACTGCGCTACTGCTACCTTTATCCGTATCAACGGATACGAAGAAAAATCCTAACGGACGCGTTAGGTACTCGATAAATTTAAGCTGGGACTCGACGAATGGTAAGACCTTAAGCGGCGCCTGTCGAAGTTTACACCGATATCCCGAAATCATGTCCGGGGACGTGATTTTGAAGTAGGTTTTTGCGGATTGCCACTAGAGCAGTTAACTAGTACCTGATCCGTCAGATGAACTAGCCCCAACTACCAATATCCCTGTACAATATAGAATTTTATGAGAAAAAGTATAAAAGTTAAAAGCTTTTGAATAAAAATAGACAGTGGAGATTTTCCCTGATTCTACGATTCAAGCAAAATCTCGGGGGCTACTGACATAGGCATCCCAAATGGGCCTGCCTAATATAGTACCCGGGGTTTATTGAAGGCCCACTACCCGAAGAATAAGAAGACTCGACAGCCCAAGATGTATTTAAGGAAAAGATAGAGTTGTAATAGGAAGTGTTATTTGTAAATGCGGCGGGATGAGTTAGAAACCGTCCCGGACTCTGTAATCCTTGTATAGCACGAATCCCTCGGCTCCACCTATATAAAGGGGGGGGTCGAGGGACGAGAAGATCATCGAATCATTGTTTGCAAACCCTAGTTTTCGTATTCGTCGAGTACTTTTCGGCTGAAACCTTCGAGATCTACTTGCCCTCTACTTCTAACTAAACCCTAGCCTATAATCCATAGGCATTGACAAGTTAATCCCTTGTCACTTACCGAGGGAAAACTTGCTGCTGTACGCATCACACCTTCCTCTTGGGGTTCCCAACGGACGTGTGTCTTGCACGCTATCAACCGGATCCACCTCTAGATTCTAGAACAATGCCTCGACGAGCACTACGCCCACATCGTCCGTTCTAGGAGACTGGGTCTAGGGTTTCCCTAGAGAATGTCGGGAGGGGAGCGATACCTGCTTCGTCGAAGCCTCCAACAAGGGGGGGTGCCAATAGGCATCGCCGTTGACTACTCTAGCCGTAGCTGGAGCACAGTTTTCACCGGCAACATCACCCGCATAGCCCTGGAACCGGTCAGCCGTCTTGGTCAACCATGAAGTCCTCCGTGCACCGATAGCCCTGCTCCCTTCTTCACGCATAGTATAGAGCGAGAAACACCACACCTCACATCCTACTGACCAGTCGACAACGCACGCATCAACCACCAACACGCAGTAGCCACACACATCAGCGACAGAAGCCCGGCCAGATCAGGCCCCGAGTGGGCAAACGCGCCGCCACAAGCACCTAGGGTGAGCTCCTACACCAGCATGCCATTGTTGCCATATCCGCCGGAGCGACGATCATGCAACACATGTGATTCATCTAGACCAGTTCAAGCCTAGATCAGGCCCCGAGTGGGCAGACGCCTCGCGACAAGCACCTAGGGTGAGCTCCTCCACATGTGTGCCATTGTTGCTGTATCCGCTGGAGCGGCGGTCATGCATCACATGTGATTCATCTGGCCCAGATCGAGCATAGATCAGGCCCGTGCACGTCGCAACGGGGCCCGGCCCCATGTGACGGGCCACCGTAATGCCACTAGCACCACCACCCTACCCAAATATCTTCATGTTGCACCGTTGCTCCACCATGCTTTTCCGCCGTCCACAACCTCGCCTTCGTGTCCCCTCTTCCGCTCGAAGATGTGTCGTTGTTGAGTGCTCTTACCACACTCCGCCGTCGGCGCGCTGGGTGCCTCCATCATCGTCGGCGTAGATGGTGGCGGTGGCTAGGGGAGAGCTGAATGAGGGCTCGATTCTAGGGTTTGGGTGGGCCTCTAGAGTCGCTCGAGCGGGAGGGACCAGGGAAGCCGAAAACTCATCGGTGCACCTAGCACTAGTGAGCTCTTTTTTACCCACTTCTGGAAAATACAAAAAAGACAAAATTCTGAAAACAAAAATACTAATTTACTCATATATACAATTGTAAATTTGTTTTTCTTCTATAACCCAAAACAGAACGAGTTTTGTACCAAAATTTTGCACGTTTATACTGATCAAGTATGCTATTCCAGAATAAAATTTGAATTTTTTGGAACTTAAAAGCAAAAAAAAAAAATCAAAACCTAGGCATCAGTTAGCCCGACTGCTGCAAATTCATGTCCAGGGGAAGTACCAATGCTACCGCACTTCACAAGAAGATAGCTCTAGCGGCATGGAGCCCATTTTTTTTAACAATTCAAAAATGGCGTCTCAAAGTTTCCAAAAAATCATAGAAATATTCTAGATGTAGGAAATAATATAATCTACCAACACAGAAAAATCTCAACTCAAAATAGTGTTGTGGGTTGCAAAAATATAATAAAATATGGCATCTAAAGTACTAAACAATGCAAGATTTCAAATCTCTAAAATTTGTTAGATTTTGTCATTTTTGTTAACTCTAGAATATAAGATATTTCGGGTTGAGATTTTGTATGTTGATAGGATATATCATTTTCTATGTATACATTTTTTACCACATTTTTTGAAACTTTAAAATCATTGTTTTCAAATTTTTAAAAATAAAGAGCTCCATGTCGCCGAGGTCTAGTGCGAATTGGCGTGCCATAGATTTGCCCACTTGGACACGAGGGGCTATCATGTGATTTAGAAATAAAGAGCTCCATGTCATTTGAAGTGTGGTATATCATGTGATACTTCCCCACCAAAATTGAGGTGGTGGCCATGCATGCATGACACGGAAGCTAAGCTATGGTCCAAGCTATCGTGTTTGTACGAGTTTAGATTTGTGCCTTTATTTATGGAGCGTGTACGACCTGTTTTCTTTCTGTTAGATTGATGGAGAAAAAGGCCAAGGCAGAGCTGGCGAGGCCACGAGGGCAAGCGTACCTTTTGAGTTGTAAAGAGGGGGCCATCGCGCTCAGTGACATGTATGGACGCACCGACCTGATCAGTGATCAGTACATGCGTGTGTACATCGCGTCACGCTCTATAGTGATAGCCTTGTATCCTAGTAGCAGACTAGCAGTCCCTTAACTAGCAGTGCTGGCTACCGTTGGTCCAGATCGGTGCAAACTAAATGCTAGAATCAACTTTGAGTTTCTGATATTTGGCCAGAATGGCTCTGAATAGATTACACATTTTGTTCAAGTTAAAGGAATCAGCAACCAAGTTCTTAACCGTTGGATTTGCTATCTTCTCTCGCACGAGCTTCATCTTTCTATTCCGACTAACTTCTTCACCTACCTTCTGCTTAGACCTTAGGGCATCTCCAGCGGCGCGACGCAAATGGTCGCTGAGCGACCGTTTTCGTCCGCCGTGACCGGAAATGCGTCTGGGCCCTGCTCCAGCGGGGCGACGCAAAGTGACCGGCCCGTCCGCGGAGACGCAAACCTGGCCCAAATATGCGCCAGGTTTGCGTCTCCGCGGACGCTCGGCGGTCGCGCCGAGTGACCGCCGAAAAAGACGTAGGACCCGCGCGTCAGTGGCAGCGAGCCCGATATAATTCCCGCCACTGGCCATTCCCCGCGCGAAAAAGGAAACTAGACCGGCGCGAAACATTCCCGAAGCGATGGACGTCCTCGCCGCCGCAGCCACCGTCATGGATGCGGATCAAACCCTCGCCGCCGCACCCGCCGCCGCCCCACACTCCCCCGTAGCCACGACCGTAGCCACAATGGAGGGTCCGCCGGAAGCAAAGCGGGCCGGCACCGGCGGCGGCCGGGAGGCAAAGGCGAAGGCCGCAAAAAGGTGCTCTCCCGGAGGAGAAAGTGATCGAGGCCGCGAAACGTCGGCTGCCGGCGCAGGAACCGGAAGATGAAGATTTCCGCGGCCGCCAACCAGCGAGCGTGGCGGATGCGGATCAAAGCCGGCGTCGCGCAAGTAGCCCTCCATCCGACCTTGGCGGAGGGCTACATGCTCGTCAAGAGAGAGGGATCGCCGGCGTCGCTTCTCCGTCCTCGTCGGTCGGCTCGGTAAGTTCCCAGCCGCGTCCTGGAACTCCCGCTCCCTTGCAGGGCCACCCGGCGTCGCGGTTCGCGTCCGGCCTGCCGCCGGTGGAGTTGACCGGGGCGGCGGAGCAGTTCAACAGGGCGGCTGTTCCCGACCTCAGCCGGACTCCTAGAAGCGGTGACTCCAGCTCCGGCGCGGCACAGAAGACGCTCCAGGTGCCGGAGGAGAGCATGCCGCAGCCCCGCATCCTGTTCGACGAAATGGCGGCGGCTGCCCCAACGATGGACGACCCGGTACGTGAGCTCTCTCAATGTGTGCGTTCGCCGTGTTTCATGCGTCTGACGTCCGGTGATTCGTAGGACTATTGGAAGGACCGCCGTGAGGCTGACATCCAGGAAATTATCTTCGGCGGCGGCTTCGTTCGCGGTGATCCGGCCGGGTCCCCGCCGGATGACCGGGAGCCAACGGCGGATGAACGCGCGGAGGACATCGAAACCGCACGCTTGTTCGCCACCCAGCAGACGCAGCCAACACCCGTGTCGGTGGACGACTTCGACGACGCGCCAACAAAGCCTGGGAAGAAGAAGGGGGAGAGCCACAGGACACAAGGCTTCGTCATGACAGTGGTAAACACGATAGAACCATCATCATTGAACACTATGTGCATCATTCTATGTACATCATTGGCGGCTATGAATGCAGGTATCCCGCGCCTTGGAGAAGTTCAGGGCGACGCATAAGAAGGGCTTCCATATTCCATTGCTGGGACGTGCTCAAGAACGCCAACAAGTGGATGACAAGCTATGCGGCCTACAACGAAGCTGTGAGGAATGGGACAGCGATCAACCTCGACGGCGAGGACGACGATCAAGGCCGTCCAGCCCTTCCACCTCGTCCACGAGGCCACAAGGCTACCAAGGCCGATCTACAGCGGGAGGCGCAGGCCCTTGCGTTCACCATGAGCATGGAGAAGATGATGGCCGACAATCGTGCCGCCTTGGCTGCTAGGGACGAGAAGAGGCGTCTGGAAAAAAAGGTCGCAGCTGCCATCTACCACAACCTCGCCAAAGAGGTAATTGAGGTCCAAAAGGCAGACGCCGAGGCCAAATTGCTTGACGCCGAGGCTAGGAGGATGGACGCCAAGGCCAAGATCCTTGCGGAGGACACTAGGATCATGCTAGCCGACTTGAGCAGCGTCGACGACGACACCAGGGCCTGGTTCATGAAGAGGCGCGCCGAAATCCGCGCGCGAGACGCCTGATCGCCGGCGCCATGCGCCCAGCACCTTGGCCTCCTTTTGGACATTTTTATTGCTGCACAGGCCTTGTTGTGCCCCTTTTGGTCTCCACTTTGCGCAGTCCGATATGCAAAGTGGGGTGAACTTGTTTCAGCCCTCAAAATGCGGCTGTAAATTTGGTGCAAAAGTTTATGCGTGCTTCTATTTTTTGAATTCTGGCCTGCGCCCAAAATGCGTCGCCCCGCTGGAGCCAGCCCCAGACGCAAACGGACACGCGACCATTTCCGCGTCCGCCTCGCGACGCAAACGGACGCCCGCGGACATTTTGGGTGTCCGAAATGCGTCGCGCCGCTGGAGATGCCCTTAGGCTATATCCAGCCCGCTAATATCAACCGATGGTCAAGCAAAAAAAAGTTATCACCTGCTCCCCATTGTGAGAAAGAAGTTCCTAGCTCGGCACTAAAATAATAACACCACGATGACGGATGATACAAAGTGCTAAACTAGCTTACAAACTGAACCACACAAAAAACGCATGATCAAACCAATGGCTTGCACAAAGAAAACTATGAAAAGCAGAACTGAAAATAAGCTAGATCAACGACCAACAACCCCAAAACAGAAACAAACAACACTTGTGGAGACTAAGACGTCGATGAGGCTGAAACCATTTGGACCGACAGGGCAGCGCCACCCTGCCTTCAAACAATGTCACCTGAGGGACCCCTATCCTTGGTTGACAAGAAAGGCGGTCATCGGTGGTCTAGAGCTCACCCTAGAACTCGATCCGACGCACAAACAAGCATTGAACTTCGCTGACATGAGCTCTGCTTACGCCAAACGCCATTGCTATTGGCTACTTCCACCACACTACCACCCAAAAAGAGACGAACTATGGACTCCAATGCAGCGCCTTCAAGAAGGAACGACACCAAAGGTCTATCACCGCCCGGTCCAAAGGGATCTAGGTTTTCCACCTGAAGCATCGGGGAGAACAGGAGAAGATCCACGATGGCACCTTCAACAAGAGGACGATGCATGCCCATGAGTGTCACCACCTTCGTCCAAGACAACGCTAGGCCAGCACGCCAGCAAGGAACCCCGCCTCCAGATCCTAGTGCGTCCGGTGTTTTTCTTGCAAAAAGCTTGCCAAAATGCCGTACTCCCTCTCCCATAAAAAAATGTTTTTGATTTGTCTAAATTTAGATGTATCTAGACATTAGATAGTTTAGATACATCTAAATTTAAAGAAATCTAAGACATCTTTTGTGGGACGGAGGGAGTAGATTTCATAAACCCACATATCCTTGGATTAAAATTTCTACTTATCTAGGTATACTTAAGTGTGCACGTCAGCTATGCTTTTCTTTTGCAATCACGAGAGAGATCAGGGCGAGACCGATGTCTCGGTTTTCAACCGTGCACTCGATGGTGGCGTAGAGACAATGCAACTTGAGCCGAAGAATGTGCGCTCAAATGCCACCATTGAAGGTCGTGACATGATCTAGGATCATGTAGTATATATCTTTTAGGCAGATCTGAGATCGAAAGGGGTGCAACTACCTAGAGCTATGTGTAAATTATAAGAGCATCCCCACTCGTTGGCGCTCCCCACGCCCAAATCCGGCGAAATTTTCGTCCGGATTGGAGGAAGATTTGGCGTGGGGAGTAGTAGTTTCCCAGCCGCGTGCCCAGGCGAAGTCGACGATGCGAATTTAAAAAACGGAAACTTGACAAACTACGGCTAAAAACGGGTGAATATAGACTAAATTTAATGATATTTATTATATTACGGGCGGAGTTCATACATAGAGGCCGAATTCGACTATATTTCGAATTCGGCTAGGGGAATTCAAACGCTAATTTAAAACACGGCGCTCTACATGCCGAAATGGCGGTAGAACACCGTGTAGTCGCCGCCGTCGTCGTCGGAGCCGTCGTCGTTGGCCTTCGGCTGCGCGGCCCGGCTGCTGCCGCCCGGCCGGCGTCTCCCCACCTCGGGGAAGGCTTGTACCGGCCGTCGTCGGAGGACTCGAGGTCGACGACGGGGACAGCGACGCCGGATGGAGGTGTCGCAGGACGGCGGTACCGCGCGACATCGTCGTTGGCGGTTGGACCGGCGCGGGCGGCGAGTTGGCGTGCGGCGGCCAGGTCCAGCAGCCGCCGCTGCTGCTCTGTAATATCCCAGGTTTAGAGGCAATAAAATGAGAGAACACCAAAGTGTGCATTGCATACATGCATAGAAAATCCGGGGAATTTTCGCGCTTTCAAATAAAACCTGTCACAGTAACTGAAGTTTCACTTGACTTGCTGGAATTGAAGTTGCTCATCAAGTCAAGCGCTATAAACTTCACTCGTGATCTTTGCTAAAACCTTATTTTGGGTAGAGATGATTTGATCTATGGGCTAGATCAAATAGAAGTAGATTTACAACAAACAACACCTTAAGTAAGGGTCAACTATAAGATTTTATAAAGGATCTCAACATGACATTCCTTACAACAACACATTCTTTAAGAATCAAATACTAACTTATTAACACTTCAAAGTTAGCAACTACTTTTGTGTGTAATTTAATTCACTTCTAAACTTATTAATAAATAAGGTAAATCACAGGGTCTAAAGTGCATAAAAGCCACACATTCTTATTTAAATCATAACTTATTAAGTATATGGAATATCATAAAACTAAATCCATTTACATTACAAATTATAGTTCAAAGTATTTGAATAAAACTAACTATGAGTATTTTGAAACTCATATGATCATGCCTTGGTGAAATCAAACCCAACTATCCAAAATTGAGAAACAACCTTCAACCTTAACCTTTTCACCAATATTATAATATAAATCCAATCAAATATAATATAGTGACTCATCAACAATAATAAAACCATCCACAAGATATTTAGTAGCAAATGCCACTTGGCTATCCAAAAATAAATCATATGAGAGGATAATGATCTTGCCACATGGGATGAAAATATCTACATGACTTGCTTTCCAAGTTATGCCACCTCATGCTCAAAGGATTGCTATGGATGAGGGCATGACAACCAAGCACCTTACTTATCTAACCAACACAAGAGTCACCACCTATGTGTCATGATACTAGAGCTTGCCCAAGCCTATAAATAGAGCCACACCCTTCATCCATTTGCTCATCAAGTACCATGATACATGGGCACAAACACATAGAGCCACTCCATGTGAATTAGCTAGGATCAAGATGAAGAAGCTAGGAGGTGGAGGCATACCACAAGATGCAGGTTTATCAGATTTCCGAAGAACAAGCTACGAAGTTACCAAGGTAGAATCCCTAGGCAAACCATATATTTAGAGGATCATATCATCATCTCTTGAGTAGGACCTTAGGATATTCCAAGACATTGAGAGGTGAGAGAAGTTATAATACTAATCATAGCCATGTTCATACAAGCATATTAGACAAGTACTAAACCTAGTTATTCAAGTCAATATTTGATCTTGGAGGTGAGAACCCTATTCCAATAACAATACCTTAGGAAACCAATTCCATAATCATCACAACTTGGTATTAATTATAAACCCTAAGAATCTAGGAAGAGTGTGATGGGAGGAATATTAAAGTGGGATTAGTGAGGAATAAGTGGATCAGGTCTAATGCATGATTATACCTTATAAACATAGATGATAAGTTAAACACATATGATTAATAGATCTCATCTATCACATAAAATAATAAGTATATCACTAGTAGTTAACCAGACCAATCCTCATGCTTTATGTAGAGGAATAATCCTAGTCAATTAAACATAACCTAACTATTGCTCACACCCTAAACCTAGTGGTGTATCACATTGGTGATCACTACTAAAACCCTAGACCACATTTAAATACCAATCCAAGTATCCCTTTGGATTATAAGTAGAACCCTGCCATGCCTCATGCCTATTTAGACTCCAAATAAGTGAAGCATCACTAAAACCCTAAACCCTTTCACATAGGATCATCATCCACATAAAATCATAAACTCAACCCATTCTTATTACCACTTACTTTAAACCCTAGAAATAATTAAATTATATGTGGATGATCACTATGGTTAAGCACTAGAAAAATAGAATGTGTTCACCATGCACATGTTCTAAATTTAAAATCAATTAAAACAAGTTTAATTCCTTAATTAACAAAGCAATTGAGATAAACCCTAAAATCATATCTATTTAAAAACTTGAATTGTGTCTCATAAGGACACAAAATAAATCAATTATATAATAGTTGTTTGAAAATAAAACAATATAGTAGATGGCATTATCAAATTGTTTTGATATTCAAATATTTTTGAACCTCGTAAAACAAAACCAGAATCAAAATTTGAATTCAAATCACAAATAGAAAACAGAAAATAAAATAGAAAAGAGAAGAGAGAGAGGAGCTTACCCGTTGGACCGAAGCGTGCCACCGCAGCCCACGTCGCCAGCCCAGCCCATAAACGAAACAGCCCGAGTACCGTTTCGGCTCGCTTTAAAATTCGTGCGAGGCAAGTCGTCGTCTTCGTTCTCTTCTCCGGAGACGACGAGCGCAGAGGAGGAGCTCGGCCACGTCCTTGACGGGGATAAGAACGCCGCCGGACGCCGGAGACCATCTCGGAACCTCGCCAAATCTTCTCGCGTCCGTCTCATCCACTTCTCATCAAGATTCGCGCTCAGAATAAGCTTCGATCTCACTGTGCATCCCGGCCATTGCCGCCGGTGAAATGCCGATACAGACCTCGCCGTGCTCTATAAATTTGCCCGTAGCTACGCCATGGAACCCTAATTCTTCGCCACCCTTCCTATTCCTCTCTAGTTCTTCCAAATCCTCGCCATCATCATTATACTGTCGCCGGTGTCGAGCAAGAACACGGTGGTCTGAGCCACCTCAGCATCCGCCGCTTGGTCGTGGAGGAGCGCATCGTCGAGGAGAGCATCCGGGAGGAGCCCAAGCATCAAGGGGAGGTCTCGGCAGCCGCAAATTTGAAGATTCCCTTTTACGATACCTCGCCGGTAATGGCGAAATTGAGCTCGTCTCCGTCGGCAATCATCGTCGCCGACCACACCATTCGGTTCGGGGTGAGTTTACGCGCCGATAGAGCATACTTTCGCTTCCGGCATCAGCTCTAGCTCGGATTAGCCGTTTGGCCGGAGTAGCTCCGCCGCGGACATGATTGTCGGCGAAGCTCCGGTGGGTATTTCGGTGAACCACCAACACCATCATGCTCAGTAGGTCATGGGGGTCCAGAAACATGTAGTAGATCATCCCAGGGAGCCCGAAATCGGCGTCGCCGTCGCGTTCTGACCCGCCGGCGTCAAGCCGCCGGTGGTGTCGACGTGGCAGTGGGACCCGTTAAACTTTTTGACCCAGTCAACTGCCAACGAGGCAGGTGACCTGGCACAGGACCCACCTGTCTGTCTCTCCGTGTGTAGAGTGAACCGGTAAGTTTAGTTTTAGATTTAATTTAAAAACCAGTAAATCACTGAAACTTTGCAAAATTGTATAAAATCCATTTCAACTCAGAAAAATATAAATAATATATCAAAATGTTCACAAAAATAAACTCTATTCAAATAAAATATAAAATAAAAATGTGTGTCAAAATAAAAATTCACTTATTTTTAGCTTTATTAATTATGCCTTTTCATTTATTTAAAATACAATTTGAATTCAATAATTAGGGAAGTTCCAAACTTAAATTTTAACTATTCAGTAACTAAGTAAAATGTTAAGATTAATTTTATTTATCATAATTGCATCCACTTAAATATTAGTGGTAATTCATAAACCCTAATTTGCAATTTACCATTTACTATTTTCTTAAATGATAATAAAACAAGAAAATGTTAACAGCTAATATTAATTTGATAGTTCAAATTTGTTTACTCAAACATTTTTAATTACCAAGTTAAGTATTTTAAAACCTAATAATAATTGTTAAACCCTAATTCTGAATTAAACCTAATTAGGAATTACCCTAATTATTAATTCTTGTGGAAGTTAATCAATGGCAAACCATCACTAATTTTAATTCAAAGTAGTTAGTAACCACAACTATATTATCAATTATCATTTTAGGAGTTGTATCATAACTTAGAAACCCTAGTTTCAATTTGAGTAAAACCTTGATCTCATTATTTCATGTGATCATCCTAAATTAGTGCAAACCTAAAACCCTAAGGTTTAGCCCATGTGATCATATCCACTTCACCTATACCTATTAAACCCTAGTAAGAAACAAATGAATGCATGCTTATGATCCACTAGCATAAAACCAAGTCACATGAGATTATCATTTCATGTTCCTATTCTTAATTAAAACCTATATGATTCACTAGTGCCACTTAGGTATAAACCCTAGCTTGTTACCCCATGTTAGCACCATTGATCATCAATCCTATATACCACACCATTAAGATCAACCTCAATCATTAAACCCTAGTAGAACCATAATGATAAACCCTAGTATCAACTTTGTGTAGCAAATCACATCACATGTTCCTATTCAACTAAACCTTACTTAGGAAATGATAAACCACTTAGCTTAGAAACTATTAGAGATTATTTGGTAAAGCAAATATGAAGTCATAGTAAACCCTAACTCATAGCAACACCTTGATAACCATCCTTTGATATGATGCTTAGGAGAAACCATAGTAATAAACCTACTAATACTTGCTACATGTAGATCACTTCTACTTAAGCACCAACCAGTCCTATTAGTAAACCCTAATAGCACTTAGCTCCTATGTATAGTAGTTCTTGTTCTTATTTAACTCTGTTCTTCAAAAGTTATTCTTTTGAAGTACAAATTCTAATCAAACCTTAGAAGCCCCAATCCTTCTTTGAAATACTCATTAATTCTTAATTAACATGTTCTTCAAAAGTTATTCTTTTGAAGTATAATAGAAGTAATCATCAACCATGTCCTGTAGAACTTAAAATTGACAACTGTTCTTCACATATTATTCCACTACTATTCTTTATGTGTATGATTGTTATGATGTCTTATATCACTTGATTATGATGCTAATATAACCAAACCCTAATAAGAACCTTGTTTGAGAACCATTCTAAAAGTGCAACCAACCCTAAAGGAATCTTTACAACTCACATATCTTAAATCATCAAGGTTAGCTTATGCTCGGGGCGATTGCATCTCATACTATGCATTATAGCATCTTTGCCAGCTTCTTTAAACATTGTCCTTACCGGACGATGATGGTATTTCAGAATTTGGAGTTATCACGTATCGAAGCTTTTGCCTCGCATAATCTTGCAGTCAAGAAAGGCAAGTTCATCGCTTGCTCATGTCATTTGATTATTTTTATCAAACTATATGCAAAGTACTATACTTATCACTCATGCATTGAAAAGCAAATATTATTTTACAATTATGAATATGACTATGTGGTGGGCAATGGAACCATGGTATGTGTTGATATGGTGGAGGTTCCATTGCAATGGGTTATATCACCCTAGGATTAAATTACCAATGCCGTCCAGATGATTCTAGCGCCGTACATATCGCGTTGACCATAAGATCTATAATGGCCTGCGGGAAGTCAGCCGTATCTTTTCCCTTCGCACGCCAACGGATCGGAGAGACGGTGGGGTGCTGGAGGCACTCGCCGCAATAGGTTGGGAAATCCTTTTAAATCCCCATCCATTGGTGATGTTAATCTCTTCCGATCTATGAAGGATTGTCCGGAGTACACCATGAGTAAAGCCGTATTATCGGGGAAGTCTACCGGAGGTGTAGGGTCGGACAAAAGGGTGGGTTTGCGATCGCGGAGAAGGCGGTGTGGACTTGGATCTTACACCTGGCCTCACACCAAAGGAAGTGTGGACGGGAAAGTATACGCCTGGTTGGCAACAAGGATAAGGTCTCTTATGGGAAAAGTAACGCACCTCTCGCAGAGGATACCGAATTGGATCGTCACTCCCTCGTTCCGGGAAGGGAACTGCGAACGCGGCAGAAAGGAACTCCACGAAGTTCCGGTCAACTCCGTGAAGACCGACGGGCATAGTTTTCGAATAAAATAAACCTTTGGAAGAAATGATTATGAAAACCTCGCATTGGCCTATGACTTTCCGGTCTATGGCCGTAGCTAGTGCATGATACACATATTTCCTAATATGAACTTGCCGAGTACGCTCGTACTCATTCTATCTCGTTTGAACCCCCTTCTTAGAGCAATGCACCGAAGGAGAAACTACCGTGGAACTCGAAGACAAGGGAGTCAACTGCAACAAGATGAAGAATCCAATCAAAGAAGTCAATGGAGTCAACTTCCGCATCAATTATTATGGAAACCTAGACTAGTAATAGAAGGGAACCTTTCCCTAATCCTAGCACCTAAGTAGCTAGATTTCTATAACAAGCCAAGTAGCTCTTGAACTTGAGTTAACAATAATATAGATTACGAGTCGTTCTTCTGGAGCTTTATTTGAAGTTTTACCTCACTGTAAAATAGGAGGTTATGTTGATCTTATGTAAACAGCTCGTGTGTACTTCTATAGACATACCTTGGACTCGCATATGTTTCGTTGTACCACTTGAGAGATGTAATATGGGTGGAACGGTGTTTCACTTGTGTTATGTCAACGACTTGTGTACTACACCATGAAGTGGTACGCTGGGTCATCACAGCTGGTATCAGAGCAAATGCTTTGACCTTAGGATTAAAACCCTTTAAAGGAGACCTATAGGTTTGGTAGTGTCTATAGGAAGTTGTCTTAGTTAAACCAACTATTATTTTGACTTGAGATGGGTATTCACTTGAGAATAATCCCGACACACTTGAGTCAATCTTTCTTATCTATATTTCTTAAATAAGGTTAATTAGTTATCTTGCTTCATTCCAAATAATTAGAACACCATTGAAGCTTAAGATAATGGGTGGTAGTAGACCACGGTTGGTATACAATACATGGTAGTCCAAAGAGAGGATACAACCATAAGGAAGATATCCTATTGGAAGAAGTATACCAATGCAAGTTATAGTTAAGTAAGAGTCATTAAAAATGTCAAATGACTGATGTTAAGTAAGGGAGATAAGTTATATAAGGTAGTATATGTCTATGATGAGTCAATCATAGGAGGTAAGGAAGAGTGATAAGAGTTATACAACTCTACTTTTCATGGTAAAGTTGGTAATCATATATGATTCACTTGAGAATCATGGTATGATGGAGTAGAACATCATAAGTACGATAATAAAAGAATGATAAGGAGTAGGGATTTAGGGAATAGTTCGAAAACTTAGGCCTTAAAATCCTGGAAACTGTACCAAGTATGTTAGAATCATAGTCCTTAATTTAAAGAGGGCTTATTTAGAGCATATCACATAGAGAAATCCTAGAGTTATAGGTGGTATATTCTAAAACAATCATTTGTTTAGAGTAAACATATTAGAAATAATTGTATTATAGGAGGTAGTCTTCAATAGCACATATAGGGTATACTATTTTGTTAGTACTTCCAAAGAAAACTAGGTTAACTTCAACTATCCCAAGCCATTTTGTTTCAAGTTTGTCTCATTGCAAATGTGGAATTAAGATAAATGTTGAGACAAATAGTAGAAATTCACGTATAAGTGCTAAGTATCACGACCTAAACCTATCTTATGTGGTGTTATATACTACACATCTGAACCTGATGTTTAGGGATGTCTTACCCAACTACTATATTCAGGCATATAAGGATGTGTATTATAAGCACAAAGCTGAATCTTCTTGGATTTTATTGGATTTTCATTGTTTGACTAGATCCATACATGAAGTTTGACTTTGATATGCAAATGCATGTTGCAATATCAAGCTCTTACTTGATGTTATAGGTCTAGAGGGTAAAGGTATTCGTGTGAGGAAGTGACGAATCCTGAAGATTTGGAAGACAAGATGAAGGTTCACTAGAAGAAGGAAGTAAAGTTGTGGGAAGCAACCACAATACTCTAAAGGAAGGACTCATCAAAACTCACTTCTATCCTTAAT
The DNA here is from genome assembly GCF_022539505.1 of Lolium rigidum. Classification (NCBI taxonomy): domain Eukaryota; kingdom Viridiplantae; phylum Streptophyta; class Magnoliopsida; order Poales; family Poaceae; genus Lolium; species Lolium rigidum. The sequence goes on from NC_061508.1 coordinate 281,833,281, forward strand.
CAAGGGGTACTTCAACATGGAAGTACCATGGAAGGGAGAAAAATAGTGAATATGGAGCAATAGAAGTGGAGCCGTATTCATTATGGAAGAAGGTAATGCAAGTGAAGTCACTTACGATACTATCTTCATAGTGTCAACCAGTGGTTATCTTGCAAAACAAATCCTAGAATAATAAAAATAGACAAGTGAAGTCGTAGCTGGTATAATAAGACCGCAGCTGATATAGGATAATCATGAAGAGGAAGTATGTGAAGTGAGGTATATTTTAACTAAAACTATGAAAGTAGCCACAACTGGTAGATAGATATGGACTAGACCCATAACATAGCCATAGTTGGTATCCAATAAGCCACATCTGGTGCTAGTTAGTCTACAGCTGGTACCAGATAGCCACAGCCTGAACATTTCTTTACCTAAAAGAAAGGGGGATTCCGCAGCTAGTATTTCACAGCTGGTATCTCGTAGCTGGTAATTTTTTTTAAATTGGAGGATTCATAATGGATACCCACAACTGAGTGGATACACCACAAAGAATTCTTGATGAGACTTTAGAAAGGTACAAAATATAAACTAGACTTAAACCAACTACCTACCCTTGGAGTTTAATAATTAGAAGAAAGGAAGTTTGAAGATTATTAGTAAACTCCAAGGGGGAGAGGAAGGCTGAAGGAGAAGTATTAAAATATGATTTGGAGTATGATAGACGGAGAAAAAGGTCTGAACTGAGAGGAAGTCCGATCTTATTTTTATAAGGTTGTTGGGAAGTACCCATATAAAAATACTCTCAGGAGATTGTCAGACCAGAAGCCGAGGTTCATATCTCGAGGAAGTAAGGGTTAGACCTTAACTTGAGTGGGTAATTGTAATTACTCAAAACCAAGAGAACTTAAGTAAGCTTAAGATAAGGAAGTTGGATGAAGAAGATGTCGGAGGACAATCAAAGTCTAAGAAAACAAAAGACCGAAGGGTTTGACTATACCAAAACATAAGCCTATTAGAAAGATTCCATTCATGGAACCTAAAGAAACCAAAAGAAAGGTAACTAACATAAACTAGAAGCCATGATTGGATGGACTAAATGAGTCTAATCCATTCGTAGGAATAAACCACCAGGACCATGCCTATTGTAAACACCTTACGAAGTACCATTACTTTCGTTATGGTAGTAAGGAAAAACAATACCCTGCTTTAAATGAATCCTTTAGAATCGAGGTTTGAACATCGCAGCTGGTACACCATAGTGCCATATTACACCGCAGCTGGATTACCGCAGCTAGTAGAACCAAGCTTTGAGTACCCAAATAGGAAGATGTCACCATAGCCATTAGTAAAGTCCATTAACTCAATAAGATGTCCTAAGCCAAGAATCTTTGGAGAGTAAGCCTATAAGCTTAGAGTGTTGGAAGAAACCATAGAATTGAAGAAAATATCAGTGCCAGTCATTAGAAGATTCCAGGAAGGATCTGGATAAGGGATATATCCAATTATATCTAGTATGATCACCATGGAGTTGAAGGATGGTGATCTGTTCAAGATATTTCAACATTCCGAAACATGAGAGCGTTCGAACTTCGGGACGAAGTTCAGTTTAAGGGGGAGAGGCTGTAATATCCCAGGTTTAGAGGCAATAAAATGAGAGAACACCAAAGTGTGCATTGCATACATGCATAGAAAATCCGGGGAATTTTCGCGCTTTCAAATAAAACCTGTCACAGTAACTGAAGTTTCACTTGACTTGCTCGGAATTGAAGTTGCTCATCAAGTCAAGCGCTATAAACTTCACTCGTGATCTTTGCTAAAACCTTATTTTGGGTAGAGATGATTTGATCTATGGGCTAGATCAAATAGAAGTAGATTTACAACAAACAACACCTTAAGTAAGGGTCAACTATAAGATTTTATAAAGGATCTCAACATGACATTCCTTACAACAACACATTCTTTAAGAATCAAATACTAACTTATTAACACTTCAAAGTTAGCAACTACTTTTGTGTGTAATTTAATTCACTTCTAAACTTATTAATAAATAAGGTAAATCACAGGGTCTAAAGTGCATAAAAGCCACACATTCTTATTTAAATCATAACTTATTAAGTATATGGAATATCATAAAACTAAATCCATTTACATTACAAATTATAGTTCAAACTATTTGAATAAAACTAACTATGAGTATTTTGAAACTCATATGATCATGCCTTGGTGAAATCAAACCCAACTATCCAAAATTGAGAAATAACCTTCAACCTTAACCTTTTCACCAATATTATAATATAAATCCAATCAAATATAATATAGTGACTCATCAACAATAATAAAACCATCCACAAGATATTTAGTAGCAAATGCCACTTGGCTATCCAAAAATAAATCATATGAGAGGATAATGATCTTGCCACATGGGATGAAAATATCTACATGACTTGCTTTCCAAGTTATGCCACCTCATGCTCAAAGGATTGCTATGGATGAGGGCATGACAACCAAGCACCTTACTTATCTAACCAACACAAGAGTCACCACCTATGTGTCATGATACTAGAGCTTGCCCAAGCCTATAAATAGAGCCACACCCTTCATCCATTTGCTCATCAAGTACCATGATACATGGGCACAAACACATAGAGCCACTCCATGTGAATTAGCTAGGATCAAGATGAAGAAGCTAGGAGGTGGAGGCATACCACAAGATGCAGGTTTATCGGATTTCCGAAGAACAAGCTACGAAGTTACCAAGGTAGAATCCCTAGGCAAACCATATATTTAGAGGATCATATCATCATCTCTTGAGTAGGACCTTAGGATATTCCAAGACATTGAGAGGTGAGAGAAGTTATAATACTAATCATAGCCATGTTCATACAAGCATATTAGACAAGTACTAAACCTAGTTATTCAAGTCAATATTTGATCTTGGAGGTGAGAACCCTATTCCAATAACAATACCTTAGGAAACCAATTCCATAATCATCACAACTTGGTATTAATTATAAACCCTAAGAATCTAGGAAGAGTGTGATGGGAGGAATATTAAAGTGGGATTAGTGAGGAATAAGTGGATCAGGTCTAATGCATGATTATACCTTATAAACATAGATGATAAGTTAAACACATATGATTAATAGATCTCATCTATCACATAAAATAATAAGTATATCACTAGTAGTTAACCAGACCAATCCTCATGCTTTATGTAGAGGAATAATCCTAGTCAATTAAACATAACCTAACTATTGCTCACACCCTAAACCTAGTGGTGTATCACATTGGTGATCACTACTAAAACCCTAGACCACATTTAAATACCAATCCAAGTATCCCTTTGGATTATAAGTAGAACCCTCGCCATGCCTCATGCCTATTTAGACTCCAAATAAGTGAAGCATCACTAAAACCCTAAACCCTTTCACATAGGATCATCATCCACATAAAATCATAAACTCAACCCATTCTTATTACCACTTACTTTAAACCCTAGAAATAATTAAATTATATGTGGATGATCACTATGGTTAAGCACTAGAAAAATAGAATGTGTTCACCATGCACATGTTCTAAATTTAAAATCAATTAAAACAAGATTAATTCCTTAATTAACAAAGCAATTGAGATAAACCCTAAAATCATATCTATTTAAAAACTTGAATTGTGTCTCATAAGGACACAAAATAAATCAATTATATAATAGTTGTTTGAAAATAAAACAATATAGTAGATGGCATTATCAAATTGTTTTGATATTCAAATATTTTTGAACCTGTAAAACAAAACCAGAATCAAAATTTGAATTCAAATCACAAATAGAAAACAGAAAATAAAATAGAAAAGAGAAGAGAGAGAGGAGCTTACCTGTTGGACCGAAGCAGGCCACCGCAGCCCACGTCGCCAGCCCAGCCCATAAACGAAACAGCCCAGGTACCGTTTCGGCTCGCTTTAAAATTCGTGCGAGGCAAGTCGTCGTCTTCGTTCTCTTCTCCGGAGACGACAGCGCAGAGGAGGAGCTCGGCCACGTCCTTGACGGGGATAAGAACGCCGCCGGACGCCAGAGACCATCTCAGAACCTCGCCAAATCTTCTCGCGTCCGTCTCATCCACTTCTCATCAAGATTCGCGCTCAGAACAAGCTTCGATCTCACTGTGCATCCCGGCCATTGCCGCCGGTGAAATGCCGATACAGACCTCGCCGTGCTCTATAAATTTGCCCGTAGCTTCGCCATGGAACCCTAATTCTTCGCCACCCTTCCTATTCCTCTCTAGTTCTTCCAAATCCTCGCCATCATCATTATACTGTCGCCGGTGTCGAGCAAGAACACGGTGGTCTGAGCCACCTCAGCATCCGCCGCTTGGTCGTGGAGGAGCGCATCGTCGAGGAGAGCATCTGGGAGGAGCCCAGCATCAAGGGGAGGTCTCAGCAGCGCAAATTTGAAGATTCCCTTTTGCGAGCACTCGCCGGTAATGGCGAAATTGAGCTCGTCTCCGTCAGCAATCATCGTCGCCGACCACACCATTCAGTTCAGGGTGAGTTTACGCGCCGATAGAGCATACTTTCGCTTCCTGGCATCAGCTCTAGCTCGGATTAGCCGTTTGGCCGGAGTAGCTCCGCCGCGGACATGATTGTCGGCGAAGCTCCGGTGGGTATTTCGGTGAACCACCAACACCATCATGCTCAGTAGGTCATGGGGGTCCGTAAACATGTAGTAGATCATCCCGGGAGCCCGAAATCGGCGTCGCCGTCGCGTTCTGACCCGCCGGCGTCAAGCCGCCGGTGGTGTCGACGTGGCAGTGGGACCCGTTAAACTTTTTGACCCAGTCAACTGCCAACGAGGCAGGTGACCTGGCACAGGACCCACCTGTCCGTCTCTCCGTGTGTAGAGTGAACCGGTAAGTTTAGTTTTAGATTTAATTTAAAAACCAAGTAAATCATCGAAACTTTGCAAAATTGTATAAAATCCATTTCAACTCAGAAAAATATAAATAATATATCAAAATGTTCACAAAAATAAACTCTATTCAAATAAAATATAAAATAAAAATGTGTGTCAAAATAAAAATTCACTTATTTTTAGCTTTATTAATTATGCCTTTTCATTTATTTAAAATACAATTTGAATTCAATAATTAGGGAAGTTCCAAACTTAAATTTTAACTATTCAGTAACTAAGTAAAATGTTAAGATTAATTTTATTTATCATAATTGCATCCACTTAAATATTAGTGGTAATTCATAAACCCTAATTTGCAATTTACCATTTACTATTTTCTTAAATGATAATAAAACAAGAAAATGTTAACAGCTAATATTAATTTGATAGTTCAAATTTGTTTACTCAAACATTTTTAATTACCAAGTTAAGTATTTTAAAACCTAATAATAATTGTTAAACCCTAATTCTGAATTAAACCTAATTAGGAATTACCCTAATTATTAATTCTTGTGGAAGTTAATCAATGGCAAACCATCACTAATTTTAATTCAAAGTAGTTAGTAACCACAACTATATTATCAATTATCATTTTAGGAGTTGTATCATAACTTAGAAACCCTAGTTTCAATTTGAGTAAAACCTTGATCTCATTATTTCATGTGATCATCCTAAATTAGTGCAAACCTAAAACCCTAAGGTTTAGCCCATGTGATCATATCCACTTCACCTATACCTATTAAACCCTAGTAAGAAACAAATGAATGCATGCTTATGATCCACTAGCATAAAACCAAGTCACATGAGATTATCATTTCATGTTCCTATTCTTAATTAAAACCTATATGATTCACTAGTGCCACTTAGGTATAAACCCTAGCTTGTTACCCCATGTTAGCACCATTGATCATCAATCCTATATACCACACCATTAAGATCAACCTCAATCATTAAACCCTAGTAGAACCATAATGATAAACCCTAGTATCAACTTTGTGTAGCAAATCACATCACATGTTCCTATTCAACTAAACCTTACTTAGGAAATGATAAACCACTTAGCTTAGAAACTATTAGAGATTATTTGGTAAAGCAAATATGAAGTCATAGTAAACCCTAACTCATAGCAACACCTTGATAACCATCCTTTGATATGATGCTTAGGAGAAACCATAGTAATAAACCTACTAATACTTGCTACATGTAGATCACTTCTACTTAAGCACCAACCAGATCCTATTAGTAAACCCTAATAGCACTTAGCTCCTATGTATAGTAGTTCTTGTTCTTATTTAACCTGTTCTTCAAAAGTTATTCTTTTGAAGTACAAATGCTAATCAAACCTTAGAAGCCCCAATCCTTCTTTGAAATACTCATTAATTCTTAATTAACATGTTCTTCAAAAGTTATTCTTTTGAAGTATAATAGAAGTAATCATCAACCATGTCCCGTAGAACTTAAAATTGACAACTCGTTCTTCACATATTATTCCACTACTATTCTTTATGTGTATGATTGTTATGATGTCTTATATCACTTGATTATGATGCTAATATAACCAAACCCTAATAAGAACCTTGTTTGAGAACCATTCTAAAAGTGCAACCAACCCTAAAGGAATCTTTACAACTCACATATCTTAAATCATCAAGGTTAGCTTACGCTCGGGGCGATTGCATCTCATACTATGCATTATAGCATCTTTGCCAGTTCTTTAAACATTGTCCTTACCGGACGATGATGGTATTTCAGAATTTGGAGTTATCACGTATCGAAGCTTTTGCTCGCATAATCTTGCGATCAAGAAAGGCAAGTTCATCGCTTGCTCATGTCATTTGATTATTTTTATCAAACTATATGCAAAGTACTATACTTATCACTCATGCATTGAAAAGCAAATATTATTTTACAATTATGAATATGACTATGTGGTGGGCAATGGAACCATGGTATGTGTTGATATGGTGGAGGTTCCATTGCAATGGGTTATATCACCCTAGGATTAAATTACCAATGCCGTCCAGTGATTCTAGCGCCGTACATATCGCGTTGACCATAAGATCTATAATGGCTCTGGGAAGTCAGCCGTATCTTTTCCCTTCGCACGCCAACGGATCGGAGAGACGGTGGGGTGCCGGAGGCACCGCCGCAATAGGTTGGGAAATCCTTTTAAATCCCCATCCATTGGTGATGTTAATCTCTTCCGATCTATGAAGGATTGTCCGGAGTACACCATGAGTAAAGCCGTATTATCGGGGGAAGTCTACTGGAGGTGTAGGGTCGGACAAAAGGGTGGGTTTGCAGTCGCGGAGAAGGCGGTGTGGACTTGGATCTTACACCTGGCCTCACACCAAAGGAAGTGTGGACAGGAAAGTATACGCCCGGTTGGCAACAAGGATAAGGTCTCTTATGGGAAAAGTAACGCACCTCTGCGGAGGATACCGAATTGTGACTCGTCACTCCTCGTTCCGGGAAGGGAACTGCGAACGCGGCAGGAAAGGAACTCCACGAAGTTCTGGTCAACTCCGTGAAGACCGACGGGCATAGTTTTCAGAATAAAATAAACCTTTGGAAGAAATGATTATGAAAACCTGCATTGGCCTATGACTTTCTCGGTCTATGGCTGTAGCTAGTGCATGATACACATATTTCCTAATATGAACTTGCTGAGTACGCTCGTACTCATTCTATCTCGTTTGAACCCCCTTCTTAGAGCAATGCACCGAAGGAGAAACTACCGTGGAACTCGAAGACAAGGGAGTCAACCGCAACAAGATGAAGAATCCAATCAAAGAAGTCAATGGAGTCAACTTCCGCATCAATTATTATGGAAACCTAGACTAGTAATAGAAGGGAACCTTTCCCTAATCCTAGCACCTAAGTAGCTAGATTTCTATAACAAGCCAAGTAGCTCTTGAACTTGAGTTAACAATAATATAGATTACGAGTCGTTCTTCTGGAGCTTTATTTGAAGTTTTACCTCACTGTAAAATAGGAGGTTATGTTGATCTTATGTAAACAGCTCGGGTGTACTTCTATAGACATACCTTGGACTCGCATATGTTTCTGTTGTACCACTCTGAGAGATGTAATATGGGTGGAACGGTGTTTCACTTGTGTTATGTCAACGACTTGTGTACTACACCATGCAGTGGTACGCCGGGTCATCACATGCTCCGCCTCCTCGCGCTCCCAGTCGCGCCTGGCCCAGTCCAGCGCGGCGTCGTCCGCGCGCTTCTCCTCCTCCATGTCGTGCAGCGACCTGGCGATCGCCTCCGCCATCGCGGCGTCCTCCGCGCGCTTCGCCTCCTCCTCGGCGAGCCGGCTTGCGGCGGCCTCTTTCTTCGTCTTCTTCCGGCCGCTCGCGGCGCGGAAGGCTGTTCGCGGATGACGAGGGCGCCGCCGCTGCGCCCTCTCGGTCGTCGGCGGAGACGCCGGCTCCTTCTTGACGCGCAGCGGCGTCGAAGGCGACGTCGCCTCCTCCCTCTTCACCGGCGCCAAGGATGACCTTGACGCTGATCCGGAAGACGACGAGCCGGCAGCCATGCGCCGTGGCTGCCGGACGCTTCCCGACGGCGGCTCGCCGACGCCCTCGATGCCGATGGAGGGGGCATCGTGAGCACCGGGAAGTTGCCGCCCTCGATGTGCGCGAGGACGTTCGCCAGCGTCCTTTCCGGCGCGCTCCACCACCGTCGGCGGCCCACGGCGTTGTTGCGCGCAGGCGGAGGCGGCGGGCCGTCGTAGGCCGCCGGCTCCCGCTCCCACCGCCGGAGGAAGTAGGAGTTCCACGCCGTGTAGTTGTCCGGGTGGTGGCGTGGCTCGGCGCGCTCCTCGTCGGTCATCGTCATCCTCGCCTCCTCGATGGCGACGTCGAGGGCATGGCCCCGCGGCAGCCGGCGGGATTGGAACGCCGCCGGCACTTAGCCGCCCAGCCGCCTCCGGGAGGCCTCGTGTCCGGCGGGCGGGGGTACCCCCGCCCGGTGGAGGAGGTGCCCCTCCCACGCGTGGAGCGACCGGCGGGGAAGCCGTTGTTGGCTGCGCCGTCGTCGTCGTAGAACGCCATCTTGGGAGTAGAGGGAGAGTGGAGGGAGAGTGGAGCACGGGGTACGCCTCGCGGTGATCGGACCGGCGTATATAGGCGTGGCTGACGCGGGGATTAAATGCCGCGCGGATTGCGACGCCTCCGCGGCGAGCTGACCGGCGGCAGCCTTTAGTGCGCGCGGAAGACGATGCGTGCGCGGAAGACGACGACATTAACTCGCCGCGTGGCCGGCGAATGCAGACCGGCGGCAGGCTTTTACGGCGCGCGGAAGACGATGCGATGAGGACGACGATCGGTTTCTCTCGCCGACAAGTTGGGGCCACCGGACGCGCGGGAAGTTTCCTCGCCGTTTCGCGCGCTTTCGTTTCGTCCGGAGTCCCCGAGCGCTCCCGGGGGGGGCGGGGATGGCGTGGGATCGCCGGATGGATTTAGGCCCAAATCCGGACGAAAACGAGGAACCGGGGGCGCGACTGGGCCGAATTACGCCGTCCGGATGGAAAAAACGCTCACCGGGGGCCTGTTCGGGGGGACGAGTGGAGATGCTCTAAGGCCCCGTGTAGCTAGCTAGCCGGGTATGTGCATTGTGTGATGCGATTGATGGGATACATATTTGGAAGATTCACAATTAATTTCTTCTCCGTGATGAAGTAATATACTGGATGGTGTGTAATCTTTGCCCTGGCTGGCGTGACACTAGTCGTCAGCATACTGTCGGTATTGAATTAGAGGCAGAGAAACCACATTGGATGGATGGATGAATGCAGCTATGTCGAATAGACTGACGTGGCACAGGTTAACGATGATGCATAAATGACCAAATCGTGTCCAAGAGTGCAATGATGTGCGCGAACGCTAGTAGCTAATAACGTTCTGCCATTGTGCTAGGTTCAGAAAATTCAGAATTAATCATTTGTTCCAAAGTGTAAGTAGCTAGTGTTAACATCATGGTCTCCATGGTGAGAGTCTGGACACATATTTTTATAAGACGGTGTTGTCCGAAAATATAATGGGCATACAGTATGAAGATAATTTCATAATATATCTAATGATACTAATTTAGTCTTTAAGTATTATCATTCTTTTTATATAAACATGGTCGAACTTCAAAAGCTATGACTTGGAGCAACTTAACAAAACATATATTCCGGTTTGGCAAATAATAGTTACGGACAATATAGAAACATATGACTTCAAATAAAAACAGTATAAAAACATGCTTCATGAAATGGGCCATATTTTTGAAGCGCCGACAGAAAATTGTTATTGGTTGAAGACGGTAAAATTCCAACAATGTGTAGGGTGTTTTAGCACGGTGAATCTAGAATTTGTTAGTGTATAATGAGCCAACAAAATATCGATATAAAAATGAATAATAAAAAATAAAAAAATAACCAAATGTAGTATTCCCTCCGATTCATATTAAGTACTTCCCCTATTCCGTTTTTTAGTCCTATGTGTTGCCATAGGTTATCAATTTAACAAACTTAATATGGGTATAAACTACAGAAAATATATCACTAAAAACTTTCATAACTTATATTTTCTAACGATGTAATTTTTAATTTATATAGTTTATATCATATAGGTTAAATTGGCGACCTAGATATAAGTACAAAACTTATAAACCGGTATATGAAGGTTGTATTGCTGATTTAGTACACGAGGGACACTTAATATGTTAATATATCTGAAGTAGTACAAGAACGTACATACACATTTATGCATGCATGCTCTGAAAGCAGAGCACAGCACATCAACGATGGATGAGTTAGTTTTACAGCTAACGGTGAGATTAGCTTATCTTTCGAGCCAAGTGCTCGCATGTGGAATGTGCTCATCCCGGTGGGCAACAATAATTACGGCGCATGTAGGTGTTCTCCCGCTTGCTGATTTATTTTACTCCCGCTTTCAGCTCTTTAGCTCCCAAAAGCAGGTCCAGGAGTAGAAATGGAAGCATATCGTGCAACAAAGTTGTCCGTACATCGATCCATCGATCATCAACTCGGCCCTTTTGTGCATGGTCTATAGTTAATCAATGCTAGAGTACGTGCATGCAGGCTAATTAACCTATGAACTGACTGGTCACTGATCATGCCCAAAGAGTCTGTTCTTTCATTGTTCCGGTAGTGTAATAAATTTTGCACGTTGATTTCGGTCGTCACCCCTTTTTTCTATTTTTATTTTTTTAAACATGGGCAAAAGCTTTACCCATTTGATTAATTAAGAAGAAGTTTGACAAGGTCTTGATAAAAAAAATATTACAACCGAACTACGCTCATGGTATTATTTTACTCATACGTTTTGCGACCTCAGTGACCCGAAGTTTTGCCTCTCCGTTGATCTTGTCAAAAATCACCGAAGGCGGCCCATGCTTGTTGCAGAAGACTCGAGCATTGTGTTTGTTCCATATTTTCCATGACACAAGTAAGGTGATGGATATGGTTGCTTTTGGGTGTGTTTGGTGGGGGGCAGTAATGTTGATCCACCCATTGGCAATTCTAATTTGCACGAATCGCAATGCAAATCTAACGGTTCTATAGTCGATCTAGAACTAACTTAATTCTCGGTTGATCTAAAGCTCGAAAACGGAAGAAACAAAAAGTAACCTACAAGTTTGTGGCATCATCACAAAACATATTGTCCACATGGGCAAAAACTTAACTTAGCCACAACCACACCGCTGGCTGATTCCAAGTGTGCGCATGACATCCAATACAACAGGCCAAACTCAAGAATAAGGCGGGATGGAAATCAAGTTAACAGTGTCGACAGAAAGGAAACCTACTGTAGATTCTTCAAAAAAAAAAAAAGTTAACAGTGTCCAAATAGACGACAGTCGACAGAAAGGAAAAGGCGTGTCCACTCTTCTTTTGAAAGTTCGAGAGCTAGCTACTCCAACTGATGTGTTGGCCGGCTAGCTTTTTGCCTGAATTTGAAAAGGTGCAGCCAGCGTTGTGCATGTCCTTTTCGTCGCTTTACATTAAAGCGTAGATAGATAGGATAGAATACATGGTGGAAAGCAACATTGATGTGTCCTTGCCAGAGTCCCAAACATGAAGGATAGGTAGGCTGATTCGTTGTCAAGTCGCTGGAATCGGATATGGACGGTGATCAGCCAGGCCCCATGGGCACGCCTTCTTCATCGATCATCTACCATGGCACAGCCTGGCCAAGCTGTTAAGTATGGGCGGCACACTGGGGGGACACTGGGGAGCCCGGTCTATCGAGAGACTCTAAATGCTACGAAAAAAATCATAGAATAATTCATATCATTGATGCAAAATTATAGGAATCTAACCGATTTCCAAGAACTAAATCAAGTTTTGGTATTTTAGTAGACGGCTGCGAAATAGCATAGGGTTTTCTAAAGCAAAATATGTGCACAAAAAACACTTGAATTTTTCATGTTTGTTTGTGGAATGCAGAATATTTCTTGGTAAGATATTAATATAGAATATTTATTAAAACATCATATTTGCAAAATACATGAACATGTTTCATGTACCGCGAACTAATTTTTTGCATAAAACTAATAGAATTTTCAAAAGGAGCAGAATAATTTTCTCATATACATTAAAATCAGATATTTTGAATATATTCAAAAAAAAAATTTATAGAAAATATTTAATGAGATAACACAAAAAAAATATTGGCAATGAAATATTTTAAGTTATCTTATGTACTCCTTATATTTTTTGATTATAAGGCCTGCTAGTGGCGGAGCTGTCTGGTGTATATGATGTCAATTAACATCACCAAAATCTGATAAACATCATGCTAGTACTTATGAATATATTAGTTTTGACCCTAGAAGTACTTGATATTGACCTCACTAGTATTATATGTCACTTATTTTGGACGTTTGAGTGTTTTAAGAAAAAAAATCCATCAGTTTGATCAACAAAATATTAGTTATATGCCATCAAATTATAACATTAGAAACATCTTTTAAACATGAATCCATTGATGTAGTTTTTGTGGGGTAATACTCATAGAAGAAAGTCCAATTCTCATCCTTGAACTCTTGGGAAAGTTCACTTTCAGTCCCAAAATTTATTTTTAGTCTAAAATGAACCTTGAACTCTCATAATAGTTCATTTTTCATCCCTTTGCAGTTGAGTTGAGTAAATTACTGGCGTGAAAAGAAAAAAATAGGTAATCAACCAAATTGGTTTAGAACCAGATCAAGCCCAAACTAGCTGAGATGTTAAACCAAACGTCACAATGCAAAAAACAACGAAACCTTTGGATCCCTAAACCAGTCTCTTGCTTGATTTCTCTCCCTTCTAATTCACGTGAAGCGTTGCGCCACAAAGGTCTCCTTGTTTTCTTATCAACATCGTCCCGTCTCTCTACCCTTGCACCGTTACCTTGAGTTTTTTGGCACCTATGGAAGATATTTGCCTAGCTCAATCGGGGTAAGGACTAAAAGTGAATGATTCTGAGAGTTCAAGGTTCATTTTAAACCAGACAGAAGATCTAGGACCAAAAGTGAACTTTCACTAGAATTCAAGGACCAAAAGTGGACTTTCTTCATACTCATATATTGTTGATCGAGTTTGTTGTGAAAAATATGCACGGGCCTTTCCAAACCCAAACGAAGATAGTGCATTCTTTATAAGTATGTAAAATAAATATATTAAATTTGATTCAAAATAATTTTCCTACTTTAATTTTTTATATTAAAAAGGGACCCAAAAGGATGGGTTTATTTTTGAGGAAAAGAAAAAGAGTAGGCTTTTTTAGGGGAAGGTTGTCAGTTTGCTCACTCCTGCTTGGCAGAATACTCTTTACCTAAGAAGTTGGTTGCCATAAAAAAAAACCTAAGAAGCTGGGGCGAAAATCCTATATCCCTCGTTTTCAGGGTTTTTTCCCCTTTCCCTTTCCCTTTCCTTTTCCTTTCTTGTTTTGTTTTCCTTTCTTTGATTCTTTTTATTTTAATTTTTATAATTTAGTTTTGAAAAATGCTTAGCTTCGGAAAATGTTTGGATTTTGAAAATGCTTGAAATTGAAAAAAATAGATTACAAGAATATTCTGATTTTATAAAATATTGAATTTCAAAAATATTCATATTTTAAAAAATATTTAAATTTGAAAATTATCAGATGTAAAAAACACATTTTTGAGAAATCCCAGATTTTTAAAATAAAAAACTCTAAAAATAAACAACCTAAAATGGAAAGAAAAGAGAAAAGGATAATCTACCTGATCTTGTATTCCTGTTGGACCGTTACCCAACTAACCGATGCTGGTGTGCGGTGCGCCGCTTGTGCCGACTAGGACGGTATATAGGAGCTTCCGGAAGCTAGTACTGGGAAAAAACTAACGCTGGCGAGCTAGTGAAAAATTGGCCGAAGTGATTAGTCTTGGCAACCTAAAAGGCTTGGTGACGATTAGCCCAAGATGGCAGGATATTTATTCTAAATGGAGAAAAAAATGTGAGGGTACTTGGCTTCCGGCTGGCTGGCGTGTCAATTGGAACTGAAGTACTGTACAGCAATTTGAACTCCTTTTTTTCGAAAAGGGGAGTAAAAGCGCGAACAAGTTCGACTCCTGATATTGGTATGCATTGTATGCTCCATGAACGAGGACTTTTCTGCGTCGTTGTACGGATGTCCTAAACGAGATCTCTTCTTATAAAACGCTGCAGACATAGACAAAGGCTATTCAAACAAGTAGTACAGTATTAATTGAACCATGCAAAGCCTGCCGATGAAGCTTCTGAAACATGGTGTGAGCATAGCTACTTATAGCATTGTAGGGTATGGACCTGGCCTGAAGCCAAGTTTTCAAGAGTATCCTTCCTTGCTTACCTTGACAACACTGCAACCTGTTCATGCTAAGCTACAAGTCTGCAACACATCACGGACATGGCTTCCGGCCCATACAATCCCTTCCTTGTCAGCCGGACATGCATCGACGCAAACCAAACCCCCAACCTCATATATCGTCTTTTACAGCCATGCTGTCCATGCATTCCACATCCAAGGTTCAGCTCTGGGCGCCATGGATTCAACTCTGTCATGCCTTCTTACTCCTGCTATGCCGTCGATGCGCCTGCGACAAAACGGGGCCAGAATTAGCAGGCCAGGGTGTGCTTCCAGGTCATTGTACTGCAAAGGTGCAGAGACGAGGAGAAGAAATGGCGGTAGACTACGTGTAAAGGCTCTGTTCGGCGATGGAGGAGACGGGTTCCGGGCGATGATGAGGATCGTGAAGCTCAACTCTGCCATCCAGAACCGGAGCGTCAGGGAGCTGCTGGAGCTGATCACCGAGGAGTGCCAGTATTTCTTCCGCAACCTTCCACCCGTCAGTGTTTCGCAGATAAGCAAGGTAAAAGAACCTGGAGGGTCGTGCCTAATTTTAGTGTCTGAAAATTGAAATAGCCGAGTAAACATTATGTTGGTCCAAATGCTACCACAAGAGCGGAACCGGATTTTTTTATTTACTTATGCATACATGTCTCGTCTTCTTCTGGCCGAAAACAAATCGGTTCTAGATCTAAAAGCGGTCCAATATGAAGAGAAAATTTGGAAAATTTGGCCGATTGACCGACCCAAACTTTCAGTGGCGTGTCTGACCTCTTTTTGCTCAGAAGCCGAGGCTTGCAGCTGCCTCCATAACCTGAACCCTTTTTTTTTTCTTGCTTGATGCTGCTACCTTGTTTTGTTCGGCCTGTTCAGAAGGCAACATGGACATTCTGATTTCTGACCGACGACATGGTTAACAGAACATGTTCCTGCTTCTACATGAGATGATGCTCCGGCACCAGGTCTCGTTCGTGCTCAAGCCCACGGAGAACGGAGGCTTTGACCTGGGCATAAAATGGTCTCTAGGTCTGTTTTAAATCTCTTCAGCTTCTAGCTGTAATGTGGCAACTAGTGTTTAGGTCAGTTCATACCAAAATGTTTCCCTGCAGAATGGAAGGGCGAGAAGCTGCCTTGGGACGTAGACTGCACTGTATCCACGACCCACGTCTACACAGGCCTAGTGCTCATCAGGTATCCAGCAACTCTGAATTTGGGTCAAATTTTGGTTCTTACTTACAGGCACATTTAGACAGCAGAAACAAAAAAGGTTCTGACACAAGCAATAATTATTTCTCTGTTCTTGTAGCCAAGTCAATAAAGCCTGCGCGCCACTCCTACAGAGGATTCTTCAGATGATTTACCAGGCAAGCATGATACGCACACATTGAATCAAAATTGCACTAATCCAAGTAATGCACTCGATTTACAACCTGTGATCATATCTGTTCACCGCTGCAGAATTTGGATGCCGTAATTTTGATTGTGGCAAACAAGTTTCTACCGGAAGGCACGGTGGAAGATAAGGAGAGAAGCAACATAATTGTATGTGCCATCATTGGCCTGGTGGTCATGGTCCTCTTCTACGCCATGTTTAACAACTTGTAGGTTCATTAGGGCAGCAAGATCGCATTGGTGTTCTAAAGAATTCTGATGTAAAGATACCAGAATCTGTTGGAAGTGGTCAGCACTAGATGAAGTACCAGTGACATGACACAATGCTAGTGCTATGATGATGCAACATGGTTATTGTTTGGCCACAGAAAACAGCATATCTCCATTATCCACGCATGTAATCCAGAGGGAATTAGCAGCAAAAGAAGTGAAGAGAAAAGGCAACCATCATCAATAAGATGAACTGGAGCCACAACTGAGAAAGAACTGGAGCAGGTCATTAGCATTTCGATAGTGATCTAAAATATATAAGCATGCATTACCTACAACATTACAATGTCGTCCAGGTCTTCTTTAACAGGAAATGTAACATGTTTTCTTGGTAAAAAAGAGAAAGCTACTTCTTACCATAAAGGGCATCTATGGTTGCTGAATTTACATCAAAGTTAATCAGCTTTCACTTTCTTTTACGGTTGCTTCAGAACTGCTTCCTATTTAACAGACACAACCTACCAGATGTGACCCTTCCCCAGAGGTCAAACCAGACAAATGCACAACTACCATTCCTTTTGATTGCTACTGTGAAGCGATTAGCCTACAGCCCTTCAGGTAAGTACATCAGTCTGTTGGATCCAAAAGATGCAATTAGTAACTTCAGCAAGTTTCTGTAGTTTCATCAGTTCCTAGTACCAGAATGTTAGACCGACTAGAGTCCTTCCATGTTTCATCTGTACGCAAAGTTAGACAGTCATATTAGATAAGCAAACCAACGCTGTACTAAACGAAACAGAACAAATAGTTAGCAGAACAAAATATCACTATAAGCTCTAAGAAATATATCCTTGTACCGGTTTCACACATTTTATAGACCTACAATGCAACACCGGAAAAACTAGGGACTTGCAGAGCAAGACGGACAAACATGAGGATGTTCTCAACAAGAAGTCAGTAACTAACCAGTTAGATGTTGTTAGGTTGCTTGAAAAGGTGGTGTGACACCAACTCTGAAACAACCAGAGCAGTTACGCTTTCACATCCAAAGAGATCTTTAAGTTTTGAGTCGCATAGTATCATCGTGGGATTTGATGGATCCTGTAACATAACAAGCAATAATGTAAATGAGGTACTTTAGGGAGGCCTAGGTTTATCATCATGGGATTTGTCTGCACACAAGAGTAGATCCTACAAAGTTGTTTCAGTAAGAAAGGTAACTCACAAACAAAAGAGACAATATATCTACTCATGTTTTAGTTCGAAAATGTCACAAAAATATTGGCTCTCTTCCCGACCAGCCAAATATAACATATGCGTACCTAGAACGCTTAGCAGTAAATAGTACTACCTTAAATCTTAGGGTGTGAAGTGGGATCCCACCTATGTCCCACTTTCAAGTCATTTCAAGATTTCTAGATCAAATATTTTGCTCAAATTTTGAACTTAGAAGTGGGATCCCACTTGCATCCCTACTATATCTATAGATGCAACAACATGCAGAACGTAATATTTACCCATGAAACATCTCTAATATCAACAAAAAGAACAAGGAAAATGACATGGTGGACAGGGTTGGTGGCGTGAATTATTTAACACCATAAATAAATAAGTTTGCAAGCTGAGAGCTGCAGGTAATTTCATTAACATACTACATAATCAAGATATAAGTTGATTTATCATTCGCAGATGTCTTAGATGACAAAACTGCTACTATTCAGTTATGTATGAAAACACTAAAGAGTGAAAAGGGCACTTTTGTGGGAATGCTTTGCTTATGCTTCACTCTTGTCATGTCATAAGTCAAAAGAGAAATAGAAAATAAGCCAACTTGCATGTTGAAGCAATCAGCAAAGTACACACATATGACAGCCAAGGATTTATGTAAGGACTAAGGGGGTAGTGGTATTGTAAAGCCTTTTGACCATGTGACTAGTTCTTTAAGTACAGGAAAAAAATGGGAGTACACACTAAAACAACTTATATCCAAAACAACCACCATTGCTTATGCTTCACTCTTGTCATAGGTTCAAAGAGAATAGACAACCTTATGTTCAGAAAAAAAAAGAGAATAGACAACCAACCAACTTGCATATAAAGGGATCTGCAAAATACTGGCTTATCACTGCTCAAGATAAAAGGGTATAACTGTATGCACTGAAAAGCAGTACCAGCTCTTCAAGTACCAGCTCTTCAAGTTGAAAAAAATGAAAGCACATGGGAATATATACTCAACAACTTATATCTAACAACAACCACCATATGCCTCTGGTTGATCAACCACCAACAACTATGTTGCCAACCAAAACTAACAGATAAAAGAATTCAAAAAAAAAAGTGAGTGATCTGCCAAACAAAAAAATATCCAACATAGTGTCCAGTCAACAAAATCTGTCAAGAATTTGACAGAAAAAATACAAAGCATGAATGCATGATATCTACCAGAGCACCCAGAGAAAGGAGTGCAATTATCTTAAATATGCTACCTTGTGAGATAGTAGTTTCAAGCCTAACATCCTAAAATGTGTGCACTCAAATATGGTTTCTTATGAGATAGCAATTCAAAGTCTACCATCCTATATCAACTATACACGCTTCTACCTTTGAAAGACTTTTAGGTACTAATAACTAAATTGAAATGAAGAATCACTTCCACTTATTGTAGTTCTCCATCGTTGGACACAATTAATTTGCAATGCCCACTACAAGTTTCATATCATGCAGGGTATTTCATACAAGACCAGTACAGAACATCAAAGATCTGATATTAATCATCCACTAACCTCTAGATTATTGCTTTTGATGTGGTCCCAAACGCGCTTGACAGCCTCAGAATGTGGAATCTCTCTTTCTCCAGTTCCAAAAAAGCTAGCAAGAGCATCAGACACAATAAATGGAAGTTGGTTTGTAGCATCAACTTCGGCAGGAGGACTGGGTTCATCTTCCACAGGCTTCTGCTTCTTCAAATCTCGATTTGAATCTTCTGCAGCAATTTATATCACATATTATTTAATTACAAATATTAATTACTATGGAGAACATAACAGCTGTGTGTGAGCAAGGTCTACTTGTTGGCTCGAGTGGTCTTATGTGCTTCGCCAAAAGCTTGTTCATCTTGAACATATCAGTGCAATCAGTCTCAAAAACCAATCGTAGCTCATCATTGCATATGATCTTTCTCTTATTGTTAGGGTCCTGCAAGTCATTTCTGCGAATGTATGCCCAAAGCTGCCTGACGATCTGCAATTGATTCAATTCACAATCTTAGGGGTTACTTCCGTGATGCACCAAGACAAGTGAAGACAGAAAAAAGGTGGGCCACAATAACAAACCTCAGTCCTAGCCATTGTTGGTTCACCAACAATAGCTTGCAGCTCAGGCGAAACACCACAGACTTTGTTTAACCCCCCTGTACCACCTTTTCGTTTTACTCCAGTGCTAGCACTGATTCACAAGACGGCCAGAAACAATAAATTAGATAAACAGATTGGACAACAGTAAGAGATGGCAGACAATTTGAGAACAAGAGAAGGTACACATCTATATCTGCTATAATCATAGGAGAAGTACCCCTCCAGATTTCATTTAAGGAATATTCTTCCATACAGACAGTCTGATGT
>NC_061508.1:281853379-281884206 GCF_022539505.1 Lolium rigidum
ATACTCATATATTGTTGATCGATTTTGTTGTGAAAAATATGCACGGGGCTTTCCAAACCCAAACGAAGATAGTGCATTCTTTATAAGTATGTAAAATAAATATATTAAATTTGATTCAAAATAATTTTCCTACTTTAATTTTATATATTAAAAAGGGACCCAAAAGGATGGGTTTATTTTTTAGGAAAAGAAAAAGAGTAGGCTTTTTTAGGGGAAGGTTGTCAGTTTGCTCACTCCTGCTTGGCAGAATACTCTTTACCTAAGAAGTTGGTTGCCATAAAAAAAACCTAAGAAGCTGGGGCAAAAATCCTATATCCCTCATTTTCAGGGTTTTTTTCCTTTCCCTTTTCCTTTCCTCTTCCTTTCTTGTTTTGTTTTCCTTTCTTTGATTCTTTTTATTTTAATTTTTATAATTTAATTATGAAAAATGCTTAGCTTCGGAAAATGTTTGGATTTTGAAAATGCTCGAAATTGAAAAAAAAATAGATTACAAGAATATTCTGATTTTATAAAATATTGAATTTCAAAAATATTCATATTTTAAAAAATATTTAAATTTGAAAATTATCAGATGTAAAAAACACATTTTTGAGAAATCCCAGATTTTTAAAATAAAGAACTCTAAAAATAAACAACCTAAAAAGGAAACAAAAGAGAAAAGGATAATCTACCTGATCTTGTATTCCTGTTGGGCCGTGACCCAACTAACCGATGCGGGTGTGCGGTGCGCCGCATGTGCCGACTAGGTCGGCATATAGGAGCTTCCGGAAGCTAGTACTGGGAAAGAACTAAGAAGCTTGCGAGCTAGTGAAAAATTGGCCGAAGTGATTAGTCTTGGCAATCTAAAAGGCTTAGTGACGGTTAGCCCAGGATGGCAGGATATTTATTCTAAATGGAGAAAAAAATGTGAGAGTACTTGGCTTCCGGCTGGCTGGCTGGCTGGCTGGCGTGTCAACTGGAACTGAAGTACTGTACAGCAATTTCGACTCCTTTTTTCGAAAAGGGGAGTAAAAGCGCGAACAAATTCGACTCCTGATATTGGTATGCAGTTTATGCTCCATGAACGAGGACTTTTCTGCGTCGTTGTACGGATGTCCTAAACGAGATCTCTTCTTGTAAAACGCTGCAGACATAGACAAAACACTTCAAATAGACAAAAGGCTATTCAAACAAGTAGTACAGTATTAATAGAACCATGCAAAGCCTGCCGATGAAGCTTCTGAAACATGGTGTGAGCATAGCTACTTATAGCATTGTAGGGTATGGACCTGGCCTGAAGCCAAGTTTTCAAGAGTATCCTTCCTTGCTTACCTTGACAACACTGCAACCTGTTCATGCTAAGCTACAAGTCTGCAACACATCACGGACATGGCTTCCGGCCCATACAATCCCTTCCTTGTCAGCCGGACATGCATCGACGCAAACCAAACCCCCAACCTCATATATCGTCTTTTACAACCATGCTGTCCATGCATTCCACATCCAAGGTTCAGCTCTGGGCGCCATGGATTCAACTCTGTCATGCCTTCTTACTCCTGCTACGCCGTCGATACGCCTGCGACGAAACGGGGCCAGAAGTAGCAAGCCGGGGTGCTCTTCCAGGTCATGGTACTGCAAAGGCGCGGAGACCAGGAGGAGAAATGGCGGCAGACTGCGTGTGCAGGCTCTGTTCGGCGACGGAGGAGACGGGTTCCGGGCGATGATGAGGATCGTGAAGCTCAACTCTGCCATCCAGAACCGGAGCGTCAGGGAGCTGCTGGAGCTGATCACCGAGGAGTGCCAGTATTTCTTCAGCAACCTTCCGCCCGTCAGTATTTCGCAGATAAGCAAGGTAAAGTACCAGGAAGATCGTACCTAAATTTAGTGTTTGAACATCGAAAAAGCTGAGTAAACATTATGTTGGTCCAAATAGCTACCACAAGATAGCGGCAACCGGATTTTCTTATTTGCTTATGCATACGTATCTCGTCTTCTTCTGGCCGACAAACAAATCGGTTCTAGATCTAAAAGCGGTCCAATATGAAGAGAAAATTGCTGGAAATATTTGGCCGATTGACCGACCCAAACTTTCAGTGGCGTGTCTGACCTCTTTTTGCTCAGAAGCCGAGGACTGGAGCTGCCTCCATAACCAGAACTTGTTTACATGCTTGCTGCGGCTGCCAGACTTTTCTTCGTCCTGTGTAGTAGGCAACAAGAACATTCTGATTTCTGACCGACCACATGCTTAACAGAACATGTTCCTGCTTCTACATGAGATCATGCTCCGCCACCAGGTCTCATTCGTGCTGAAGCCCACGGAGAACGGAGGCTTTGACCTGGGCATCAAATGGTCTCTAGGTCTGTTCTAAATCTCTTCTCAGCAGTAACGTGGCAACAACGGTTTAGATCAGTTCATACCAAAATGTTTCCCTGCAGAATGGAAGGGCGAGAAGCTGCCTTGGGACGTAGACTGCACTGTATCCACGACCCACGTCTACACAGGCCTGCTGCTCATCAGGTATCCACCAACTCTGAATCTGGGTCAACTTTTGGTGCTTACTTACAGGCGTATTTAGACAGCAGAAACAAAGAGGTTCTGACCAAAAACATCATTATTTATCTGTTCTTCTAGCCAAGTGAATAAGGCCTGCACGCCACTTCTACAGAGGATTCTTCAGATGATTTACCAGGCAAGCATGATACGCACACACTGAATCAAAATTACACAAATCCCAACAATGCACTCTGATTTACAGCTTGTGATCATATCTTTTCACCGCTGCAGAATTTGGATGCTGTAATTTTGATTGTGGCAAACAAGTTTCTACCGGAAGGCAAGGTGGAAGATAAGGAGAGAAGCAACATAATTGTCTGCGCCATCATTGGCCTGGTGGTCATGGTCCTGTTCTACGCCATGTTTAACAACTTGTAGGTTCATTAGGGCAGCAAGATCGCATTGGTGTTCTAAAGAATTCTGATGTAAAGACACCAGAATCTGTTGTAAGTGGTCAGCACTAGACGAAGTACCAGTGACATGACACAATGCTAGTGCTATGATGATGCAACATGGTTATTGTTTGGCCACAGAAAACAGCATATCTCCATTATCCGCGCATGTAATCCAGAGGGAATTAGTAGCAAAAGAAGTGAAGAGAAAAGGCAACCATCATCAATAAGATGAACTGGAGCCACAACTGAGAAAGAACTGGAGCAGGTCATTAGCATTTCCATAGTGATCTAAAATATATAAGCATGCATTACCTACAACATTACAATGTCGTACAGGTCTTCTTTAACAGGAAATGTAACATGTTTTCTTGGTAAAAAAGAGAAAGCTACTTCTTACCATAAAGGGCATCTATGGTTGCTGAATTTACATCAAAGTTAATCAGCTTTCACTTTCTTTTACGGTTGCTTCAGAACTGCTTCCTATTTAACAGACACAACCTACCAGATGTGACCCTTCCCCAGAGGTCAAACCAGACAAATGCACAACTACCATTCCTTTTGATTGCTACTGTGAAGCGATTAGCCTACAGCCCTTCACGTAAGTACATCAGTCTGTTGGATCCAAAAGATGCAATTAGTAACTTCAGCAAGTTTCTGTAGTTTCATCAGTTCCTAGTACCAGAATGTTAGACCAACTAGAGTCCTTCCATGTTTCATCTGTACGCAAAGTTAGACAGTCATATTAGATAAGCAAACCAACGCTGTACTAAATGAAACAGAACAAATAGTTAGCAGAACAAAATATCACTATTAAGCTCTAAGAAATATATCCTTGTACCGGTTTCACACATTTTATAGACCTACAATGCAACACCCGAAAAACTAGGGACTTGCAGGGCAAGACGGACAAACATGAGGATGTTCTCAACAAGAAGTCAGTAACTAACCAGTTAGATGTTGTTAGGTTGCTTGAAAAGGTGGTGTGACACCAACTCTGAAACAACCAGAGCAGTTACGCTTTCACATCCAAAGAGATCTTTAAGTTTTGAGTCGCATAGTATCATCGTGGGATTTGATGGATCCTGTAACATAACAAGCAATAATGTAAATGAGGTACTTTAGGGAGGCCTAGGTTTATCATCATGGGATTTGTCTGCACACAAGAGTAGATCCTACAAAGTTGTTTCAGTAAGAAAGGTAACTCACAAACAAAAGAGACAATATATCTACTCCTGTTTTAGTTCGAAAATGTCACAAAAATATAGGCTCTCTTCCCGACCAGCCAAATATAACATATGCGTACCTAGAACGCTTAGCAGTAAATAATACTACCTTAAATCTTAGGGTGTGAAGTGGGATCCCACCAATGTCCCACTTTCAAGTCATTTCAAGATTTCTAGATCAAATATTTTGCTCAAATTTTGAACTTAGAAGTGGGATCCCACTTGCATCCCTACTATATCTATAGATGCAACAACATGCAGAACATAATATTTACCCATGAAACATCTCTAATATCAACAAAAAGAACAAGGAAAATGACATGGTGGACAGGGTTGGTGGCATGAATTATTTAACACCATAAACAAATAAGTTTGCAAGCTGAGAGCTGCAGGTAATTTCATTACCATACTACATAATCAAGATATAAGTTGATTTATCATTCGCAGATGTCTTAGATGACAAAACTGCTACTATTCAGTTATGTATGAAAACACTAAAGAGTGAAAAGGGCACTTTTGTGGGAATGCTTTGCTTATGCTTCACTCTTGTCATGTCATAAGTCAAAAGAGAAATAGAAAATAAGCCAACTTGCATGTTGAAGCAATCAGCAAAGTACACACATATGACAGCCAAGGATTTATGTAAGGACTAAGGGGGTAGTGGTATTGTAAAGCCTTTTGACCATGTGACTAGTTCTTTAAGTACAGGGAAAAAAAAATACCCGCAAAAAAAAAAGTACAGGAAAAAAATGGGAGTACACACTAAAACAACTTATATCCAAAACAACCACCATTGCTTATGCTTCACTCTTGTCATAGGTTCAAAGAGAATAGACAACCAACCAACTTGCATATAAAGCGATCTGCAAAATACTGGCTTATCTCTACTCAAGATAAAAGGGTATAACTGTATGCACTGAAAAGCAGTACCAGCTCTTCAAGTTGAAAAAAATTAAAGCACATGGGAATATACACTCAACAACTTATATCTAATAACAACCACCATATGCCTCTGGTTGATCAACCACCAACAACTATGTTGCCAACCAAATCTAACAGATAAAAGAATTCAAAAAAAAAAGTGAGTGATCTGCCAAACAAAAAAATATCCAACATAGTGTCCAGTCAACAAAATCTGTCAAGAATTTGACAGAAAAAATACAAAGCATGAATGCATAATATCTACCAGAGCACCTAGAGAAAGGAGTGCAATTATCTTAAATATGCTACCTTGTGAGATAGTAGTTTCAAGCCTAACATCCTAAAATGTGTGCACTCAAATATGGTTTCTTATGAGATAGCAATTCTAAGTCTACCATCCTATATCAACTATACACGCTTCTACCTTCGAAAGACATTTAGGTACTAATAACTAAATTGAAATGAAGAATCACTTCCACTTATTGTAGTTCTCCATTGTTGGACACAATTAATTTGCAATGCCCACTACAAGTTTCATATCACGCAGGGCATTTCATACAAGACCAGTACAGAACATCAAAGATCTGATATTAATCATCCACTAACCTCTAGATTATTGCTTTTGATGTGGTCCCAAACGCGCTTGACAGCCTCAGAATGTGGAATCTCTCTTTCTCCAGTTCCAAAAAAGCTAGCAAGAGCATCAGACACAATAAATGGAAGTTGGTTTGTAGCATCAACTTCGGCAGGAGGACTGGGTTCATCTTCCACAGGCTTCTGCTTCTTCAAATCTCGATTTGAATCTTCTGCAGCAATTTATATCACATATTATTTAATTACAAATATTAATTACTATGGAGAACATAACAGCTGTGTGTGAGCAAGGCCTACTTGTTGGCTCGAGTGGTCTTATGTGCTTCGCCAAAAGCTTGTTCATCTTGAACATATCAGTGCAATCAGTCTCAAAAACCAATCGTAGCTCATCATTGCATATGATCTTTCTCTTATTGTTAGGGTCCTGCAAGTCATTTCTGCGAATGTATGCCCAAAGCTGCCTGACGATCTGCAATTGATTCAATTCACAATAATAGGGGTTACTTCTGTGATGTACCAAGACAAGTGAAGACAGAAAAAAGGTGGGCCACAATAACAAACCTCAGTCCTAGCCATTGTTGGTTCACCAACAATAGCTTGCAGCTCAGGCGAAACACCACAGACTTTGTTTAACCCCACTGTACCACCTTTTCGTTTTACTCCAGTGGTAGCACTGATTAACAAGATGGCCAGAAACAATAAATTAGATAAACAGACTGGACAACAGTAAGAGATAGCAGACAATTTGAGAACAAGAGAAGGTAGACATCTTTATCTGCTATAATCATAGGAGAAGTACCCCTCCAGATTTCATTTAAGGAATATTCTTCCATACAGACAGTCTGATGTGTGCTTAAATAAATTCCCTTCACTATGAAACCAACAGGGGCGCTGACTATTCATTTTTTCAGGGAAACATGCCCTAAATGTTGTCATCGGACATACAAATGTAATTAGTTTAACAAAGTTAACAGACATAATATGGCTTGTTTCAAGTTCCTGACAGAAAAATAAATGGCCTGCCCTTGCAAATCCATTTGTTAAGCGCAATAAACTTTATGGTCAGAAGACGTTCCTAGTTCTACAAGGAGAATGCTTTCTGAAGCAACAATTTGATGGGGACGTCCATATCCATTAGTACGGGTTCAGAGGCATCAATTCTGCAGGTCAGGTTGACATTACTACGGCAGTATTCAAAGATTTTCTGAAGTACGCAAGAAGGAATCCCTCAAGAGTCCGTGAAAATTAAAAGTCTGGCAGTACAAGTTGTCATGAACCGCTCTGAAACCATTTGCTTGCAGTTTACATCACCTGCGCTAATTAATTACTCGCAACAGGCACACGATATTATCTGACCACCAAAAATGAAGGCCTTAACCCACCCTCTATCCACCAAACAAATCGGAAAAAGGAGGTAACAGAACATGTAGTAGTCTAAATGATGTGGCGTATAGCTTGGCGTAGAAGTTAATCATAAGCACAGTAGCAGGCGTGTACCGAACACAAACATCGTCTGATCCAAACCCTAGCTAGCACGAATGTGAAAAAAAAAACGATCAGGAAACGAAGTTACGAAGCATCACCTTTCCTTCTTGGGCCTTGCGGCCGCGGCCGCACGCGGAGTCTCGGCCACCGATCCACGAGGAGTCTCGGCCACCGATCCAGGCGGACTCTGTGCCGCCGTGGCCGCATTGGCCGCCGCGGCCATCTGCTGCTGCTGCTGCTGGTGGTACTGTTGTTGTTGTTGCTGCTGCTGCTGGTACTGCTGCATCTGGACGAGCCTCTGCAGCTGCGCCCCGCCGGTCTGCGCGTAGCGGAACGAGGCTGGGGCGTCGTAGGGCGAGGAGGCGGGCGGGCTGGCGCGGTGCTGCTGCTGCTGCTGCTGTTGGTGCTGCTGCTGCTGTTGGAGCTGCTGCAGTTGGTACTGCTGCGAGGCGGCGTAGTAGGACTGCAGCTGCTGCGGCGTGGGCTGCTGCTGCTGCTGCGTGAAGTAGTGGGGCACGGCGGTGGGGGAGGGCGCGGAGGCGGCGGGCATGGTGGAGGAGGAGGTGGTGGTGGCGGCGAAGTGGTGCTGCTGGTGGGCATGGGGAGGGGAAGCGGGGGGGAAATGGTCCCTGCGCGGGTCGGGGGAGAGGAGCGCGAGGAGGATGTCGCGGATGAGCGGCGCCCTGGGGGCGAGGTCGACGCCGAGCTGCGCCTCGAGCCCCCGCACCACGGCCTGCGGCGATATCCCGGCGGCGGCGGCGCCACCGGGGAGCGCGGCGGCCTGGCGGACGAACGACTGCACGTAGTGGGCGAGCTCCTGGTCGGACACCATCGGGAGGCGGCGGCGGGGTGGCGCCCTCCTCTCGTCGGCGGCTTTTTTGAAATGGGGAATCGGCGGCTGCGCTCTCGGGTTTCGGGAGGCGCGGTTTTGTTTTGGGGTTGGGTGGCGGTGGTTCGGCTTCGGAGCAGGCTCCGCTCCTGTTGTCTTCTGATCTGATTTGGTGGTTTCCTTCTTTTCTCCGAGGTTGGCGTCTGGGATGGAGACGGATGGATAGGTCAGACGTTGTTTTTGCACTTCACACCCTCATTTGGTGAAGTATTACGTATTACTTGTACTCCCTCCGATCCATATTACTTGATGCTAAAATAAATGTATCTACAATTTAATATATCTAAATGTATCTAATTAATAAACACGTGTAGATACATCCGTATCTAAGTAAACTTAAATCAAAGAAGGAAGTACTTATTTACATGTAAGCACTACAATTTGAAGTTTACTTGGTAGGGTCATGTCCTCGGAACCCTACCAACCCATACTGTGGTTTATCCTCTACCGAATGAAACCCCATCTTATGTGAAATACTTATATTGATTGTATAACATGTTATCAACGACATGGAGAACACTTGTAGTGAAGCGGTGTTCGATATGCAAAATGAAGCAAAAGAAGAAAAAACTATGATACACGGTACATTTGTAGCAGAAAACCTGATATGATATAGGCCATATGTTTTGCTTAGTCAACTAGTTAATGGTACCATAGCATGTTGACTTTTTTCTAGGTCAATGGATCTACTTTCCCATATCGACGATGTTGCGTCTAATATGTCATCAGAAGCGGGTATACTTTGCTCAAAATGTTAGTTTCAACTCTCTATTTTTTGAATAGAGACAGGTCGCAAAGGACCTAGAAACTGCTTTGTTCATTAGAGGTGGGTACATTTTATACGGATGTCCATCAAGAAAATGAAAAATGCAATCAGGACTTTCACTTTTACATCTAGGACCACGAAAAGATGCTAGAAAATGTTATCACGCCCTCAAGTTTGTTCTCCACCGCAGCGAGTTGGCAAACTCTGCCACTAGCACTAGTAGAAAAAGGGCCTTTGGTCAGGCACCTTTGGTTCCGGCCGTGTCCTGGGCCGGTACCTAAGACCTGGCCACGTCGCTCTGTAAACGCTACAGCGTACAACACCCATAGGTCCCGGCTTGTAAAGACCCAAAGGTCCAGGCTCGTAGAGACCCAAAGGTCCTGGCTCGTCTCCCAAACCGGGACTAAAGGATTTTACGCCACGCGGCGTCTGCGGCACCACCTTTAATCCCAGTGCGTATTCCCACCCGGAACCTAAAGTCAAACGATACAGTTTCCCGCGGAGCCCGATCGCGCGTCGCCATTACTGGCCGCCTCGAAACCGAGCGTCGGCGTGGAATCCGAGTCGCCGGCGCGGCGCAGCCAGCCACTGTTCATCTTCCTCTTCCCATTGCTTTATAAGCTCACCATTCTTCACCATTGCCACACACACACTCTCCATCCGGCCTCCTCTCCTCATCCACCATTTGCAAAAGCTATAGCTCTCTCTCCCCTCTTCGTCTCGATGGAGCACCTCGTGCGCGACCCGGCTCATCAGACACGGGTGTACTACCTCAAGGCCGAAGGGATGGAGGCGTTCAAGGTCACGGTCACGCTCCGTGCGAGAATGGTGCAGAAGTGGATCTGGGGCGTGAAGAGGGACTTTCTCGACGCCTCAACGACCAAGTGCGCCAGGTTGGACTGCGAGTTCATCGATCCTTGCAAGGCCGGTGAGGAGCAGCGCGCCGCCGTCCTTCAACTCTCGGTGGCGTCCGAGACGTTGGTGTTCCAGATTATTCATGCCGATATAAAAGTGCCACAAGCGCTCAAGGATTTCTTGGAGGACGGGAACAACAGATTCTGCGGCGCCGCTATCGGCAACGATGTGAAAAAGCTAAGACTTGAGGGCATTCACATCACTTCTGTGTACGACCTCCAGAAGGTAGTCCCGAACCCCACCACCAAGCCCACTCCAAGTCTATATAATTTGGCAAACCATACCATTGGGACAAACCTTGAGCAGAAGAAGAAGTACAACCACAAGAAGAAGATGGACGTCACCGCGCAAGAAAAAGAAGATGAGCTCATTTTTGGATGGCCCAATTATCCATTGAGCTACGAGCAAGTGCACTATGAGACGCTCACCTGGGCTTCGAGATTGCTAGGAAGCATTGGATGCTAGTTGGATACTGGTCATGTTGATCATCTCAATATTTAGAGATGATGAGTAGTGGTGGTCTTCTATATTTGTATGAACTATGAGTCGATCGTTTCAATATATATGAACGATGTGTCTTTTCATATATATGAACTATGTGTCTTTCAATATATATGAACTTTGTGTCTTTCATGAATTATGTATCTTGTGTCTGTGCTTGCTCGGAGCACAGCGTGCCTGCTTGCTTGCTGCTGATCGCAGTCCAATTTAGTCCAAATGTATTCACTAAACCAAGTCCAATTTAGTCCAATTTAACCGTCATGACAATTATGCAGTGAAGATGGAGATCTTTATGCAGTTCACTATTTAGAAAAAAAATGAATAAATACATAATTATTTCATATTCAAATCACTCACATTTTTCTAATAATAAATCGTATATTATTTGTCTAATTCCGGTTTACAGATATTTTTTGGTTTCAAAAAATACAGAAATGTGACACAATGGCTGGTATAAGAGTTAATAGAATTGATATGGTAGTATTTACAACAAGGTACAATCACATTCGCGGGAGCGCAACAGGAAAGAACCAAAGAGTTAAGCGTGCTGAGGGTGGAGTAGTGTGCGAATGGGTGACCGACCGAGAAGTGATGACCAAGTCTACAAGTGTAATTAGTATTAAAAATGGTCCAAGTGAGAGTAACAAGTCAAACAAAAAGAAAAAAATGAAAAAAATGAAATTAGAAAAATGAAAAACGAAAAACGAAAAACATAATTACTGAAAAAAAATATCTAGTCGTGGTTGG
Source organism: Lolium rigidum (assembly GCF_022539505.1). Taxonomy (NCBI): domain Eukaryota; kingdom Viridiplantae; phylum Streptophyta; class Magnoliopsida; order Poales; family Poaceae; genus Lolium; species Lolium rigidum. The sequence goes on from NC_061508.1 coordinate 281,864,349, forward strand.
GGTTACGGGCCGGGACTGAAGGTTCTCCAGCCCAAACCCTGTGACGCGGCCACGTGAATGGCCATTTATCCCGGCTAGTAACTGGGCCGCGACTAAAGACTTCCCTTTTAGTCCCGCCTAATTAGTCGTTGTTAGCCAACCGGGACCAAAGACCCTTACGGTGAGGGACTGAAGGCCCTGTCTCCACTAGTGTAGGCCAGAGAAAATCGGCGGCCACCAGACGCAGCCTATGTGCGTTGATACCCTGATTCCTTTTGGCATAAGGCCAAACTCCACTGCTATCTACATAGAAGGCCCTCACTCTAGTCGACGTGGTCACCAGAAGAGGGGAAGAGGGGAGCTGGAGGTGGTGAGACGGCTCTCAAGGCGCAAACCGATAGAGAAGAGGGGTGACGGGTGATGGAGAGGGAGTGGTCACAGAAATTTGTAAACCCACATTTTTTTTTCGAGTATGAACTGGCAACCCTCCACTGTGCTACGGAGTACGTGAACGTGAGTGAACAAGAGAAGGAAGATGAGCATGAGCAGACAGTTTGGACTCTCGGACCAGTTTTCCACAGCAACAACACATTGTCCAACATCTCGAAAAAAGAAGAATGTCATGGTCCATACCACGAAAGAAAGTCTGATAAATAGCAGGCCTCGGACAGACACACCCTAAGAAAAACCCTTCCAGTTTAGCATAATTCCACCAGCGCCGAAGGCCGGGTAAATGGACTTCCGTACGTGAGTACGTCCAGTCCAGCACTGGTCGCCTAGGCTATCCTCTGCCGGAAGCAACCTCCCCTGCACCGCCGCGGCTGTTGTCCGACTCGCCGGTACGGGCACCGCTTGCGTTGGCTGGCTCGGTTCCGCAGGGCGACCGGCGGTCTTTGCTCACGCACGCACCTTTTGACCTTTTGACCTGCTCCCGTTTCTACCGTCTGCCTGCCGCGCTGTAGTTTCTGGGCGGGGCGATTTACACAAAAATAACCCAAAAGTGGAAGAAAAGCACAGACTGACCCTCCGGCGAAACTATTTCACCAATCTAACCCTTTTGTGTGGCGCCCCTCCCACGGGCGCCACACATGCCCATGTGGCTCCCCTCTCGCCGGCGCCACACACCCGGCCGACGTGGCCCCCTCGCCGCCGAGCCGGTGCGCCCGTCCGACGTGGCGGCATGTGTGGCGCCCTCCCAACGGCGCCACACATGCCAACTTATATCATGTTTTCGGTCGAAAACATCCGAGGAGCTCCGAACGTCCGGGACTTAGCCGTTTTGCGAGGCTCGATGTGTGGCGCCGACGCCACGGGCGCCACACTAGCATGTGTGGCGCCGATGCCACGGGCGCCACACATCCACTTAAGTGTGGCGCCCGCGCCGCGCCCGGCCCCGACGCGGCCAGTTTCTTCTCTTCTCTCGTTCCTCCCAGGAAACCGCCGCCGCCGCCGAGTCCCCTTCGCCCCCACCAAATCGACCAAGCAATCGTCAGATCCGGCCGGCCAAGTCCTTCCTCCTCCATTCCTCAAGGTATTCCCCTTCGAATCCCTCACATTCATCCACTAATTTCATAGATCTTGCTAGATTTGCACATGAACCCTAGACATGGAAACTAGATTTGAAATGGCTATGTATGTGTTGAATGTGTATGTGTAGGAACCCTAGATATGTAGGAACCCTAGATATGTAGGAACCCTAGATGTGTTGAATGAAATTTTACATGTATGTGTTGAAATCCTTATGTATGTATGTGGTGAAAGGCAAAATTGGAGCTTAGCAAATGCATTCTATTGTCTTACATATGTCTATTATGTGCCTAGGAATGGTATGTCTTACGAAATTCATATGTGTGATGTATTTGGATATGAACTCTCATGTATGTGTGATGTATATGTGATTCGAAAGTTAGATATATTCTCATGTATTCTTGATGGAATAACTCATATTTGTTAGGAATGTATGTGTGATGGCTTATTTGGATATATTCTCATGTATGTGTTGCTCATATTTGGTATGAATGGCTCATAATATGTTGTATGTGTTGCTCATACATGTAGGATGGTGTGGCTTCTGGATGAAGAGTACGACATGGAGCACCGGGCTGTTCATATGACGGAGAGGGGAACGGATCTTCACCCTTTGAAGATTCGTTACCATGGCACACCGGATATACCTTATGACGAGAGGTACACGGAGTTCATCCGGCCTACCGGTCTTATGCCGTTCATATCCCTTGTAAGCCGTGGGGGCCACACATGAACCCCTCGGCACTCACCGCCCTTGTCGACCGGTGGAGGCCGGAGACTCACACCTTCCACTTGAGGGCCGGAGAGATGGCCCCTACTCTCCGGGATGTTTCCATGATCCTTGGACTACCTATTCAGGGCGAGCCACCGTGTATGAACACAGCTTTCGATGGGTGGCGCGGACGGATGGAGGACCTTATTGGCAGGGCTCCTCCGCCGCCGGAAAATCCAAAGGAGAGAGTTCCCGCCGGCGCGTCTTTCACTTGGATCAGAACTAACTTTGCGAGAATGCCCCATAGAGGCCGACGAGGACACTCGGAGGACGTACGCCCGCGTGTACTTATGGTACATGATTTCCGGGACTCTCTTTCCGACGGTGGGGGTAAGCTGGCCCATTGGTGTTGGCTGAAGGCGCTTACGGTGTTGGACGCCGGTGGAGTTGGGGAACAGCGGCACTTGCCTACCTCTACCGGCAGGTGATGATTTGTTCTATGTACTATTTTCCTATAGTAGTGCGCTACACAAAGTAGTAACCAAATATCTTATGTATGCGGTTGGACGAAGCTTGTCGCAGGACTCGGGAGCAAGACGGGTAGCGGCGGTATTGGTGGATGCATGCTCCTACTTTCCGTATGGAGCCGGGACCGCCTATCGGTTGGGCGTCCCGGGGTACTCAACGAGACGCCATGGCCTCATTTCCCTCACTTTCCGATCGGGAGCCCACTTGGGCATACCTTTGGGACAATGTCTCGGAGATGACGAGCGATCCAATGATCATGTACAGGCAGTACACTCGCGGAGTTGGACACTCTTACCGCCGAGCGGGTAACCGATCACCGCGGAGTTGCAATCCTAGTTTTGATTGATTCTACCGGCATCTACTAAATAATTGTATGTCTGCAGGTGGAATGGGAGCCATATGGTAGCTACTACCGTATTGGCGCGGCGATGACCGACCTAAACCCCAAGTGCACGGAGGAGGCGCAGTTCGGCGTATGCGCTGCCCACTCATATGCATGTGGCTTGTTGAACACCACCGGCCCGCAAAGAGTGATGAGACAGGTTTGGGCTGTATCGGAGTGCCCACCAATGTGGCAAGACACGGACAAGGCGCTTCACGGGTAAACTTCGGAATCATGCGATGGAAGATTCTTGATAGAAGAGGTACAAACTAACTTGTTGATTCTTGCAGGCTTGATAGGCAGCGGCAGAGGAAGATCACAAATTGGCCGAGTCCATCATAGCGGCCACATCACGGCGTTCCAACACTCGCTTGGAAGCGGCACGGAATGCTGGCCCCGAGCGGATTGTGCCTCACGACTTCACCGCTTTCAACAACTACCTCGAGTGGTTCCATCGGAACACGCGTATCGAGTTAGTGAAGCGCGCGTATCGTGAAGAGATCTTGGACGACCCCATCCGGTTCGATGAGGTTGGGCAAAGCCAGGCACGACACTTTTGCTCGCGAGAGGGAGATCGACTTCTATTGCTTCCGAGCTGAACTTCGTGGTAATGGATTCTCTCACTAACTAGTACATCATCTAGATTGCCATGTGCTCGCTTAAATTGTGTATGCTATGTTTGTCACGGCGGGAGGAGATCCGAGAAACAGCTGAGGAGTGCGAGGTTGTGTGGGAGCAGAGCCACACAGATGAAAAGCCTGTCGGACCGTTGCGGAATTTCGTTAAGGTATGATCACCAACTTTGAATGTACGCAATTATGTTCTGGTGGCTTTGTAACCGTGAGTTCCATGACGCAGAACACTGCACGAAAGATGCGGCGGTTAGCGAACTTGCTAGGTTGCCGCGAAGGCGAAATCCCTACATCCTCCTCTTCGAAGAACATGTATGGACTATTTTGTTGCTGTGAAACATGTTCTTACTAATTTCAACTTTTGTAATCTCATGTGTTCATGTTTGTGCAGATTCCTCCCGAGGACGACCTAATTCCGAGTCAAGGCGTACTTCCGAAGCGTACCTCCAAGCAACGGTCAGCTTACCGGTTGAAGCCAAGGGGCAAGGCTCCAAACCGGTACACTCCGGAAGATTATGTCAACCGAGGAAAGAAGGTTGTCACCGAGGAGGATGACGGGCCGCCGCGGAGATCAGCTATGTCGAGGATGAGGAACGACGAGCCGTTCTCTTCGAGGAGGAGGAGGAGGAGGAGGAGGAGGAGGAGGAGGAGGAGCAGCGGCGGAGCAGCAGCAGCGAGGAGCAGCAGCGGGAGCAGCCAAGGCAGCGGACGAAGAGGATGGCCGTCCGGAAGCAGCCCGTGAGGACGACACGTCGAGGACGACACTAGGATGTGCTCCGTGTTGTTGTGAACTATATCTTCATAAGTATCGATTTGTGAACCCTATGTCATTTCGAACCATGGTCCGTAATGCTACTTGTTGTTTGAATCTACGTGCTACAATGTGACCTATGAAGTGTTATATGTGTATGTCATGAAATTTCTACTTGTTGTGTCCAATATTGTACTCGTAATCGTTGGAGTTTGGTAGGATTTTTCATGTTTTCAACACAAGTCCATGTGTGGCGCCCTTCCCGCCGGCGCCACAAGTGCTAGTGTGGCGCCCGTGGCATCGGCGCCACACATGCCAACTTATATGAACCATTGGGTCCAAAACATGCGTGGGACAAATCCTCCGGGACTTAGCCGTTTTCGCGAGGCTCTATGTGTGGCGCCCGTGGCATCGGCGCCACACGAGGCTAGTGTGGCGCCCGTGTCATCGGCGCCACACATCGAGCCTCGCAAACGGCTAAGTCCCGCAGGAATTGTCTCACGGTATGTTTTGGGATTACAAGTGCATGTGTGGCGCCGTTGGGAGGGCGCCACATGCTGCCACGTCGGATGGGCGCACCGGCTCGGCGTCGATGGCGCCACGTCGGGCTGGGTCGGTGGCGCCGCAGCGGGGAGCCACATGGGCATGTGTGGCGCCCGTGGGAGGGGCGCCACACAAAAGGGTTAGATTGGTGAAATAGTTTCGCCGGAGGGTCAGTCTGTGCTTTTCTTCCACTTTTGGGTTATTTTTGTGTAAATCGCCTCTGGGCGGCACCATCAATTGCGCATCATGGCGCCTGCCTTCGACTCTGCGAGGTGCGAGCATCCGATGCAGCCAGCGATCGCATGCAATGCAAAGAAGGCGCTGCTCGATCATGGAGCGCCGCGTGACGACGCGCGCGACGACGGATAGCTCCTAGTAGGAGACCTTGTGTTGGATGAAAGACGATTTACACAAAAATAACCCAAAAGTGGAAGAAAAGCACAGACTGACCCTCCGGCGAAACTATTTCACCAATCTAACCCTTTTGTGTGGCGTCCCTTCCACGGGCGCCACACATGCCCATGTGGCTCCCTCCCGCGCGCCACACACCCAGCCGACGTGGCCCCTCGCCGCCGAGCTGGTGCGCCCGTCCGACGTGGCAGCATGTGTGGCGCCCTCCCAACGGCGCCACACATGCCATCTTATATCATGTTTTCGGTCGAAAACATCCAGGGGCTCCGAACGTCCGGGACTTAGCCGTTTTGCGAGGCTCGATGTGTGGCGCCGACGCCACGGGCGCCACACTAGCATGTGTGGCGCCGATGCCACGGGCGCCACACATCCACTTAAGTGTGGCGCCCGCGCCCGCGCCCAGCCCGACCCGACCGGCTTCTTCTCTTCTCTCTGTTCCTCCCAGGAAACCGCCGCCGCCGCCCGAGTCCCCTTCGCCCCCCACCAAATCGACCAAGCAATCGTCAGATCCGGCCGGCCAAGTCCTTCCTCCTCCATTCCTCAAGGTATTCCCCTTCGAATCCCTCACATTCATCCACTAATTTCATAGATCTTGCTAGATTTGCACATGAACCCTAGATATGGAAACTAGATTTGAAATGGCTATGTATGTGTTGAATGTGTATGTGTAGGAACCCTAGATATGTAGGAACCCTAGATATGTAGGAACCCTAGATATGTAGGAACCCTAGATGTGTTGAATGAAATTTTACATGTATGTGTTGAAATCCTTATGTATGTATGTGGTGAAAGGCAAAATTGGAGCTTAGCAAATGCATTCTATTGTCTTACATATGTCTATTATGTGCCTAGGAATGGTATGTCTTACGAAATTCATATGTGTGATGTATTTGGATATGAACTCTCATGTATGTGTGATGTATATGTGATTCGAAAGTTAGATATATTCTCATGTATTCTTGATGGAATAACTCATATTTGTTAGGAATGTATGTGTGATGGCTTATTTGGATATATTCTCATGTATGTGTTGCTCATATTTGGTATGAATGGCTCATAATATGTTGTATGTGTTGCTCATACATGTAGGATGGTGTGGCTTCGGATGAAGAGTACGACAGGGAGCACCGGGCTGTTCATATGACGGAGAGGGGAACGGATCTTCACCCTTTGAAGATTCGTTACCATGGCACACCGGATATACCTTATGACGAGAGGTACACGGAGTTCATCCGGCCTACCGGTCTTATGCCGTTCATATCCCTTGTAAGCCGTGGGGGCCACACATGAACCCCTCGGCACTCACCGCCCTTGTCGACCGGTGGAGGCCGGAGACTCACACCTTCCACTTGAGGGCCGGCGAGATGGCCCCTACTCTCCGAGGATGTTTCCATGATCCTTGGACTACCTATTCAGGGCGAGCCACTGTGTATGAACACAGCTTCTGATGGGTGGCGCGGACAGATGGAGGACCTTATTGGCAGGGCTCCTCCGCCGCCAGAAAATCCAAAGGAGAGAGTTTCCGCCGGCGCGTCTTTCACTTGGATCGGAACTAACTTTGCGAGAATGCCCCATAGAGGCCGACGAGGACACTCGGAGGACGTACGCCCGCGTGTACTTATGGTACATGATTTCCAGGACTCTCTTTCCTGACAGTGGGGGTAAGCTGGCCCATTGGTGTTGGCTGAAGGCGCTTACGGTGTTGGACGCCCGGTGGAGTTGGGGAACAGCGGCACTTGCCTACCTCTACCGGCAGGTGATGACTTGCCTAAACCCCAAGTGCACGGAGGAGGCGCAGTTCTGGCGTATGCGCTGCCCACTCATATGCATGTGGCTTGTTGAACACCACCAGCCGCAAAGAGTGATGAGACAGTTTGGGCTGTATCAGGAGTGCCCACCAATGTGGCAAGACACGGACAAGGCGCTTCGCAGGTAAACTTCTGGAATCATGCGATGGAAGATTCTTGATAGAAGAGGTACAAACTAACTTGTTGATTCTTGCAGGCTTGATAGGCAGCGGCAGAGGAAGATCACAAATTGGCCAGTCCATCATAGCGGCCACATCACGGCGTTCCAACACGCTTGGAAGCGGCACGGAATGTCGGCCCCGAGCGGATTGTGCCTCACGACTTCACCGCTTTCAACAACTACCTCGAGTGGTTCCATCGGAACACGCGTATCGAGTTAGTGAAGCGCGCGTATCGTGAAGAGATCTTGGACGACCCCATCCGAGTTCGATGAGGTTGGGCAAAGCCAGCACGACACTTTTGCTCGCAGAGGGAGATCGACTTCTATTGCTTCCGAGCTGAACTTCGTGGTAATGGATTCTCTCACTAACTAGTACATCATCTAGATTGCCATGTGCTCGCTTAAATTGTGTATGCTATGTTTGTCACGAGCGGGAGGAGATCCGTAGAAACAAGCGAGGAGTGCGAGGTTGTGTGGGAGCAGAGCCACACGGATGAAAAGCTCGTCGGACCGTTGCGGAATTTCGTTAAGGTATGATCACCAACTTTGAATGTACGCAATTATGTTCCGGTGGCTTTGTAACCGTGAGTTCCATGACGCGGAACACCGCACGAAAGATGCGGCGGTTAGCGAACTTGCTAGGTTGCCGCGAAGGCGAAATCCCTACATCCTCCTCTTCCGAAGAACATGTATGGACTATTTTGTTGCCTGTGAAACATGTTCTTACTAATTTCAACTTTTGTAATCTCATGTGTTCATGTTTGTGCAGATTCCTCCCGAGGACGACCTAATTCCGAGTCAAGGCGTACTTCCGAAGCGTACCTCCAAGCAACGGTCGGCTTACCGGTTGAAGCCAAGGGGCAAGGCTCCAAACCGGTACACTCCGGAAGATTATGTCAACCGAGGAAAGAAGGTTGTCACCGAGGAGGATGACGGGCCGCCGCGGAGATCAGCTATGTCGAGGATGAGGAACGACGAGCCGTTCTCTTCGGAGGAGGAGGAGGAGGAGGAGGAGGAGGAGCGAAGCAGGGAGCGGCGAGCAGCAGGAGCAGCGAGCAGGAGCAGCCAAGGCAGCGGACGAAGAGGATGGCCGTCCGGAAGCAGCCCGTGAGGACGACACGTCGAGGACGACACTAGGATGTGCTCCGTGTTGTTGTGAACTATATCTTCATAAGTATCGATTTGTGAACCCTATGTCATTTCGAACCATGGTCCGTAATGCTACTTGTTGTTTGAATCTACGTGCTACAATGTGACCTATGAAGTGTTATATGTGTATGTCATGAAATTTCTACTTGTTGTGTCCAATATTGTACTCGTGAATCGTTGGAGTTTGGTAGGATTTTTCATGTTTTCAACACAAGTCCATGTGTGGCGTCCTTCCGCCGGCGCCACAAGTGCTAGTGTGGCGCCCGTGGCATCGGCGCCACACATGCCAACTTATATAACCATTGGGTCCAAAACATACTGTGGGACAAATCCTCTGGGACTTAGCCGTTTTCGCGAGGCTCTATGTGTGGCGCCCGTGGCATCGGCGCCACACAGGCTAGTGTAGCGCCCGTGTCATCGGCGCCACACATCGAGTCTCGCAAAACGGCTAAGTCCCAGAGGAATTGTCTCACAGGATGTTTTGGGGATTACAAGTGCATGTGTGGCGGCGTTGGGAGGGCGCCACACATGCTCGCCACGTCGGATGGGCGCACCGGCTCGGCGTCGATGGCGCCACGTCGGCCGGGTCGGTGGCGCCGGCGGAGGGGAGCCACATGGGCATGTGTGGCGCCCGTGGGAGGGGCGCCACACAAAAGGGTTAGATTGGTGAAATAGTTTCGCCGGAGGGTCAGTCTGTGCTTTTCTTCCACTTTTGGGTTATTTTTGTGTAAATCGCCTGGATGAAACCCGGAGATTCTCGCACATGGTTGCATGCATGCCATGCCATGCCATGCCCACCCACGCGTCAACGATGCCAAGAAGAAGACGAAAACAGATGCTGGGGGCGCGCTGGTCCATCCGTGGGAATTTCTCCTTCTCCTTCCCTCCTGCTAGGTCCTAGCCACGCTTTGTCGTCTCATGTTCGTGGGTTGTTTGTTACAGGGCCACAGGGTTTTGCAGCAAAGAAGCTACAAAAACATTTTTTTTTGTTTCCATGCACCGCTTGCTTCTCCATGCGATGGTAAAAAAAGCAAAACTTTCCTGCAAAGGATGTTACTGTTACTGCAGACGAGCTCGCACGCTGTGCCATGGCAGTCTAAATCTTGGTCTACGGTCTCGCCTAGTCGCCTTCTTCCTACTGCCCTACCCTCTTTCGCTTTTCTCGCAGGCAGGCAGGCCTTTTCCCTCTTCTTTTTCTCCCATGTACCGAGGCGAGCGATTCTGAACATCGGAGAGTCCGAGACGTCGATGCAAATCACTGAGGCACGGCCGGCCGATAGGCCCCCATGGCCATGCCCCCCCACAACAAAATTTTCAACCTTGAGTTTGTACGTTTCGGCGAACAGATTCGAGTCGCGTTTGGTGGGGCGACGTGAATTTCGTGGTCAAAGGCGCGCGGATCGGGCATCGATTGGCGTTAATTTCTTGGTTGCCGGATAGGGAGGCTGGGCGACCCTGCGAAAGAAGGTTTGCTTTTCCCGTGTTCGTCCCAAAATGCCAGTTCAGTCGTGTCATGTCCATCCCATCCGGAACATGAGACGTACTCACGTACCTAGCGCTAGCGGGTACAGCGCGCCACCTTGTCCAGCCGTCCACGGTCCGTGCGAAGCCTGGCGGATACCGGATCATCCATTCATCTTTCCAGGGCCTTTCTCAAGGATTCTCTTCTAGGAATATGGGTTGGGCTACGCGGGCCGCTTCTCCCCGGCCACTTACATTTCGCCTACATGGCGCTGGGCTGTAAGCACAACTCAGCAAAGCACGATAGTTCATCTACCACTCCTCCACTCCGATCTATAGCAAGTTGCTTTGCTTTGAGCCCCTCTTGCAATTTATCTAGCTTGCACTTATATGCACTTCATGATTGACTAAATTTGTATAATTTAAAACTACTATTTTTATTGATTGTATGGCTTGTTGGCCAATTTAGTTCGGAGTTGAATCTTTGGCTGGGCGGACATAAAATACGTTTGGCTACTTGGATTTTTCTTTGGGTCCCATATATCAGTCTTCATGTACGCGAAATTGCGTCATATCTTTGATATACTACTAGTTAAATGCCGGTGCGTTACCACGGATTTCCGATGACAGACGAAACTCACTCAGTTGCAAACAAAGTGCAGCAACTATTAATAAAATATGAACCGATACATAATCAAATATGCAATCAATAAGCATTATCCGGAGAATATACTTTGTGTAGGTACCAACATGACAATCGTAGCTCTATTTTTGTTGTAATTTGAACTCTTCTTTTTTGCTTATCATCCAAGATCTTTTTAATTTAATATAAAATATAGAATGCACGTTGCTACGGAAAACAAATATAGTTAGGTATTCGTGTGTTCCGAAGGAAACAAATTTAATTAGAAAGAAACATGATATGTTAAGTCACTTACCAGCGATACCTTCATTCATATTGACAGTGATGACAATAAAATGTTCAATAATTAAGGTTTATTGCGTAAATAAATGCAATGCTAATCTAGTAAATGCTCCAAAGTTTCTTATAACCCTCCAAAGTAACCAAAGTATTTTAAAAAAAATTGGAGGTTCTTACACAACCTGCCATGACTACAACCCATAACATCTCGTAAGTGAGCTTTGGCATGCACCAGCAATCCAAGTTCGGAGTATATCGATATAAGAGCATTACATGCCCGCACAGCTAACCTCGGTGACACCACACACATTGCAATACGAACTCTATGCATACCTTGTAGAGCTCAGCAGCCTCCACAAAACATCCTTTCTCAAGAAAACCCGAAATCGTTGCACTCCAAGCAACCAAGCTCTTCACCTGAATTTCAGTGAAGTACCTAAGAGAACAGATCACGTTGCCATATTTCGCATGCATATCCATGAATCCAACTTCCAAGAACCTATCAACACATGCCGATGCTAAAGGTGAATTCATCTTTTCCTCCTGCCAATATCTAAGCACTTGCACTCGTGTGTTGGAAGACGAGCTTGCAGCTTGTGATGGAAGGTATAGCCCTGGCAAAGCGAGTGAGGTGATCAGATTTGTGTCATCCGGTGAGGGAGATATGTCATCTTTGTCCGCCCTAGTCGGAGAAATCAAACATTTGACCAAGTAGTCGGTGAAGGTGAAGGTAGTGCAAATGAAGCGGGATCAAAATGTAGTTAGCCACGCTTTAGGCTGCTTTTGGGCGGGATCAAAGGTCGGGACCGGAAAACATTCCGACACTCGGCGAGATTGTAACCCCATGGTTTAATTTACATATATATATATCTCCTTCCGCAAAAAAAAATTATCAACACCGAAGCCGGACTTGGCTACCGATCCATTTACCACGAGCACCAGCTCCGGGACACCGGACCCGGCACATGTGTTAAGCACTTCGGTTTCAAGCATCGACGATATGATCGCCATTTTTAATCAAGTCTTCTGTTCTAGAATTGCCCGTGCAGCAGTACCTTGTGTCCTAATTCTCTGAAAGAAATCCATCGATCTACCATCCACCGAATACTTACAAGTTACCTTGAAGTGTAGCTCATCAATTTGGTTTTAACTTGACAATTTTTGGTGATCCCCGTCAATCCACAAGCCTCTCTTCTCTTCATGTTCTATCATCTTTTATCTATTTTCTTCCTTGTTTTTTTTTTTTGCCTGGTTGGTCCATCCGTGGAGTCCTCATCATTACAGCAACAACATGGCACACAAAGGAGTCGGCGCCCTGACCTACATCCGCCATTGCAAGAGGTAGGTTCAGTTAAACATGTAAGTCGAGTTACAGCCTGAATTTTTGGTTGGGATGGGAGAGAGCAGATTGCAGTTGAGTGACATATGTGCCGATGTTATTGATGGGCGTCTTCTTGAAATTGCAAACATCATGCACGGTCTTTCCTCTGCATCAAGATTCGAGAGTGGGATTTACACATATGCAAAATTTGATGAACACAAAGTTATCCATGCTACATCATTTACAACCTCTCCTTTCCCCTGCTTAGAATAATCTCTTGTAGTATCCCAGTCATCATAAAATGTACACAGAAGAACAACTCTTGAATTGGAAAACTAAACCTTCAGTTAGAAATATTTTGTTGATAAACTGCAGTTTCATTGGCAAACTAAACCTTCCGTTAGAAATATTTTGTTGATAAATTACAGTTATGTTCTACATTACAGCTTTGTATAGTATATTTGCTTCCAAGTTCCAACCCTTTTCTATTAAACTAACATTTTCAACATTATTCATGTGCTACCTGTACAAAAATTGGATCATCCTACAACAAAAATACATGGTATCAAGACATAACTATGAGAATGTATGTTTTTTTTACTTGCATAGAGTGAGGAATATAAACATCCATATTATGCAGATTTGACGGGCACAAATAAGTAGCTTTTCGTACCTAGATTTTAGTTATCCAAATCCATCCTATCAGCTTCTTACCACAAGTATACATTGAAATGCTTGCAATCAAGACAGAGCACATTACTGTTTACCACAAAAGCATAATGGAATCAACACTCCAGGTCCAACACATCATGACCTGGCCACTACTGCACAACTGAACCAAATCAGAAGGTTAATTAGAGGAAGAGCATCGTGGTTGTTCAGAAGGGAGAAAAATGGCCACACGACCAGCACATCGAAGTGACAACTATAATGAAAAAAAGCAAGCATTGGGAACATGAAAGCATAGCGCTTGCCTTTAGCCTTGTCCACGCAAGAATTTACTTCATGTCTATTTGGAAGCAGAGAAGGTGCTGGGCAACAGTGAAGCAGTCATCATCAACCATCATCTGATTCAAACAGGAAACCTTGTAGTTGCACGTAGCATAACCCTCCAACTATTCAGTTCCTGCCTTCCCCTGAGCATACCATTGCCAATGATGGACTGCAATGGCAACACAAATAACAGATAAACAAAAATCTTGTTCTAACATCAAAATCAGGTAGCCATAGGAACTCAATGATGAGGTTGTGTATGTCACCAAGGGACAACGAAGGTCAGGGAATGTTATTTGTATTTCATTCAGAAGTTGTTTATCTATCGAATGCCACCACTCTTAAAAATCTATTTATAATAATTGGCCAGACAATATTTTGTATCAAGGTCTACTACTAACCACGTATTTCGTATCAAGGTAAACACATTAGTTTCACTCATGTAGCAGTAGAATAGTACTCCGTAGTCCGTACTACTTGTAGAAGCAATGTGTATGGCAGAAATCGAAACTGACAAGTAACAATAAAGATTCACATGCACTGAAAAGTAACAATATTCGAAAACTCAGACAGATACCGGCCCTCCCTGCCTAGATCCGACTTGTCCCGGCGCAATGTTCCCTCGACGGCAGTGGGCGGAGATCGGGTGGTGCTTGAGTGTTGCTTGGTGGGACTTGGGACTGAGGTCGATGGTGAGGCAAACTTGTATGGCCGAGCGAGTAGGACGCCGGCGACCTCCGGGTCCCGTGCGTGGAGGAGGCTGAGATCAAGTGGGGGCTTCCCTGGCCACGCGAGGAGGACGACGGGGATGAGTGAGGTGTGCCCTCGACGGGCCAGGCCTGGAAGAAAATGGCAAGCTTGGCCGGCCGTGTGAGGATGATGATGGCGATCTCGCATGGCCGAGCGAGGAGGACGCAGGCGATCTTCGGATCCAGCGCGCGGAGGAGGACAAGATCAAGTGGGGGCTCCCCTGGCGGCGCGAGGAGCACGCCGGCGACATTAGGGTCCCGCGGGTGGAGGAGGAACGAGATTGTGCGTGGGGTCAGCAGCTAGGGTTGGATAGCGAGGAATTGGCAGCAAAATTAGAACCTAAATTCTTACGGGCGGGCGTGTGCCAGCCGGACGCGCCGAGCGGGCGCGCTACAGGACAAAGCGAGCTGGGCCAGAGCGAAGTACTATGGAATACGGCATCCTCCCCTTCGCCAAGAAGTACTATTCTTTAGATGTATGACTCGACCAGATCTCAGGGTTCGTCCAGGCCGCGAATCCTCACCGAGTTCGACCGGATCCATGCGCTCGTGTCACTCCTTCTCCGGCCGCCATGTCCCGGCCTCCTTGCAGCTGCTCTAGCCGCCGCGTCGCTGACCACCTCCTCCAGCAGCAGCGCCGGCCAGTGCGCTCTAGACCATCTCCTCCGGTAGCTGCTCCGGCCGACGTGTCGCTGACCTCCTTGCGCAGCAGCTGCTTGGGATACTGCGCCGCCGACCTCCAGGAGCAGCTCCGGCCAGTGCCACCTCCCGTCAACCTTCTGAACCATGCCGGATTGCAGTAGTCGATTTGGTGCCACCGGATGCATGCACAGAGAAAGAAACTCTCGCCGGATGCTCTGATTTTGAGATTTTTCTACCGGTAAAACCTTGGTCGTGGTTGCTGATTGCTTCACTTGCTATTGCAACGCAAGGGCAGAGGCAAAGAACGAAAACGACCTATTCTCTAGCATTACAAAGAACAACCTAGGCCATGGTAAAGTAGGTTGTAGGGCTGCTAAATTCTACAAGTTTGTTAAACGCTACTTCAGGCGTGCCATATTGCGTCGACCCGTAAATACCGACGAAATTACAATTATTATATAAAAGTTGCTTATAATATCATAAATTTGCCTTCCACCACGATAAATTTGCCTACGCTATTTTCGTACTACTGGCCATCCAGGATTGATTGATGATGGACTCATGTTTGTTGAGAAACTGCTCACATGTGGGAATAATTCACTACTAGCACCGTAGGCTTCATCTACAGGTAAATAGGCCGCTAGCATATTAGGATTCCAATAATATCATTGTCGCAACTTTTGGTGCTAAATGGCGCAACTTTTATACCCGTTGGTGCAATATTGGTGCACGATAGAGCAAGTTTTGTGCATGACATGGCAAATTTGGTGCCCATGGTAAATCAACTTTCAGGGCAACTTTGGTGCCCAACGAAGCAAATTTTGTGGCGATGATAAAGCAATTTTTTGTCCGGTGGCGCAATTCTAGTGTGCGGCAATGCCAAACACGGCTACTTTGGTGTCCAACCACACGACTTTAGTGCCCGAAGGCTCAATATTGGTGCCCGGCGGAGCAAAGTTTGGTACATGACAGAGCAACTTTTGTACCTAACGGAGTAATTTCGATGCCCAATAGTGCAACTTTGGTGCTGATAAAGCATTTTAGTTTCGACGGTGTAATTTCGATGATTGATCATCGGCACGGCCCGGCATACTTTTTACTCTTTTTTCCTTTGCCCTTGTTTTTCTCACGTCCCTTTCTTCCCCAATGAGCAATCCATCTTAGAAAAAGAGGAATAGAGCCGGCTAATCCCTCCACCCTTGCCTCGTACGTCCCTCGTGCCAAAGCAAATTTGGTGCATGTCAACGGATTTTTTGGTACCATGCAGAGCAACTTTGGAACCCGATGGAGCAATTTTGGTGCCCAATATAACAACTTTGAAACTCGGCGGAGCAACTTTGGTACCCGATGAAGCAATTTCGATGCCCAACAAAGCAACTTTGGAACCCGACGGAGCAACTTTGGTACACATTGTTACTAGAGCAAATTATATAACTACTCTAATATACGAGACAACAAACTAGCATTTTTTAGCAACTTTTATGTGAATTAGGCAAAAAAATTGGACGACGGGGCAACTACCAAGTCTTTTATGGGTGGGACCCAGATCTATCCTCTCTATTTCCTTTATCTTCTTCTTCCTCCCGCATGTGCTTGTCCTCCCAATTTCTCTCTATCCTCCCGTCAACGCACCCTGTGCCGCCGATTCTGCCCGCCGTCGGCCTCATCTGCCACTGCCGTTAGCCGGCGAAGCCCCGTCAGTCCCATCTCCCCTGATTCCCCATCGGGGGAGACGCCGGTCCACGCGCCTGTGTTGTTTCTCCACCTGATGCTCCCTGCTATGGCACAGTCGCGTGGGTAAAGCCGACACCTGGTCGGCGGCCAGGGCCTGCGCTGGAGGGGAAATCTATGGCGGGGGATCCTGTGCCGGAGGGGAGGCCGGCGGCGAGCGCAGGTGCTTAGGGCTTGTCGGCAGGAGGTCGGGTCAAGAGTTGGAGCCCTCCCTGGCGGCGTACTCCAGGCCGGCCGGCGGGGTTGCCCGCATGATGTCGGGGCTACTCCTGTCCTGGTCCGCAGAAGGTTGACAGGTTGTGTGAGGGAGACGAGCAAGTCGGGAGAAAGGGTGAGATGAGTTGGGTTCGACAGGTAAACGACCCGACAAGAACTTTCCTTTGTTGGTTGAGCGCTCAGATGCACGAACGGGCACGCGGCCGCTCCCTAGACGCGTCAACCTTCGTAGTGAATCGCGCGGATAGACAGGGGCGAGCAAATTTGGGGGCGAGGTGATCGCCATGGAAGAGAAGAGCGAGTGGGGGCCGCGTGATTTTTTTGGAACAAGATTTTGTTATCCTGGATTAGCTAAGCTTGGCCCACTTAGGCCCATGCGGGGCGATCGTAGAGGAGCGCGACGAAGGGAGCGACGCACCACGGTATGGTTGACGACGGAACGCTTTCCTCCTTTTTAGATAGGAGAGATATGGTTTAAAATGTTGCACTTATTCACAATGGGTTTATCTTTATTTTGCAGACTTCAATACAAACTCTATCGCTATAAGATCTTCAAGTTGATAGAATAAATCATGAAATTTTCAGAATTTAAAAAAAATTAAATCTACTTTTTATTTATTTTTTTCAAAATACAGCGCTCCATGCAGGTATGGAGTGATCAAGATTTTCACAGAGGGTATGGCAGTTTCAAAACTTGCACCCCCAATGATACAAAAAAATATACTTTAAAAACAACTTGTACGAATCTCTCTATTTTTTCTGGTGAATCATAAGATCAGTGTTGCATTAGAAAAGGGGCCGAAAGTGAATGAGTAGCCCGTTTGTAGTTATTGGGCATTATCGTCCGAGTAAGTAGGTCCACATCAATTACCATGTAGATGGCAACCCAAAAGGGAAAATTTTGGCCCAAGCGGAGAAAGTTGTACTTTTTTCTATTGGTAAGGTTAGCTTCACAAAAAAATGTCTGGTACATGGGGCAGTGCTGGAAGCCTGATCGTTACTGAAGGTTGTACATTTACGTCAAATATGCTTGTCAGCGGGAGGTTAGCTATTTTTTGAAAAAAATATGTTCCGCGCGATATTCAAAACAAATATCTTCATGTCTGGTATATTTCGACTTCAAATGACAGAACAATGAGTGCTCATCACAATACAACCAACAAAAGCAAATACTATTGTAACTAGACATGAACTACAGTTCAAGCTTTCAAGGTTAACATAATAATACATCTGTATTATATTTGAGGAGATAAGTACATATATAATGCTTTGTAGATTACGAATTTACGATATTCTTAAAATCAAGACAGACCAACACATTTGACACCTTTTTGTGAATTCCATCCTGGTACCTTTCAGGATGGAAGTGTATCTTCTATCAGGCAAACTACTGTAAGTAGCAATGGAAGGGGAGTTTGTTGGTGCAGGCATACGCTTCGCGAGGAACCAAATGCTGCATTTTGACTTCACCAGACAACAGAATAGCATGCGTTCTTCATAATACAGCCAACACAAGCATTAACTAATGTAACTAGAGACATGGAGTACAACTCGAGCCTTCATGTTTAACATAACATTGTGTGTGGAGGAGCCACACACATATATAAGAGTACCATCATGTTGACCACAATTGCATCATTGAAGAGAGTGGTAAATATACGTATTGACCATCTCTCTACAAAACAGTGGTAATTAGAACCAAACAGGCACCACCTTATTTGAGATGTGATCCATATTGTTCCTCCAGTGGTGCGTGATTACCTTTACACTTGATGACTTATCGCGGTTATCGTGATCAAATACGAGCACCTTCAAGGATCTGGTGTCAATCCTCTTAAATACCGTGAATTATCCTATCTTCAAGTCATGTGCTTTGACAAACTCTGACCAGCGTGCGTCCATAACAATCTTGCCATCTTCCTCCTTCAGGGCGACCTCCCAGATGCAATCGGTGGAGATCTTCAGCGTGATGGTCTCTGGTCAGTCACCTTCAAACCAGGGCTCAAAAGCACTGGGGATGACACCATATAACCCTGTCGGCAGTAACAGTAACTTGCAGAAGCTGCCAGGACAGGTCTGCTCACTGGCGTTTGGTGGCCTTTTTTTGAAGATGAGCTCCATTTTTTTCGAAGATGAGCTCTCTACAAGCTTGATCTTGTTGCCTAAACAATGCAACAACAAAAATGGGCCCAATCAGATAATGTCCGCTAGCTACTGACCATAAGTGAAAAATAATACAACCTAAACAAAGATATCTAACAAAGTAGGTGGATAATGGTATACTTATGAAGCCCACAATCTGAACATTATGTTTTTGAATCTAGTTTGACTAATTCGTACGACCGGTATTGTTGGAGATATGCCCAAGAGGCAATAATAAAATGGTTATTATAATATATCTTTGTGTTTATGATATTATTTGCATACCATGCTATAATTTTATTAACCGAAACATTGATACATGTGTGTTATGTAAACAACAAGGAGTCCCTAGTAAGCCTCTTATATAACTAGCCTGTTGATTAATAGATGATCATAGTTTCATGATCATGAACATTGGATGTTATCAATAACAAGGTTATGTCATTATGTGAATGATGTAATGGACACACCCAATTCAGCGTAGCATAAGATCACGTCATTAATTTCATTTGCTATAAGCTTTCGATACATAGTTACCTATTCCTTTCGACCATGAGATCATGTAAATCACTTATGCCGGAAGGGTACTTTGATTACATCAAACGCCACTGCGTAAATGGGTGGTTATAAACGTGGGATTAGGTATCCGGAAAGTATGAGTTGAGGCATATGGATCAACAGTGGGATTTGTCCATCCCGATGACGGATAGATATACTCTGGGCCCTGTCGGTGGAATATCGTCTAATTAGCTTGCAAGCATATGAATGGTTCATAAGAGACCACATACCACGGTACGAGTAAAGAGTACTTGTCGGAGACGAGGTTGAACGAGGTATAGAGATACCGATGATCAAACCTCGGACAAGTAAAATATCGCGTGACAAAGGGAATCAGTATCATATGTAAATGGTTCATTCGATCACTAAGTCATCGTTGAATATGTGGGAGCCATTATGGATCTCCAGATCCCGCTATTGGTTATTGGTCGGAGAGAAGTCTCAACCATGTCTGCATAGTTCGCGAACCGTAGGGTGACACACTTAAGGTTTGATGTCGTTTAGTAGATATGGAATTATGGAATGGAGTTCGAAGTTTTAT
>NC_061508.1:281884306-281921991 GCF_022539505.1 Lolium rigidum
GGACATCACGAGGAGTTCCGGAATGGTCCGGAGAATAAGATTCATATATAGGAAGTCATTTTAGGGAGTGGTGTTTTGGAACATGGGAGCATATGCTCCCTATATTTTGAAATGCATCTTACACATATTTTGAATTTCAAAAAAATTGAAACAAAAAATTCGCACGTACATCTTCACGTGCTACGCGCTCACAAAGTTGTTTCATACAAAATGAACTTATCATGTGACGTGTGTAAAAAAGACAAAATTCAGTGTTGAAAACAATGTTTTTTACAGGATAAGTTTTCTCTTTTTTACATAGGCCACAAAAAATATTATTTTTTTGTGAAACTTGACGCATACACATGTATTATGGAGATGTACATGTAGAATTTTTTGTCAAAATTTTTCCACACTTCGAAATATGTTTTGTTGGTAGAGGGAGCATACGCACCCAGGAGCCGAATTGAATTTCCGGTCATTTTATGAGTTTGGAAATGATCTGGTGCATTTATGGAAGGTTCTAGAAGGTTCTACAAAAGTCCAGAAGAAATCACTATGGAAGGTGGAGTCCCGGAGGGACTCCACTAGCTAGGCCGGCCAAACCCTAAGGGGAGGAGTCCCAGGTGGGCTCCACCTAAGGTGGCCGGCCACCCCACCTCAAGGAAAGGTGGGAGCCCCACCTTGAGTAGGACTCCCCCTTGAGTAGGTTTCCCACTTTTGGGAGGTTTTGTTGTTGGGGTCTTATTCGAAGACTTGGACTACAACTCTTGGGGACTTCCACCTATATAATGAGGAGCCAAGGGGAGGGGCCGGCCATACCTTGCCACCCTTGGCCGCAGCCCCTAGTTGGCCGGCGCCCAAGCTCCCTCTCCCCAAACCCTAGCTACCTCTCCTCCACATACAACTCCCGCATACGCTTAGGCGAAGCCCTGCCGGAGTTCTCCGCCACCTCCGCCACCACGCCGTCGTGCTGTCGGGATTCCGAGGAGGATCTACAACTTTCGCTACCCGCTGGAACGGGGAGGAGGACGTCGTCTTCATCAACACCGTACGTGTGACCGAGTACGGAGGTGCTGCCCGATTGTGGCACCGTCAAGTTCTTCTACGCGCTTTTGCAAGCGGTCAAGATCTTCTACGCACTTTTGCAAGCGGCAAGTGATTGACTACATCCACCACGAGATCTAATCTCGTTAGGCTTTGGAAATCTTCGAGGGTTAGTCTCATGATCTTCTCGTTGCTACCGTCTTCTAGATTAGATCGTGGCTTGTGTTTCGTTCTTGCGGTAGGAAATTTTTTGTTTTCTATGCTACAAATCCCATCAGGTATATCAGCTTCAACTCATAAAACTGAGAAAAACTTAGCAACAGGGATAGAACTATAGATAGCATGGCAAGGTCTAGCATTAAAGTACTGCAGTTCATCATTGGAAAGTACATATCGATCAAGCAAAACAACAAAAAGGCATCATCAGTTACAGAACACCCATTCAAAGCATGCCCATAGTCGCCTCTCACAAATCTTCATAGGCCATAGATTGGTCAATACGAAAATTGAAATTAGTAGATCTCACCCACTTTCAAGCGTAATCTCAGTCCCCGCAAACGGGTCAACTCTTAGATAAAAACTACTCCACACAAAAAAAATCACATCATTTAGGTTCAGGGTTTCAGGGATTACATAGTTACATACACAACGCACTGCTGCCGCAGAGGAGATGGGGGCTGATCCACCGCCGTAGGATGATTTTCGCCGCCAACCGCAGCTTCGGTAGCAGTGGTCACCAATGGAGGGATGTGAGATGGCGAGAGAAGATAATGGGAGTGAGAGGGGAGTATGGTGGCTCGTAAAGGAATAAGTGCCGGTTGTCTCGGAAGAACCGAGGGCACACACACGCACTCCAAACACCGATAGGTGCACTGGCAACTACTAGCATCGTCTCACTGACATGTGAGGTCTGGACCTACACGTAAGTGGAAGTTTGTAGAATCCTACAATGCGTCTACTGTTCGAAGACGATCACTAACTTTTTTTAACAAACCAACTATCACCTGGGCTACCCGTGCACCCTGGCCTACTCGGCCTGCTACGTAGTGCCGAGCCATCAACAAATTATGGTCCATTTAGGACAACTTTGGCGGCCTGCATCAAGTACAACCAGAATTCTAGGGGGGAAATGTATGTTCCTCCCAAGTAGTCAGAAGATACGTATACATAAGATGTACTAATAAATTCTACAGAAGAAATGGAATATATATTAAAATCACGAACATGCTAATTGCACTCAGCCTCTGCACCAACAAGATGACGAAAGACAAATGGGATACCCAGACAACAAAAAATAGACAAAAGTAAACAAAGACCTCGGCGTGGTGATCTAATTAGCGACAACCACAAGAGATTGGTATCAATAACTGTTTTAAAAAAAGAATGTAGAGCAATACATGCTTTACGAATACTAATGGAGGTTCAATTCTCTATGCTGTTGAGGGACTTGCTTGGTGTTCCAACAGTGGTATGAAAGTGGGGGCGTCAACACAGGTGAAGTTCACAGTTCTACCTTTTAGGGTAAAAATCCAAGGTCTGGCCTTAATTGGTTGACCTTGTTGAAGCCATTGTTTTGAGAGTGGGGACTATCTTCAGGGTGAAAACCTAAGTTCTTTGATTGGGCGGTGACGGTGTTGGTGCAATGTTCCTTTCATAGAGGCGTCGATTTTTGGAGAGTCTCAGATGTGTTGTCTTGTTGGTGGTAGTATTGCTGTTGCTAGGTGCTGAAATACTGTAGCGGGCTTTTATTTCTTAGTTTTCTCTTTCTCTTTTTTGGCTGTGTGCATCCGTAGTGACATTATGGTATTGCATTGTTGCAGAGGCTGGGTGTAATTAGTATCTTATGATATTAATATATTCCCTTTATCGAAGAAATGCTTTATGAATATTGTTGGTAGTACATGATTCTACATACTTTCACTGATATAATTACAAAACCTGATTCTAAGATATGGACAGTGACACATGGTTTATGAACATCAAAGGCAACATTAAAAACAAAAGTGGGCCACAAACTGAGTCATCAAGCTAGCCACTAAAAAAACATAATTTGATAAATTTTTCGAACATGGAAAAATAGATTATGTACACCACAAAGCTCCGCGACTAGACCTGTCCATGGCCTGGTCTAGGGCAAAAATGTTGTTGAAATATGCAGATAATGCGAGCATTACCAGAAAGACATAGATATAATAACTTCATCTTCACATGATCATGAGGAACATCCGCCAATTTAAACAAAGAGCATAGATCTTCAATAGCATGTAGATGTCCCATTGCAGTCTTACTTTTATCAACTGTGAAGGTTAGTTTCATAGCTTGTTTGGCAATAGCAATAGGAATTTTAAACACCACACCTTAAGCTCAGGTGGTTTTTCTTCATTTTCTTTAAGAGATTGAACATAAGCATAATTATATAAAATCAAACCAATCTCATCAAGGCTAGACATACCCATGACGAGACAAATAGCAAATAATAAAAACAGTAGAAGCTTCCTTACCATTCACTTACCAATAGCTCTATGCTCCCCGGCAACGACGCTAGAAAAGTGTCTTGTTGCCTCACAAGTGCAGGAGATCAATTGTAGTACTTTTCAATAAGAAAGGTTGTCGAACCCACGAGGAGCTGAATGTATTGGTTAGCAGAATCGACAAGAAAGCAGTAATAATAAAGTAGCAGTTTTGGTGTTTTGGAGTGTATAGTTTACAGTAAAAATAAAGTGCAGAAAGTAAATAGAAAATAAGTAAAAGCTCTCAATGAGAGAAAATCCCAATCCTCTATGCAACAAGAGGACAAGCTCAAGTGTGTGCATGCTTATATGAGACTAAAGTTCTCGAGGGCGGCATGGATTCACTAGCATATGAGTTATAAACAACATGGTAAATATTTTGTCAAGCTTAATTCAATTAGGGGCGGAGCCTAAGTTATTTGCAACCATAGATATGTCGACACACACCCCTTATGATGGGTCCTAGAGCCATTTTTATGAGCAAGTATAGGAATCATTAAGACACGAATGTCCCACCATAGCCATAAGATCATTGGTACCCAACTTAAACCCCTCTAATGCAACCCATATGGAAAACGGTTTCTATCGGTCCGTCCCTTCCAACACTAATGCATTACATTAAAGTGAGTCCCTATGAGCCCATAGAGGTGAAGTAATATGCAGTCGACATTCGCATAAAACTATCATAGAACAACATAAAAGATAGAAAACTTGACCAAATACTCATTACACATCATATAGAATCATAGCCATATCATCATATGCCCTCAGGAACGTGGGGAACTACTCACAAATGTCAAACATGACATGGACCAGAGGCATATAATGATTACAACACAATCCGAATATATAATATTCGCACCAAATAATGACAAACTACCAATCACGAACATTCAATGGCGCTAAAAATAATATCGGGGGTTCAATTCAACACAAACTACGAGGGGATGACGTCGATTTCGTAGATGGAGATGGTGCTGATGATGGTGCTGATAGAGATGTCTCCTCCCAAGCGAAGGAGGAGTGGGGATGTCGGTGGCGTCGATTTCCCCTTCACCAGAGGCACCGGTGCAACAGGATCTGCCCTCTCCCGGAGTAGGAGAGGACTTTCGCCTCCGCCGCCGCCTCAATAAATCTCGGAAAAAATATGGCTTAGGTTTTTAGGCGAAACGGATCTTCTGTATAAAAGGGGGTCAAGACGATACCTAAGGCGGTAACGGGCCAGGGTGGCGTGCCCTACATGTTTGGGCATGCCACCTGGTGCCATTTGGCCCTCGTGTCTCCCCTCGCGTGATTCTTTTGCCCACTGTCCTTCTCCGGGTGAAAAACTAATCATGTATTTTTTTTCTAGATTTTTAGCAATACAGAAAGTCCTGAAAACAATTAAAATACGAAAAAGGAGGTTTTCTGTCTCCCGGTAATTAAATACCAATGAAGGGGACTTTGTAGGAAAGTCCCAGAAATCGACTAAAATGCATAAATAATGATGGATGATAGAAAATAACAATGAAAATTGAACATATATGTAGCAATAGTGATGATGCAAAATGCACGTATCCGCGCGGTGGCAAAGGATCTCCCGGTGGGGCGCGAGGCCTCTCCTGGAGATCGCTGGTACCGATAGTCGCGCCTGGTTCACGTGCCACCCGTGCTGCAAGTATGCGTCCGTCCACGGGAAAGGCACGCCGAGCTCGGCGTAGAGGCGGGCCATCGTCGTGTCGATGTTGACCCGCATCTCAGAGTGTGGAAGAGGAGGAGGGTGTGGTGGTCAGACGGTCGTAGGTGCCCTACCAGCGGGCGCACCTGTGCTCTAGAGGCCACCATCGCCACCGTGCTGGCTGCAAGAACACAACCAAGAGGTTTCTTGGTTGTTGCGGCGGCCAGCCCGGAACCAACCGCCTCCCTTCTTCACCATGGTTTGGGGAGCTCAGCGAGCTAGGTTTCGGGAGCTCGTGGGGTCTAGGGTTTCCAAGTGGG
Source organism: Lolium rigidum (assembly GCF_022539505.1). NCBI lineage: Eukaryota > Viridiplantae > Streptophyta > Magnoliopsida > Poales > Poaceae > Lolium > Lolium rigidum. The sequence continues at coordinate 281,889,820 of NC_061508.1, forward strand.
AGCGAAGTGAGGATAAGGACGATGGAGACCGCTAATCTCCATTTAATAGGAGATGCGCATGCGTGAAAGTGGGCATGCGCCTCCTCGCTTGCCTCGGCCACTAACACGTGGGTCATGTTATTTCTCAGGAGGACGCGTGCGGACAGAAGCACTGTCCGTGGCCAGTGTACATCGAGCACATTTATGGGCAGGAAATGGGGCTCACGCGGACAAAAACTACCATGTGGTCAGTTTGTGGTAGGTCGTTGGGCATCATCTTTGGCCTACGCCGACCGCGACGGACACAATCAGTCTGTATGCGGGAGGTCGTGAAGCTTCAGGACAGAAACGTGATTCCCCTCGAGATGAATGGCAAAAACACTCATCTTTATTACCGTCTAAATCTTATACTTTTATGATATAATGATAATATCTCTTTGGACCCGTTGTTAATCACTAATTATTGCATATATGTGCAGATCCTTGTCTTTCACTAGTACAAAACCTAAACTTAGAGCTGGTTCTCGTACAAAGCCCTTAGCCAGTTTTCCATTCCGGATCAAGCCCTCAGTCTCTAAGATCGGACTACCCTGAGCCGGTTTCTTTCCCGGCTCTAAGAGCTACACCCACAGACGGGCCAAAATATGAACCTTCTCCAATAGTATGTACCCTGAGACCGCTCTTATTCCCGCCCCTTCAACATATGTCAGCACTCTCATATGGCTTCCATTCTAGACCATCTCTAGCTAATACTTTGACACCCTCATATGTCTATTATTTTTGGTCGTCTCTAGTAGTATTGTCGTGAATATGCTAACTAGGTATGCCACGGTTCGGCCTTGATTTCGGTCAGCCCGGGTGGCCTAGATGGCAGTGAGGCCTATGGCCCAACCGAGTGGCCCAGTTGCCGGAAAACAACGAAGGTGGGATCCATCCCAGAGACAAGCTACCGGATCCGACCCATGGTGAAGGTCGGTCGGATCCGTGACGTGCACAACAAGGAATTCATAGCGTAGTCTAGGATTAGTCATATCCGGTAGGATCTCTACCTCCGTAACCCTAGATCCAGAGCCTTTATCAGTCGAATCATGGGAGCCCTGGGGTAGAACAACACAATTCATTGTAATCACTAGGGATTTCTATTTTCCTGCCCCTGGCTCCTTAGTTGTACTCAATTTTCCCCAGCTCCTTAGTTTTTCCTCAGTTTTCCCCAAGCCCTTGCTTGAAACCCGCAGAAGCAGCTCAGACGGCAGGATTCCCGTTTAGCTGACCGTTCTGTCACGTGTGGGGCCGCGTCGTGTAGGGCCACGTCGTGTGGGGCCGCGTCGCGTGGGGCTGGTAGAAAGGGACCGCGTGGGACAGGACGAGACCGCGTTTGGTTGCACGTGAGCAGGAGCTGGGTTCTGTCTCTCTCGGCCCCAAATTGGCATTATTAAGAGCACCTTTTTTCCCTCTTTCTCTCTGTCCTTTTCACCAAAATAGTATCAAATCTAGAGAATCTTGCATTTATGTATTTCTTCAATTATTTGTGCCTTTTGGCCCTCGTTGTTTGCCCAATATGGCAGCAAATCTAGTACTCCCTCTGGTCCATATGTATGTAGTTAAATCTAGAAGCAAATCTCCAGGGTAATGTACGATAAATTCACAGTCATAGTAAATAGAGAAAACAAAGACCAACAAAATATAGTAGAATAGGGATAGATAATAGGGATCCCTCCCTAGATAATAAGCTGCATACACAGCAGCCAACATAGTAACGGGTTCGAGGTTCTTCACAGCACCATCATATTAACAACATAACAACAAGGGATCCCTAGCTAACAACAAAGGGATCCCAACAACAAAATGGGAGGCAGCAGCAGCATGATACGTCTCCGACGTATCGATAATTTCTTATGTTCCATGCCATATTATTGATGTTATCTACATGTTTTATGCACACTTTATGTCATATTCGTGCATTTTCTGGAACTAACCTATTAACAAGATGCCGAAGTGCCGGTTCTCGTTTTCTGCTGTTTTTGGTTTCGAAATCCTAGTAACGAAATATTCTCGAAATCGGACGAAATCAACGCCCGGGTTCCTATTTTTCCCGGAACCATCCGGAACACCCGAGAGCCGCTAGAGGGAAGCCCTGGGGGCCCCACACCACACCCTGGCGCGGCCAGAGGGGGGCCGCGCCGCCCTATGGTGTGGTGGCCCCAGGCCCCCTCCGAGGCTGCCCTTCGCCTATAAGAAGCCCCCAGACCTAAAACCTCGAGACAAAAGAACCACGATACGGAAAACCTTCCAGAGCCGCCGCCATCGCGAAGCCAAGATCTGGGGGACAGGAGTCTCTGTTCCGGCACCCTGCCGGAGCGGGGAAGTGCCCCCGGAAAGCTTCTCCATCGACACCGCTGCTATCTCCACCGCCATCTTCATCACCGCTGCTTGCTCCCATGAGGAGGGAGTAGTTCTCCATCGAGGCTCGGGGCTGTACCGGTAGCTATGTGGTTAATCTCTCTCCTATGTACCTCAATACAATAATCTCATGAGCTGCTTTACATGATTGAGATTCATATGAGTTTTGTATCACTACTATCTATGTGCTACTCTAGTGATGTTATTAAAGTAGTTTTATTCCTCCTGCACGGTGTAATGGTGACAGTGTGTGCATCCGTGTTAGTACTTGGCGTAGGCTATGATTGTGATCTCTTGTAGATTATGAAGTTAACTATTGCTATGATGGTATTGATGTGATCTATTCCTCCTACATAGTGTGAAGGTGACGAGTGTGCATGCTTGTGTTAGTACTTGGTTTAGTCGTGTTGATCTTTCATGCACTCTAAGGTTATTTAAATATGAACATTGAATTGTGGAGCTTGTTAACTCCGGCATTGAGGGTTCGTGTAATCCTACGCAATGGTGTTCATCATCCAACAAAAGAGTGTAGAGTATGCATTTATCTATTCTGTTATGTGATCAAAGTTGAGAGTGTCCACTAGTGAAAGTCTAATCCCTAGGCCTTGTTCCTAAATATCGCTATCGCTGCTTGTTTACTTGTTTTACTGCGTTACTACTGCTACCATATTACCACCATCAACTACACGCCAGCCAAGCTATTTTCACGCGCCATTACTACTTGCTCATATTCATTCATACCACCTGTATTTCACTATCTCTTCGCCGAACTAGTGCACCTATTAGGTGTGTTGGGGACACAAGAGACTTCTTGCTTTGTGGTTGCAGGGTTGCATGAGAGGGATATCTTTGACCTCTTCCTCCCTGAGTTCCATAAACCTTGGGTGATCCACTTAAGGGAAACTTGCTGCTGTTCTACAAACCTCTGCTCTTGGAGGCCCAACACTGTCTACAAGAATAGAAGCACCCGTAGACATCACGAGCACACGTCCAGGACTCCGCCTACCCCATCTGGCTCTCCCTCCACTTGTTGCTGCAGCTCCCCTTGGGAGCCTTGGGCTTGAGCGGAGGCATGCACCCGGCGGAGATCTCCACCCGCTGCATGCTGCGGAGGTGCATGCCGAGCGCCCTGTGCTTGGCGCGGAAGGAGTAGACGTTCACCGTCGTGCCGACCTTGGGGAAGGTGTTGCTGATGTTCTCGGCATGCGTGACGAGGCAGTTGAAGTCCGTGGCGCCGAGTCTCCCGGTGCAGAAGGGGCACCTGTAGACTCCCTTGGCGAAGTAGGAGATGTATCGGCCGACCTGCAGCCTCCGCGGCACTCGGCGAGTCTTGACGTCCTCCTCCTCGTCGTCGCTGCCGACGTCGCTGCCAGACATCTGATCCATATCAAATAGAAATTATGAGTGAATGAGTTGCAACGATGACGAACGTGCATGATAACAAAGTTAGGAAAAACAGAGTCAGCCTCAGTTAGAGTGGGCATGATTATATATCTACAGGGAAGGTGTTAGCGAACCAAAGCTCATGCACAACGATTTGTACATAGCAATGGTTCGCTGAACCCTCCCCGTAAAAATTTGTGCCAAACGATTCATCATAGGCAAAGAAACAGATTCCGGATCCGAACTTGAACACATTCCGGATTATTTGCAAAATTAAACGGTTGATATCTTTTGATTAGTGCATAACATAACTGATTGAGATCCCATGATTACTTGCATAAATTAACCGATTGAGATCCAATTATTACTTGCATAAATTAACCGAACGGCCGAACCCCAAATCTTAAAGGAAATCAAGAAGTGATCAAAACAAAATGGAATAAAATCGGCGCAAATATTAGCCCAATACTCATCCATCTACAGATCCATCTACACCAGCAAAAATAGGGTTCAAAAAGGAATGGGGAACAAAAAAGGAAGCAAACCGTAGTTACCTCGTTCCATGGGTCCTCCAGGAAGGTGTCGTAGGGGTTCGGGGGCGGGACGTACGGCACCGGCTCATAGGGGTCAAATCCAGGCGGGATCTGACCGCCACCGGCGGCAGCAGCCTCCGATGCACCGGCGGCGGCGGCGACGACGTCCGTTGAGGGGACGGCGTCGAAGAGGGAGGCGTCGCGCTTGGAGCCGACGACGCCGTCGACGATGGGATTGGCATTCTCCTTGTCCATCTCGCCGACAGAGGAGAGGGAGAGGGTTTTTTGCTTGGGAGCTTTGGAGAAGATGATGGGACGTGAGAGAGGCGTCGTTGCGTGGGCGAGTGAGAGTGACAGAGATAGTGGGAGGAGGCGTCTATAAAGGCGAGGGGTGGTTAATGCGACCCGCGTCCTACGCGTCCACCGCTGCACGTCTGCACGTCTTGGACTTCTGCAATGCGACACGCGTCCACGATTGCACGTCTTCGACTTCGCACCGCGACCCGCGTCTACGCGTCAACAATTGCACGTCTTCCATTTCTGCACCGCAACACGCGTCCTCGAGTCTAACCCCGGAAATTTGGATATACTCGTGTATAACCTCGAGTCATATACTAGCATTTTTTGTGTGCTCAGTTTTCCCCTTGAGTGCTAATACTGGCTAGTGCAATATGCTCAGTTTTACCCTCAAGTGGCTGGTCAACAGACAATCAACAAATGGGATTACTAGTTAAATGAGTCATTTAATGTGCAAAAAATTCCGAAAAATAGTGGCACATACTCATGGAGTCTTTACCACAAATTGTCAGTTCTCAAAACATAGATAAGTCATAGATAAATCAAGTTTTACCACAAATTGCCACTTCTCAAAGGCCTTCTCAAATCACCTAGTAGCTATGAAGGTGCATGGTTTTCCACAATAAGCCCTTCCCAAAACAGCTTTCCCCAAAACATACTTTGTCTAAATGAGGTCACAATTCTCACACTCATGTATATTTGTATTGCAAATAGTTTGAGGTAGGCCAAGATGGGTTTCATTGTACAAAACACGCATTTTCCATTTTTTAAATCTCATATTTTAATCCCTTAGTCTGTTTATTACACAGGTGCCCTTGGTTTCTTGATACTACTCAGTTTTGCCCTCTTCCTCCAAAAATTCTCGCAGACGTGAAACATTGCTCTGATTGGTCTAGCCCATGTCACGCGGATCGTGCCCGCCGACCGTTGATCGTATGATCTAACGGGCGGGATAACCCTCTCTCTCTCTGTCGGCGGTTACCTTCCACTCTCTAAGTATGCTAAAGGGCGGTTTTACGTATTCATTTTCACGCGCTAAAAATTATAAACTCTTTTAGGCATTACTTTTCACGCAAAAAATGATAAACCATCACCGATTTGTTGTAGCCATTAATTTTCACGAAAAAAATAATAAACCATCACCGATTTGTTGTAGCCATTAATTTTCACGCAAAAAATGATAAACCATGACCGATTTGTTGTAGCCATTAATTTTCACGCAAAAAATGATAAACCATCACCGATTTGTTGTAGCCATTAATTTTCACACAAAAAATGATAAACCATCACCGATTTGTTGTAGCCACTAATTTTCACGCAAAAAATGATAAACCATCACCGATTTGTTGTAGCCATTAATTTTCACGCAAAAAATGATAAACCATCACCGATTTGTTGTAGCCATTAATTTTCACGCCAAAAATGATAAACCATCACCGATTTGTTGTAGCCATTAATTTTCACGAAAAAATGATAAACCATCACCGATTTGTTGTATCCATTACTTTTCACGCAAAAAATCCCTTTTGAGAAGGTCGAAAAAACCTAACTTGTTACAAAAGCTGGTTTCAGTGAGACCTAACCAAATTTGGCATACATGATGCCATATCTATAACAACAAGGAATATCTAAAAGGGAAAGTTTCACAAAATTTGAAATTTAGGGCGAAAATGATGCCATACATTATGCCATAACTTGTTACAAAATCTGAAAATCAATTGGGGATTATAAAGGGAAATAAAAGTTCGAAAAATGTAAAAACGAAACAATATATCTATCTATGTATAGAAGATCAGCTGTATGAAATTTGAGGTTATTTAGAGAATGTAGAAAAATCACCTTGTTAGAAAAGCTGGTTTCAGTGAGACGAAACGGCATGCGTTTAAGCAAAGTGATTTTTTCGAACATCTCCAAATGACCCCAAATTTGCCATACATGATGCCATACGTGTAACAACAAGGAACCCTATCTAAAAAGTGTCAAAAAGTTTGCCCATCCGTATAGCTCTATCAAAAAGAACCTCACCATGGCGCTAGTATAATTTTGGGCTTAGTTACAAGATTCCCTAGTTACAAACTTTCGTTACCTAACGTTCAACACGAAACTTGTTTCAAATCACTTTTGGCGTACAAGAAACAAATCCCACCTTGATTCGAGCACCACAGCCTCCAAACGATGCCGATGCCGATATCGGCATGATTAGAACGACTATGCTCGCCGCCACTGCTAGGTCACCGTCGGTATGCACCGTCAATCCCGTCCCCTCATTCGATCACTGACACACCAGAGATACCGCCGAGGCCAATGCCGAACGTACATGCTGATGCCAATGCCGAACATGCATGCACACCGCTGTGGACACGGCCACGCCGCCCCGCTATGCTTCGGACGCCACGGACCACCGCGAGGTCTTTCCCTTCGCCACCACACTCTTCTAGCACCCATCTATACACGCCGGAAAGGAGAGACACTAGTTTTCTCTACATTGCTCGCGTTCGTGTCGGATACGGTCGGTCAAAGTTTTGAGGTAGTCGTCGATGTCGTCGACCATTTCTTCTCTTCTTTGCATGGTTAAACGCGTCTAGTTCATATCTATCTAATGCGTCCGGGTCTCGCCTCATGCAGTTCTTTGTGGACGTCGATCTCATCTCGGCACCCCGCAGGCCACCTTCTCCGTGCCATCGCTGTAGAGCTCCGTTTAAAAATCTATTCCTACCCGTGTATTGCCCATTGTATCAGCACCATGGCCCACTTGTCATTCGATATACCGAAGCCCCACTCGTGCGCGTTTTGGTCAGGGATACACCGATGCTTACGGTCAAACAAAGATGAATGGTCTGACGTGTCTTTGCGGGCTCTACGTGGCCCCACTAGTAAGAAGATAACGGTCAACCGTCGGGCAACCGGCCGTTACATCACGTGTGATGGTTTCAGACAAAGGCTTGGGTAAAACTAAGTAAAAACTAAGGAGCTGGGGAAAACTGAGCACAACTAAGGACCCGAGGGCACGAAAATAGAAATCCCTAGTGAATTATAGCAACATGTAGGATCTCACCGCCGTTATGAGGTCTCAAGCTGGGAAACTTGTGTGACCCCGTACCGGTGACTCATTGCCCTATTTCTCCCTTTCTCTCCCCTCTGTGAGGATCCCCTCACCGGAGTACTATCTAATACGCAACGATAGTTGGGTCCCTCCGGGCAGGATCTGCCTTCGCAGGCATCGGCGACACCGTTGCCATCGGGTGTGTCATGTACGCTAGTAACATCCCCATATCCCCCAGCGACGACTAATGGGTTCCGGCTAAGGAGAATGCCTTCCACTACTCTGTCATCCCCTTCGTTGGAATTCACATCTTATCGGGGAAACTAGTCGTTCCGCTAGGTTTGCCGAATCAAGCCCCACACGGACCGCCATTGAGAATGGTACGTTCGCGGAAGATCGATTTGGGCAGGATCTGCCTCTGGCTAGATCTGCATGATATGTGCATTTTACATCATCAATATTGTTACATATATGTTTAGTTTTTATTGATATTTTCCATCATATGCCATTCTTTATGCATTTTTAATTGATTTCCGGGACTTCCTACAAAGTCCCCTTCATTGGTATTTAATTTCTGGGATGCAGAAAACCTCCTTTTTCATATTTTATTGTTTCAGGGACCTTCTGGAAACCTAAAAGTCAAAGGAAAAATACTTGATCAGTTTTCCACCCAAAGAAGAACCGTAGGCCAAAGAATCACACGAGAGAAGGCACGAGGGCCAAAAGAGGTCAGGTGGCGCACCCTATAACACTAGATGCGTCACCATGCCCGTTTCGCCCTCGAGCATTGTCTCAGGTCCCCCTTTTGATAGACACCTCCGTTTCACCCAAAAACCTAAGCCATTTTTCCCAAGATTTATTGAGGCGGTGGCAGAGGCAAAAGTCCTCTCCTACTCCGGGAGAGGGAAGATCCTGCCGCACCGGTGGCTCCAGTGAAGGGGAGGCATATTAATCAACATCTCCATTAGCACCATCATAACCACCATCACCATCTATGATATCGACTTCACCCCCTCATAATTTGTGTTTGATTGAACCCCGGATATTGTTTTAAGGGCTAGTTGCAGGTTTGTGATTGGTACTTTGTCATTATTTGGTGGAGATATTATAAATTCAGATTGTGTTATAATCAGTATGCCTCTGGTCCATATAATGTTTGACACTTGTGGCTTGTGAGTAGTTCTCCATGTTCCTGAGGGAATAGGACGATATGGCTATGATTCTATATGATGTGCAATGACTATTTGCTCAAGTTTTTATCTTTCATGTTGTTCTATGATGGTTTTATGCGAATGTCAACTGCATAGTACTTCACCTATATCGGCTCATTGGGCTACACTTTAATGTAATGAATGAGTGTTGGAAGGGACGGAATGGCAGAAACCGTTTTCCAATATTTTGAGTTGCATTAGAGGGGTTTATGTTGGGGGCCAACGATCTTATTGCCATGGTGGGATATTTATGTCTTAATGATTCCTATACTTGCACATAAAAATGGCTCTAGGATCCATCATAATGGGTGTATTTTCTCATATCTATGGCTTCACCTAATTTAGGCTCCGCCCCTAAGGGAAGGAATCTTGACAAAATATTTACAATGTTGTGTAGAACTCTAATGTTAGTAAATCCATGCCGCCCTCGGGAACACTTGTCTCATATAAATACACACACACGCACACGCACACACGCACACACACACCCATGCACACACACACACATACACACACACGCACGCACACACACATGCACACGCACACACACCCACGCACGCACACACACGCACACACGCACACACACACTTGAGCTTGTCCTCTTACTGCATAGAGGATTGGTATTTCTCTCATTGAGATCATTTACATATTGATATTTACCTTCTGCACTTTATTTTATAGCAAACTTCACACTCAAAACACCAAAACTACTACATTATTATTATTATTTGCTTGTCAAATCCGCTAACCAATACCTTTAGCTCCTCGTGGGTTCGATAATCTTTCTTATTGAAAAGTAGTACAATTGATCTCTTGCACTTGGGAGCCATCAAGACACTTTTCTAGCGCCATTGCCGGGGAGCGTAGTGCTATTGGTAAGTGGTTTGGTAAGGAAGCTTTTACTGTTTTTGCTATTTACTATTTGTCTCATCATGGGTACTTCAAGCCATGATGAGATGAGTTTAGCTTTATATGAATATGTTCGATCCGTTAAAGAGAATATTGAGAAACCCCCTGAACCTAAGGTGGCATATCAAATTCCTATTGGTATTGCCAAGAAAGCTATGAAACTAACTTTTACATGGGATAAAAATCAAACTACCATGGAACATTTACATGCTATTGAAGATCTATGCTCTTTATTTAAGTTAGCTGGTATTCATCATGATGAAGTGAAGATGAAATTACTATATCTATCACTTTCTCGTGATGCTCGCATATGGTTTAGATCTCCAAATGATAAATGTCGTCTTGATTGGGAATGTCTCAGGAAAGCCTTCTATCTGAAATACTATACTCCTAAAGAAGCTTATGATGATCGCTGTCATATTTATAATTTTTTGCCTCATGTTGGAGAAAGTATTGCCCAAGTTAGGGGAGGCTTAATGATCTCATCCGTAAGAATCCTTGTCATGGTATTCCTGATAGTCTTACATTGTTAAATTTCTGTGTGAGGCTACCCAGCATCATATGGACTTTCTGGATAATTCATCTGAATGGAGTTTTACTAATAAAACTAAACAAGAATAAAAGGGATTTATTGGATACTATAGCTAATAATACTGTTGCATGGGATCTTGATGAAGGTAACCAATCTCGTTTTGAATATGAATATGCATGTGTAGAGAATTTCTCTACTACTTTATTGTTTGAAGAATTAAAGAATAGGCTTGGCCTTGATCCTAATATATTAGTAGAAGTTAATAAATCTTTTTCTAACCATTTAAATGTTCCTAAGAAGGGATTTAAAGTTTATGTTGAACCTCTTAATAATTCTCCATATATTGCTAAAGTTGAGAAACAGGTTAAACAAGTATCATCTATCCCTTGGGGGAATCGGCCCCTTGCCCCTTCTTATTCGTTGTATTTGGTGCTGGTGTGTAGGAGGTTCTCTCCCTCCTAGCGAGGGGAAATTCCATGGCTATGGGTGGACACCTCCAAAAGTAGGATTTCCCCTCAATATATAGAGGTGGAGATGCAATCTTGGCTATAGGATGGACACCCCTTTGATCCAAGGATGCTTGAGCGCATCTAGAACCTTCCTAGGACTCACCTATGTACATTATGAGTCCATCAAGTCTTTCCTTGGCCGAAATCCTTAAATATGAAAGGAGTTTGAGTCAATCACGTCACATATTTTCGGGTTCCCAAAACTGCCTTTGTACCCTTCACTAATATTATGGCCCCGGGGGCATCCAGAGTTCGATTGCGGCGAATTTTATATCTAAAATCAAGATCATAAAATTCCCCACAAATTTTTCGAGTGTAACTTCTTCATTTGACGCTGTCTTAGGGGCCTATCATGGCCATCTTCGAAAAAAGTACTGCAGAGACAGATTTCAGGAAAGTCCAGATTTTGCCATAATGACTGGTTTCCTTTCATATTTTCCTATTTCCTACACAAAAAAGTATAAAACAAGAATTTGTGCACTTTTGCAACTATTAGTAGGTTAGTATCAATAAATATAATAAAGTTGCAATATAATAAGGATTTTAGTACAATAAATTGCAAAGTTTATGTATGCATTTTGCATGCATCAGTTGGTCACGATAGATTCATGAGTTCAGATATGTTTGACCTAAGATTTAGTGCATGCATTCAAATTAAGAATTTTTTATGTACCTAAAGATATTGTGATAGAGCATGATGAGATACAAGGTTGACCAAGTGATGCATGTAAAATGCGTGCATGAACTTTGTAGTTTTATTGACACATATTCCCACATATTTGCAACACATATGATGTTATATCCATGTTTTACATTGATTTTTGGTGATTTACCAATGATTCCCTATATTCAGGTTATAACTCTGCAGGACAAGAAAACCCTGTTTTGTGTGTTTTTAACTTTCAGGAACCTAAACGAAGTTAAATTGAGCTAGGATTTTGAGAATATCAATATTTCATCAAGAGAAGCGTCTGAAGCACTTAGACCTCATGAGATCGGCCAGGAAGGCCAAAAGAGGCCAGGTGTAGGATAACGTTGCATAGAAAACAAAAAATTTCCTACCGCGAACACGCAATCCAAGCCAAGATGCAATCTAGAAGACGGTAGCAACGAGGGGATATCGAGTCTCACCCTTGAAGAGATTCCAAAACCTACAAGATGAGGCTCTTGTTGCTGCGGTAGACGTTCACTTGCCGCTTGCAAAAGCGCGTAGAAGATCTTGATAACGATCGCTTCCGGCGCCACGAACGGGCAGCACTCTCCGTACTCGGTCACACGTTCGGTTGTTGATGAAGACGACGTCCACCTCCCCGTTCCAGCCGAGCAGCGGAAGTAGTAGTTCCTCTTGAATCCGACGAGCACGACGGCGTGGTGTCGGTGGTGGTGGAGAAATCCGGCGGAGCTTCGCTTAAGCGTGCGGGATGTGGTGGAGGAGAGAGACCGCTAGGGTTTGGGGAGAGAGGGGGTTGGGCGCCGGCCCTCTAAGGGGTGCGGCCAAGGCTGAGGCTTGAAGTGGTCAGCCCCCTCTCCTATGCCCCTCATTATATAGGTGGAATCACCAAGAGTTCTAGTCCAAGTCTTCGAATAAGACCCCAACACTAAAACCTCCCATATGTGGGAAACCTACTCAAGGAGGGAGTCCTACCCAAGGTGGGACTCCCACCTTTCCTTGAGGTGGGTTGGCCGGCCACCCTAGGGGAGTCCACCTTGGACTCCTCCCCTTTAGGGTTGGCTGGTCATGCAAGGTGGAGTCCCTCCGGGACTCTACTTTCCATGGTGATTTCTTCCGACTTTTCTAGAACCTTCTAGAACCTGCCATAAATGCACCGGATCATTTCCAAACTTGGAATATGACTTCCTATATATGAATCTTATTCTCCGGACCATTCCGAACTCCTCGTGATGTCCGGGATCTCATCCGGGACTCCGAACAAATATTCGAACTCCATTCCATATTCAAGTTCTACCATTTCAACATCCAACTTTAAGTGTGTCACCCTACGGTTCGTGAACTATGCGGACATGGTTGAGTACTCACTCCGACCAATAACCAATAGCGGGATCTGGAGATCCATAATGGCTCCCACATATTCAACGATGACTTTAGTGATCGAATGAACCATTCACATACGATACCAATTCCCTTTGTCACGCGATATTTTACTTGTCCAAGGTTTGATCTTCGGTATCACTCTATACTTTGTTCAACCTCGTCTCCTGACAAGTACTCTTTACTCGTACCGTGGTATGTGGTCTCTTATGAACTTATTCATATGCTTGCAAGACATTAGACAACATTCCACCGAGAGGGCCCGGAGTATATCTATCCGTCATCGGGATGGACAAATCCCACCGTTGATCCATATGCCTCAACTCATACTTTCCGGATACTTAATCCCACCTTTATAACCACCCATTTACGCAGTGGCGTTTGATGTAATCAAAGTACCTTTCCGGTATAAGTGATTTACATGATCTCATGGTCATAAGGACTAGGTAACTATGTATCGAAAGCTTATAGCAAATAACTTAATGACGAGATCTTATGCTACGCTTAATTGGGTGTGTCCATTACATCATTCATACAATGATATAACCTTGTTATTAATAACATCCAATGTTCATGATTATGAAACTAATCATCCATTAATCAACAAGCTAGTTAAGAGGCATACTAGGGACTCTTTGTTTGTCTACATATCACACATGTACTAATGTTTCGAGTTAATACAATTATAGCATGATATATAAACATTTATTATAAACATAAAGATATAAATAATAACCACTTTATTATTGCCTCTAGGGCATATCTCCTTCGAGTCTCCCACTTGCACTAGAGTCAATAATCTAGTTTACATTTGTAAAGATATAACACCTTGGCCTTATGGTGCTTTATCATGTATTGCTCACGGGAGAGGTTTTTAGTCAACGGATCCGACACGCTCGTAAACGTATGTATTTTGTAATTCATTTGCGTCTCAACGCATCACTCATTTCCAAATGAGTCGGCATTAAATATGTTTGGTCTTTTGGTGGAACCTTAATTCCGCGGTCTGAAATATGTCACTAATATTGTCACACACAATATAGCTTCAAAGTTCCGACTCTGTCGGAAATACACCAAGTTCTCAAAGAACCTCTTGACTTAACATCCTTTGTCATTGTCAAAACAATGACATACTCTGCCTTCTTTTGTAGAATCCGTCACAATATTTAGAACTCTTCTAAATCTAGCATAGATAACTTCTAGCTCATTGTGCTACCTTTTAAACAACACTTAATCTAATTTTAGATTGAAATTATATTTTATATGTGACAAAACCAATATCGGTGTAACACCTTACAGCGATTTGTTTGTCATTTCTTCATACAAATATATATATATATATATATATATATATATATATATATATATATCCTTAGTTCTTCTAAAGTACTCAAGGATATTCTTACTCGTCGTCCAATGATCATCATATGGATCATTCTGGTATATGCTCATAACACTTTATAGCACATGATATCGGATTGTGTACATATTATTCGTGATCTATAATCACTCATGTGTTTTTACTCATTGAGTGTCAGATACACTCAAGGCTTGTTAAAACTTCACATGACAAGAATATTTTCTTAATATTTCTATATTGAACTATTTTCAATATCCATTCTACGTACTTTGACTTAAACTTATTTTGTGTTTCAATCTATCTTCATAGATTTTGACACTAGATATGTTTCAGTGCATATCCTTTCATTGAAATTAATTTCTCAATGAATCCTTTTAATCAAGTATATAATTACATCATTTATAACTAACTATATGTCACCTACATAAAGTATTATAAATGTGTCTTATCGCTCCCACTTAATTTCTTGCAAATGCAAGCCTCTTCATCGTCTCTGATGAAATCAAAAACTCTTTGACTATTTCATCTGGTGAAGATTCCAACTCCGCAATACTTACTTCATCCAATTGAAGTTCGTATACCTATCTAGTATTCCACGGACCAACAAAACTCTTGGTTGTATCTTGTATACACCTTTAACGCATACTTCTGATAAGTAATGTATTTTTCCATCCTACTAGCATATCTCATAAAAGAAATATGTAGTGATTACTAGAATAATCCACATAGACTATAAGCATTGCTACGGAAGATCTAATCTTATCGTAGTCAACTCTTTGAACTTTGTCGTAAACAAATTTTCAACAAGTCGAGCTTCTTCAAAGATATTTCATCCAAGTCTATAGATCCATTTACTTTCAAAAAGTATTCATCTATTATGGATTTCATGGTGCATGGCCATTTTAACGGAGTCGTGGCCCATCATAACTTCTTTGCTTGTAGTTGGTTTATCATTGTTCAAAATCAATCCTTTGTCCACAAATCATTTATTTGATCATAAAGTAAACCATACCTACAAGGTTCAATATGTACTTCGATCTCCATGGCTAAAACACTTTGTAGTCATAGGAGCCATGATCGTCGTGGCCGCTTCGGAACCAATTCGATGTTGCGCTACTCGATCATTATGCTCGGGTTCATAAACCTTATCAAGTTCTATTGTCCTCCCACTCAAAAACTTCGCTAGAAACAATTTCTTGGAAATAAGAAACATTGACAAACACTTTTGTCTTTGTCTCCATTGTGGGAAGAATTCCCAATCAATTCTCTCGGGATAACCAACAAAGACATTCATCCGATTTTGGTTGTAAACTTATTTACTTATGCTATGCATACCAAAATTTAAGAAAAGACTATTAGGGTTTATACCCATGTCATAACTCGTATGATGTCATTTCAACGGATCATGATGATGCTCTATTCGATGTAAAGCGGTAGTCTCTAAAGCATAATTCACAAAAATATAATGGCATTAATATTTTATCTCATCATTGACCCAACTAGGTTTGGATACATCTCTCGGATACTTCATCATCACTATGATACTCCAAGAAATGTGAGTTGTAGAACAATTTCATAACTCTCTTAGATGTTCGCTAAAACTAGTAATTCAAATATTTCCACTATGATCCAATCATAGATATTTGACTTTTCTATTACGATGATTTCTACTTCATGCTGAAATTTATTTGAATCCATTCAAATGTTTCAAACTTCTTCCTTATCGAATATATCCACAAATATATACTCAATTCATTGTTTGAAGTTTTCATGAAGTATAAGAATCTCCCGCACACAACTATGCCCAATGATCCATATACATCATCATGTATGTTTCCACTAAGTTAGTTGCCCGTTCAAAACTTGGCCTATGAACGGTATTTTAGTCATTCTATTTTAGAAAAGATTTGCAAGTGCCAAACGATTCAAAAAATCAAATGACTCCAAAAATCCATTTGCATGGAGTTTCTTCATGCGCTCCTTTCCAACATGACCTAAAAGGCGGTTCCACAAATAAGTGGAATTCAAATCATTTTC
This sequence comes from Lolium rigidum, assembly GCF_022539505.1. Lineage (NCBI taxonomy): Eukaryota > Viridiplantae > Streptophyta > Magnoliopsida > Poales > Poaceae > Lolium > Lolium rigidum. The sequence goes on from NC_061508.1 coordinate 281,906,063, forward strand.
CTTATGGCATTTTAGCGTCAGTGTTATGTATGTGTGTTTCACCATTAAGATTTATAATAACTTATCCATCGTACATGGAGTAATGTCATAATTTAAACAACTCATTGTTTTCATTTGACCGAGAGCAAAATAACAATTATTAAGTTCTTTATTATAAATTCTAAGGGCTAGATAGAATGCCAACGATGAACATAATAACACTTTATTTTTGTTCCGAGCGTGCATTCCTATCATATTTCTTGTCAGATCACTTAGGCCATTGAATTCTTGTATTGCGTTGTTTTTGTATGACACTTCATACCAACCAATATAGTACTAATACCCAAGAATTTCATAGTGTGACCTAACTAGGAATACAATCATAACATGTATATCATTTATATACACATGAGCTAGACTTTCTAGTCTTTTCTTTCTTTCTACCAAAATATCTTTTGCAGTTTCTCTTTTAGCTTTCCTCATTATTCAGAAAAACACTTCAACATTAATAACTTCTAGGTTTGTTGGTCTGATACCAATAACCTTGAGGTTCTTATTTTGAAGTTGATCATCATATGACAAGTTTTCCGGATTTCACTATTAATAACCTTGTAATATGATGAACAATTTCACTCATAATTTTATCCATCATATCATGACGACTTTCCGAGACCATGTCTGTACATGCTAGGCTCGTAAAGTTTTAACCTTGGTATTTGCATGTGCAAATCTAGCTTGCACCCGTTGTATGCACACGTAGAATCTATCACACCCGATCATCACGTGATGCTTCGAAACGACGAGTCTTAGCAACGGTGCATATTAAGGATGGTCACTTCATGGATATGCGAATATCGTTAGTGCCCCAATAGTTGGAGGATTGTGACGCCTTGCGTCTTCAACCTTCGTACATTCCCATAAAACTTATGAGTTCATGTAGTCTCACCAAATTATATTCTATCATCTTGCAATAAGGTCTTAGATATCACATATATCTCATACCTTGATTATTTCTGAAAACTAAATTTTCAGCTCCTTACTTTTCAAACAGATTTGAACTTCAAGTTTCACGGAGACAAGATAACTTTAGGTACTAATTGAAACCATATCTCTTTGAATCAACAATGTGAGGTTTACTAAAAGTTTGCAATAGGACTTAATCAATTCTTGATTCTTTAACAATACGGTACCAATCCGTAAAGTTTCTTGTCGATTTTAACGGTATTTCTATCTCAATTACAAGACTAGCGCATGGTAGAAAACGGATGCCAATACTACAAAATTAATTCAAAATACTACTCAGACTATGTTTATGATAATTAGTTCATGTTTTAATCTAATTACTAATGAACTCCCACTTAATTAAACATCCCTCATAGTTGTTAAGTGGTACACGATCCAAATCCACTACACCAAAACCGATCATCATGTGAGATGATGTAGCTTCAATAGTGAACATCAAAATGTTGATCATATCATCCATATGACTCGTGTTCAACCTTTCGGTTTCCGTTGTCCCGAGGCCATGTCTGTACATGCTAGGCTTGTCAAGCAAACCCAAGTATTCCGCGTGTGCAACATGGCTTACACCCGTTGTATGTGAACGTTGAGTCTATCACATCCGATCATCACGAGATGCTTCGAAACGACGAACTGTACAACGGTGCATACTAGGGGAGAACACTTTATTATCTTGATATTAATGTGAGGGATCATCTTATAATGCTACCGTCGCGATCTAAGAAAAATAAGATGCATAAAAGGATTAACATCACATGCAATTCATATGTGATATGATATGGCCCTTTAGTCTTTACGCCTTCGATCTTCATCTCCAAAGCACGTACATGATCTCCATCATCAACGGGCATGATCTCCATCATCGTCGGCGTAGCGACAAGGTTCATGGCGCCGTCTTCATGGTTGTTCACCTCATGTAGCAACTATTACAACTACTTTGAAATACTACTCAACATGAAATTTAAAGACAACCATAAGGCTCCTGCTGGTTGCCACAATACAATAATGATCATCTCATACATATTCATCATCACATTATGGTCATATCACATCACCAAACCCTGCAAAAACAAGTTAGACGTCTCTAATTTGGTTTGCATATTTTACGTGGTTTAGGGTTTTCGAGTGAGATCTAATCTACCTACGAACATGAACCACAACGGTGATACTAGTGTTGTCAATAGAAGAGTAAATTGAATCTTCACTATAGTAGGAGAGACAGACACCCGCAAAGCCACTTATGCAATACAAGTTGCATGTCGAGCGTGGAGCAAATCTCATGAACGCGGTCATGTAAAGTTAGCCCGAGCCGCTTCATCCTACTATGCCACAAAGATGCAAAGTACTCAAACTAAAGATAACAAGAGCATCAACGCCCACAAAACCATTGTGTTCTACTCGTGCAACCATCTATGCATAGACATGGCTCTGATACCACTCGTAGGATAACGTTGCATAGAAAACAAAAATTTTCCTACCGCGAACACGCAATCCAAGCCAAGATGCAATCTAGAAGACGGTAGCAACGAGGGGATATCGAGTCTCACCCTTGAAGAGATTCCAAAACCTACAAGATGAGGCTCTTGTTGCTGCGGTAGACGTTCACTTGCCGCTTGCAAAAGCGCGTAGAAGATCTTGATCACGATCGCTTCCGGCGCCACGAACGGGCAGCACCTCCGTACTCGGTCACACGTTCGGTTGTTGATGAAGACGACGTCCACCTCCCCGTTCCAGCGAGCAGCGGAAGTAGTAGTTCCTCTTGAATCCGACAGCACGACGGCGTGGTGTCGGTGGTGGTGGAGAAATCCGGCGGAGCTTCGCTTAAGCGTGCGGGATGTGGTGGAGGAGAGAGACCGCTAGGGTTTGGGGAGAGAGGGGGTTGGGCGCCGGCCCTCTAAGGGGTGCGGCCAAGGCTGAGGCTTGAAGTGGTCAGCCCCTCTCCTATGCCCCTCATTATATAGGTGGAAGCACCAAGAGTTCTAGTCCAAGTCTTCGAATAAGACCCCAACACTAAAACCTCCCATATGTGGGAAACCTACTCAAGGAGGGAGTCCTACCCAAGGTGGGACTCCCACCTTTCCTTGAGGTGGGTGGGCCGGCCACCCTAGGGGAGTCCACCTTGGACTCCTCCCCTTTAGGGTTGGCTGGTCATGCAAGGTGGAGTCCCTCCGGGACTCTACTTTCTATGGTGATTTCTTCCGGACTTTTCTAGAACCTTCTAGAACCTGCCATAAATGCACCGGATCATTTCCAAACTTGGAATATGACTTCCTATATATGAATCTTATTCTCCGGACCATTCCGGAACTCCTCGTGATGTCCGGGATCTCATCCGGGACTCCGAACAAATATTCGAACTCCATTCCATATTCAAGTTCTACCATTTAAACATCCAACTTTAAGTGTGTCACCCTACGGTTCGTGAACTATGCGGACATGGTTGAGTACTCACTCCGACCAATAACCAATAGCGGGATCTGGAGATCCATAATGGCTCCCACATATTCAACGATGACTTTAGTGATCGAATGAACCATTCACATACGATACCAATTCCCTTTGTCACGCGATATTTTACTTGTCCGAGGTTTGATCTTCGGTATCACTCTATACTTTGTTCAACCTCGTCTCCTGACAAGTACTGTTTACTCGTACCGTGGTATGTGGTCTCTTATGAACTTATTCATATGCTTGCAAGACATTAGACGACATTCCACCGAGAGGGCCCGGAGTATATCTATCCGTCATCGGGATGGACAAATCCCACTGTTGATCCATATGCCTCAACTCATACTTTCCGGATACTTAATCCCACCTTTATAACCACCCATTTACGCAGGTGGCGTTTGATGTAATCAAAGTACCTTTCCGGTATAAGTGATTTACATGATCTCATGGTCATAAGGACTAGGTAACTATGTATCGAAAGCTTATAGCAAATAACTTAATGACGAGATCTTATGCTACGCTTAATTGGGTGTGTCCATTACATCATTCATACAATGATATAACCTTGTTATTAATAACATCCAATGTTCATGATTATGAAACTAATCATCCATTAATCAACAAGCTAGTTAAGAGGCATACTAGGGACTCTTTGTTTGTCTACATATCACACATGTACTAATGTTTCGGTTAATACAATTATAGCATGATATATAAACATTTATTATAAACATAAAGATATAAATAATAACCACTTTATTATTGCCTCTAGGGCATATCTCCTTCACCAGGGGCATGCCACCCTACCTATGTTTCTCTTGCACCGTCCCATTCGCTTGATTCTTTCATCCACGGACTTCATCTGATCTAAAAACCCCTATATAAAGTACTTCTCGATGCTTCCACAACGAGAGTGCCGTAGAAACACTGAAACAGAGCTAGAACCTGTAAAGATTAGAGGGGGAACTCCGTCGGAGCCGCCGCCAAAGGGATCTCCACCTTCTCCAACGTCTCCACCATCATCACTATGATAAAGAGGGAGTATTCCACCTCTGGACTATGGATTCGTGGCAGTATCTTGATCTATTTGTCTCTTGTGCATGGAGTTTTCCCCTTTTTGAGGAGTATAAGAGAGATGTGTTGCATCATCTCTCTGTTAGGACGCGTAATGCCCATATGAATGCTTATCAAACACATCTTGAAGTTCCACCAATATTATGTCATTTATGAATTGTTAGTGTCCACTACAACTTAAAATGAGAGTAGACAAGTGAACCCATGAACCCCGGTCCATTTTAAATCACTACAAACACCTTTCCAACACTTTTACCTTACTTTATATTTACCAATGTTATTCAATCCGAAAATAAAAAATACTATCTCTACATACACACACACAACTCAAATACCACTAGTCTTTATTTGCTTTTATCTAATTTACTTAGGTTGTTTGCTTTATTTTACTTTACTTTATTTTTACTAATACGAAACCTTGTGTTTGACAACCACACGGTGGAGTTGGAGACACATGGCAAGAACTTTATTTTGCAAGTTGCAAGAAGAGGAGAACAAGATTTAGCTTGTAAGCCAATTCCCCGAGAGTTCGATATAAACCCTCGAGTCACCCTTGTGGGAAAAAGATGCTTGCTACAACACTCTGAGTCCCAATGGGTTGGTACACACGGAGTTGTTGCCATCACCAAGACAAAGATCAAAGATTGAATTCAAGTTGGTCAACTCATGACGCATAAAGATTGTGGTATGGTAAGATTTTTTCAATTATGCTTTACGAACTAATCCAGTATGTATATGAATTTGTGTTGTCTATGTATTTTAGGTATATTTCTATGGGCATGCATAAAGGATGACATGAAGTGGTGATCGTCATCAAGGTCGAGAGGGGAAAGTTCAAGATTAGCATTTTGAGAAGATCATATGCTTGAATCTTGCCATTGATTTGGTGATAATGGACATGTGAAGATGTGTTTTAATGATGATATCCCATAGTGGTGCATGGAGGGGAAAATTACGAGTCTTCATGAAGCAACAATGATCAAGTGATGCACTTCGGCTTGAATGAAACTTGAAGCGGTGTCATAATGAACAAGGGGGCGCACAAGAAAAATGTATGCCCTTGTTAGTTTTTTCCTTTTACCAGTCTCAAGGTGTTTGTTGGGAGACTAGGTTATACGATAGATAACCGCACTATCAATAGGGGTTTTCGTTTGAGAATTTGATCACATCATCCAAGGAGCTTAATCCTTTGCATAATTTATATCCCCTTGTTATTGTTGCTTCTTGTTGTTTCTCTCTATGAGGTTCTTGAGCTTTTTGCTACCTTTTCAACAAGCCCAAGTTCATAAAAATGGAATTCATATGCATCTTTGATTGCGTTTCCGAGTTTGGATGTTTACTGGTTCTTCGTTTTTCGAGGTATCACACCTCCCCACTTATGGTATTTAATCTATTGATATTTCTAGGGTTTTATGGTCTCAATTAGATAGATATTTTTCTTAGCATAAATTTTTGTTGGAGCACTTAGTTGAGCCTAGCTTATTTAGATTTTGTGCTTGTCAAATAAACATTAGTTTAATTCTTTATTCTGATAAGCTAAATCCGTAATTGTTTTTAAAACGCCTACTCAGCCCTCCTTTGGGCCACATCTCATCCTTTCATCCATACTTCCTTTCTTTTGCTATGCTACCATGGGTTTCTATGCCATTGGTTCCTAACCTTGTTGCTATGAAGTTTGTGTGTCTTACTCTCCTTTGGTTTTTATCTTTTGACAGTTTGTATACATGGACCATCTTCAGTTTCCACCCAATGAGCAGGCCCTAGATACTTGCTCACAAGAGCATGCCACGTGACAAATAGTGACTATGTTTGTAGTTGCTAATGACCTTGATAAGAAGATTCTTTAGAACAAGACTATTTTCGGGAGGTGACTCGTAAGCCATTGACCACCATGTGCATCTATTTCTCTTATGTTGCTACTCCCTCCGTCCTTAAATAAGTGTACGCTAGGACATGTCTTAAGTTAAAATATATTAACTTTGACCTTTTTTTTAGAAAAATGTAGCAGCATTTATGACACTATATTAATATCCCTAGGTTCATCTTTACATGTACTTCAATAATATAGTAATTTGATGTCACATTGATACTCGTGGACATAGGGAGTATGTTTTAATATTTTTATGCAAATCATCATGCTTTTTTTCGTGATTTCTCAAGTACCATAAGCAGCAGTTGTCAACCAACCTCACCCTGTTGAAGAACCCGAAGTCAACCCATCTACATCTCTCAATGAATGGCTTGTGTTCCCTGGAAGCTAGGTCCTGGGTGTATGATGTTTTAACTTGCTACCTTTAATTTGCATATATGTTGCATTTTTTTATTTGCTTCGTTATGTATATTGTCTCCTACCTTAGTCACTTTTAACTTGCTACCTTTAATTTCCTATTGTTTCCTTTTTCCCATTTGATGTTTTTTACTTATAGTTTTGCTATATTACCTTCCACCATTTGCTACTTTTGGTATTTTTCATTGCTCCTACGTATGCACCTTTTTTTTTGTTTTCCTCAAGCAATTGTTTATGCTATGGCTACTGCATTAGTTATGAATATTTTTAGTACATTACTTTTTACAGTGCTACTTTATGTATTAGTCATTCCTTCCATGTATCCATCATTTTATCTTTGCATTTTTCAGTGACATGTTTTTATTTTGCCACATATATGTCATACTGTTAAGCTGCAATACCACATTATGTTGCTTCCATGGCTATGTAACATGATGCTTCGTTTATGTGTTCTATCGACAGGTTCCAGCCTGCTTCAAGCATTTACATTAGAGGCTAAATGCAATTTTTGCCTCCGATGTTGATGCAAATATGAAAGACCCTTGTTGTTGTTGAAAGGAATGCAGTCTCCTAGATAAGGTTGATGTTGTTTTCAAAGAATGAGATGATGCAAGTGTCCTATTCCCAACTAATGTCACCACAAAAGAAGAGCAAACCATCAATGCCGATGTTGGGGCTGATGAGAGGCAAAGGAAAATGAGGTCTTGATACATGAACTTTGGTGTTTATTATATGTATTCTATGATATTTGCATCATATGTGAGGTTTCAGCCATGTTTTACATTGATTCATCCAAGTTATTTGTTATCTAACTCTGTAGGACAGAAAAAACTTATGTTAGTGTATTTAACTTTTAAAAAGCTACGGGACTCAAAAAAGAGCTATGTCAAAGGAACATAGGTAAAAAAGGGTCTAACTTTTATCTCTATATGACTATAAGAGACGCGCAAACAGAGCTTGGCTCTGGTGGTTAGGCCCCTTGTGGTGAAACCAGTCCACCCAGGTTCAAGTCCTAGACTTGGCATGGGTGTTTGCATTTACCTGGATTTATTCCAGGATTTAACCGGCGCTATGTTTTCAGTGGTAGGTGACGTGCCCGTCAACAGCGAGGCGCCAGTGGTGACATCGTCAACCTCAAGATTTGCCGGCTCAGTCCCTCGGAGGTGCTCATAGGGGTAGGGTGTGCGTGCGTTCATAGGGGTGTTTGTACGTGCGTGTTTGTGAGCGTCTGCGTTGTACTGTGTTCTAAAAAAAAGAGACGTAATTAATGATATTTATTAATCCTTGACATCATCGATGATGTCATTTATGCAATATGACGATTACAACTCCTCTAAGAAACGGAATGTCCCTTTCTTAACAACATATGAACATTACCGCTTACGATCATATATATCCGCACAAGTCGGACTGCGGCAAAAAACGGATTGGCTATTACTCCCTCCAATATAAAATAAATGTCGGTGACTTAGTATAAACTTTATACTAGATTAGCATAAAATTTCCAATACTTATTATCACCTGAAGGAGTACCTATGTTTCATCTCGACCGTTACAATTTGGTCACACATGTATTATTGGTACCTATATAGACAAACATGGTAGGTTGTTTTCTTCTGATTTAATAACATACTTAATAGTTAATTACTATTCATACTATTTCAGCTTGAACACTCTAAAAAATTGTTGATGATGGAAGTCAGAAAAATAAACTGCCAAAATAGATTCACAGTGTGTGTTGCATAATCGCGTGCAGCTACAACAAAGCTACGAACATTTTTATCTAGCCAGTGGTAGAGCAGACAACCGATTAAGCAGCCACCATGGATACTTCCAAATTAAGTTCCAATCTTGTGGTTCGACTTCAAGCTAGGCTTCGATACAGCTCATTTCACCTGCCCTAGCTACGACCTTCCCCTCCATTTTCATTTTTCCTCATGCTGCTGGTATTAGTTTTCCCTTTTTGTCTTTAGTCTATAAGGATGAAACTCAAGCAACAAATTTTTTGTTGGGTTTCCACGAACACCGCAAATAGAGTTGAAGCGATAACATCCTGCGCAGAGGCCGACGTGGACGCATCTAAACCCATGGCTTGCAGATTGGCTCCGGTTGGAGTTGAGTTAACCTGTCATTTTTATCCCACGGCTCCATGTGCTAAATAGAAACGATATTTTTCTGCACAGTAAGAAAAAAGATATTTTATGTGAAGCAATTCAGTTCACTGGACTGCCTTTCTTAGGTAGTATCCCTCCGTGACCAAATGGATTCCATATAAGTTCCTTTTAAGTCAAACAATGTAAAGTTCAACCATTTATGTGAAAAAGATACGGAAATACTTTTGTACACCCACGCATGGGTGTGGGTGTTTCTATCACCGTTCATTTATTACTCGAGATTCGTGCCCACCATGGTAGATAGAAAGATTCCTTTCTCTCTCCTCTTTTTATCCGAATCTTAAAGCACAATGAACGGTAACGGAAACACCCACACCCATGCGTGGGTGTACAAAATCCACTCTCGAAAAAGATATTAACGTCTTTTTTCCGAGAGTGCACAAAAGATATACCATACTTTTATTTTTATTGAAGGCATAAGTTTGAATACTACCAGTTGCCGCGAGGAGCGAACATAGCAAGAACTCCACCCCGGCTAGTGTGGCCACCACCGACAAAACAACAACGACACTAAGACAAAAAAAAACATCTAGAATACCAAACCAACACCATTAGATTGATCATAATGTATTTTTTATATGTATACATTTTATATTTGTAGATATAGATAACTTTCTAAATAAGCCATTCAACGTGTGCAGTTTGATCATAATATGCACTACAAGGAAGTATCACTTTGAGCGTAACAATTTCATGTGAACTTCTTTCCTATTTTTCTAAACGAAAGGCAAAATCTTTTTCCTATACATATGTACACAAATAAATTCATGTATCCTGGACAAGGGGAGTACTATTAAGTTTTTGCTCTACCGAGTGAAAGGAGGCTGATAATTAAAGCAAGATTATTCTTGAAGTCCCATTTCCCCATATTTGAAGAAACCACTCTTTCTTACTTTTGTATGAACACGAGGCGAGTATGATGATGAGTCATCTCACAAGCCATACATGTCACCGTCATCTGCTCAATCTAGGAGTGTAAGGCCAGATTAGAGATCACATCAGCTTCACCGCGGAAGGAGGAGTGCCACTCCATGGTCGAGCTCTGAGGGCCTCATGGCAGGCCGCCTTATCTGCCACGTGGGACGGGTGTGGGCCCCACGAAGGGCCTGCCCTTTGGCCATCGTGGCTCCTATATAGCCTTCATCCATCCTATCCTCCTCTCCTTCGCACGGATCCCCCTTGACCCAAGCTTCTCCTGCTTGCCGACCACAACAGGTACACTCTCCATTTCTCTAACAGTTTGCTCTTAGTATCTGCTGATCAAGGCTATCAGAGTTATAGTGATGATTCCGTTAGTTTCTGGGTTGACAAGATAGATGTTATTGGAAAGTGTGTACATAGAATTTGCTAGGAATTTTTAATATGTCTTCAGGAAGAACAGAGGAAAAGTTCTACAGTTTTGTTCTCCAGTTTCTGTCAGTAACGAGGAGAGGAGTAGCGTATGACTTGATTCTCTTGTAGAGATATTGTAGTCCGGATAAGTATGCGGGCAGTGTGTGCCATGTCATGGGCTTACGTGCAGCTTAATCTTTTGTTCTCGGATCTATGATAATTAGTTTCTTGACTAGTTGATGATCAGTTAGCACTTCTTCATGAGTAGCCAAGTAGTCCCCGTGTTTCTACTCAGAGAGAGAGCAAGAGTGCTGTTATGCTTAGACTCTTAAGCAGGAGTAGTAAGTTGTACTCTACTAGTATAATTTTTGGGAGGCAGATAAATAACACTTTTATAGTAGATAAAATACCCTTATATTTGGGGGGAAATAATAAACTTTTAGATAAGAAAATAGTCAAGTTTTGTAGCAACCGAAAAGGAAAGCAGCTTGCTAAAGAATGTATTGGATGGATTATGGGCCCTTAATTGACATGATGATACTAGGCTTATCGTGCTTTCGTCCGCAATTTGCAGCAAGATGGCCGACTACGTGTATGGGCCAGGGCGGACCCACCTGTTCGTCCCCGGGCCGGTGAACATCCCGGACCCGGTGATCCGCGCCATGAGCCGGAACAACGAGGACTACCGCTCGCCGGCCATCCCCGCCCTGACCAAGACACTGCTGGAGGACGTGAAACAGATCTTCAAGACGACCACCGGCGTCCCCTTCATGTTCCCCACCACCGGCACCGGAGCCTGGGAGAGCGCGCTCACCAACACGCTCTCCCCGGGCGACCGGATCGTGTCCTTCTCGCTGGGGCAGTTCAGCCTGCTGTGGATCGACCAGCAGCAGCGCCTGGGCTTCAGCGTGGACGTGGTGGAGTCCGACTGGGGCTACGGCGCCGACCTCGCCGCGCTGGAGACGAAGCTCCGCACCGACTCCAGCCACACCATCAAGGCCATCTGCATCGTCCACAACGAGACGGCCACCGGCGTGACCAACGACCTCCACGCCGTGCGCAAGCTCCTGGACGCGTACCGGCACCCGGCGCTGCTGCTGGTGGACGGGGTGTCGTCCATCTGCGCGCTGGACTTCCGCATGGACGAGTGGGGCGTGGACGTGGCGCTCACGGGGTCGCAGAAGGCGCTGTCGCTGCCCACGGGGCTGGGCATCGTCTGCGCCAGCCCCAAGGCGCTGGAGGCCAGCAAGACGGCCAAGTCGGTGCGCGTCTTCTTCGACTGGAAGGACTACCTCAAGTTCTACAAGATGGGCACCTACTGGCCATACACGCCCTCCATCCAGCTCCTCTACGGCCTCCGCGCCGGGCTCGACCTCATCTTCGAGGAGGGGCTCGAGAACGTCATCAAGAGGCACGCACGCCTCGGCGCAGCAACAAGGTACATCCATTGTCACAGCATGCTGTAGTTGTGCTGCCTGTCACAGCTTGATGAATGCTTCAATGAATCTAAAACAGGTTGGCCGTGGAGGCGTGGGGGCTCAAGAACTGCACCCAGAAGGAGGAGAACTTCAGCGACACCGTCACCGCCGTCGTCGTGCCGGCGTACATCGACAGCGCCGAGATCGTCAAGCACGCATGGAAGAGGTACAACCTCAGCCTCGGTCTCGGGCTCAACAAGGTCGCCGGAAAGGTCTTCAGGATTGGACACCTCGGCAACCTCAACGAGGTATCCCCGCAAATATTCCTCACCTATCTACAGCTTGCTGCTGCCATGAAATCTTCACTTTGCATCGCCAACCAATGATCATTCTCAATGCATTTTTCGCTGCAGCTGCAACTGCTGGGCTGCCTCAGCGGGGTGGAGATGGTGCTCAAGGACATCGGGTACCCGGTGAAGCTCGGCAGCGGTGTGGCGGCCGCCGCGGCGTACCTCTCGAATTCCACGCCGCTCATCCCATCCAGGATCTGAGCAAATCTCTACGCGCGCGCGCGAGAAGGAAGAACAAACCATGGTGCCCTGCTTCGGGCTGCTGCTTGGCACACGGAAGAGCAGAGCAGGCGTAGTACACTACCGGTCTCATTATACTCTCTGTATGTAAAGTTATTTTTCACATACAAAGCTGTGCTAAAGGAGTATAATTTCGTGAACTCATGCTTTAATTACAGAAAAAATGAACTCTGAGTATATAACAACATGTGCCCGTTTTAGCTATACTTGTATTGCTGATCGATCAATTCTGTTTCACCCTTGTTAGTACTACTACCTTAGTTCTAAACTTCTCATAAATAAGTTTTATATTTTTTCTTGAAGTTAAACTACATAAAATTTGATCAAGTTTAAAAAAACATTAAAATATACAATACAAAATCAATGTTGTTAAATATATCATGAAATATATTTTCATGTGATGTTTATATGATTTTGTAATTGATAGTATTGTTTCAGATTTGGTCAAATTTTACTAGCTTGACCAGTCTTTTCATTGAAACAAAGAGAGTACCAAACATGAGCTGTTTCCAGTTCTATAAACACTGAACTATACAGTTCCTCGACAGCAGTCAGGTTAGGAAATAAAAACACCCCCTCACGTTCTCACCCTAACAATGGATACATGCCACATTATCATCTAAGATTAGGTAGTGGCTTCTAGGTACTCATGAAACCAAGTTACTGTACGGGCTCAAAATTCGTGTTTTTAGCGCTCCAGAAATTCTGGAAAAAAATCTACAGACAGAGGTATGTTGCACAGTCAAATTTGAAATTGTTATAGTTAAAATTAAGATTAAAAACGTTAAAATATTTTTGTCGGAAGAATAAGGACGTACATGTTCTCTGCATTCACTTTGTCAATATTTCAAGTGAAGAAGAGACCGACATCAAAAAAATTGGTCAAGGCTAGCCTTTGCTGATACTTTTGCCTGGTTGGCCTCCTCCCATCGGTCTAATTAATCTGCATTTAAGTGTAAAATTTAGAAGCTCCAACCATTGCAATGTAAAGCCCCTAACTGCAAAACCACATAAGAAACATAATATGTTGTAGCCATTCGGCCACATCCAACCATTCGATAGATCCATGAAATAATGAAATCTAGGTATATAACAAATGTCCATTAGTTACAATTGAAGTATTAAAAATATGATGCCAACCCTTGTATACAAAAAATAGAGGCACCAACAAGAAAATCATCTGCAGCATAAATTCAAACCCGTCATGGCAAACTCCATTATAATTGCAATATAATGTTGACGTGTTCGCAACAAATAGCACACTTACTTGCAGCTTATTGAAACACCATAAACAACTAGAAACAAATGTTTGCAGCGGACAAAACGGAAATTAGAAGCCTTCATAATAGATGCATCTGATCACCGCAAGGCACCTTAACAATTTACTCGCTTCTGTTTTGCCAAAAGAAATATTCCACCTCACTCATCACGTTTCTCTAGCTGAGATGCCCGGTGCTTAACAACTCACATGTCAAGGTGAATACAAAATCTCTTTGGGAGCATCTCTAGACGAACTCCTAAAAGTTAGAGGAGCAAACACCTCCCTATACCTTAACTTCTCATATTTGCTCCTCTAAAGTTTAGCCGTCTATATCCGATACCCTATACTTAAGGGCCTAAATTTCTTTTTTTGCAAATCAAATCATTTGAACCAAACATTAAGCGGTTAACGTAAAATATTTATTATTACAAACCAAATTCATGAATGTAACCGAACAAATTGTTCAAACTCAAACACACCAAAGATCAAATTCAAATAAATAAAGACACAACTAAGATTTGATATGGAGACCGCCACTGATGCTCATCCTTGTTCTCGATGGTTCGGTGCATGTCGAGGAATTGTTGGATCATGTTTGAATCATGGTATGGCTCAACATGGCCTCCATTTGTGATGCACCTGAAGTTATCCAGCATGTCTCACTCATGTTCAATGATCATGTTATGCAAGATGATGCAACATATGATTATTTTCCATAAGACCTCGGGTTTCCAATACTCAGCAAGCCCATGAATAATTCCAAACCTCCTCTGAAGCACGCTGAAGGCTCTCTCCACATGTTTTCTTCCCGAATCTTGCATCATTGCGAAGTGAGCTTTATTCTATGTTTGAGGATGTGGGATTGTATTCACAGATGTGGGATCCCCGCCACTATCATCCTCCGGCGCACGCTTTGCCCGACGAGCTCCTCTGGCGGTGGCGGGTGAGCGGGGGCAAGCCTAAAAGAGTTCGGCGACAACGGATTGTAGGTTCCCCCGAGTTGCCCGCGGGAACAACGGGGAACGGTTGGAACAACCTTTTAAGGGCATCTTGATGAGCACATGTTGCAGACCGTTAGGAAACCCCAAGAGGAAGGTATGATGAGCATAGTAGCAAGTTTTCCCTCAGTAAAAAACCAAGGTTTAATTGACCAGTAGGAGAAAGGCGTGACTTCTGAAGGTGTTACTAGCTTACTTGTGGCAGGGCGCACTACTGGCGTCAGTAACAACGTGGAACCTACACACAACACAACCAAAATATGTTGCCCCAACTTACACTGAGGTTGTCAATCTCACCGGTTTTGCTAAAAACAAAGGATTAACCATATAGTGTGGAAAGAGATGTTTGTTTGCAGTGAAATTAAAGAGAACAGTGTTTTCAGTAAGTAAACAGTACATGATGATTTTATTAGTGTAAAAGAAAGGACCGGGATCCACAGTTCACTAGAGATGTATCTCCATAAAGATAAATAATATGCTGGATGAATAAATTACAGTTGTGCAATTGACAGAATAAAAACCATACTTGACAAGATGATTACTATGAGATTTGTTTGGGCATTACAACATAATACATAGACCGTAATCCAACTGCGTCTATGACTAATAATCCACCTCCTGGTTATCATCCGAACACCTTTCAGTATTAAGTTGCAAGCAACAGATATCACATTAAGCAATGTGTGTAAAGTAAACAATAGAATTACCCTTAGATAAAGCATTGTTGTTTTCTCCCTAGTAGCAACAATACATCTACAATCTTAGAAGTTATTGTCACTCTTCCATATTACTAGAGGCATGAACCCACTATCAAGCATAAATACTCCCTCTTGGAGTTACAAGCATTTACTTGGCCAAAGCATCTGTAGGATAACGTTGCATAGAAAACAAAAATTTTCCTACCGCGAACACGCAATCCAAGCCAAGATGCAATCTAGAAGACGGTAGCAACGAGGGGGTATCGAGTCTCACCCTTGAAGAGATTCCAAAGCCTACAAGATGAGGCTCTTGTTGCTGCGGTAGACGTTCACTTGCCGCTTGCAAAAGCGCGTAGAAGATCTTGATCACGATCGGTTCCGGCGCCACGAACGGGCAGCACCTCCGTACTCGGTCACACGTTCGGTTGTTGATGAAGACGACGTCCACCTCCCCGTTCCGGCGGGCAGCGGAAGTAGTAGCTCCTCTTGAATCCGACAAGACGACGGCGTGGTGTCGGTGGCGGTGTAGAAGTTCGGCGGAGCTTCGCTAAGCAAACCGGGCAATATGAAGTGGAGGAGCAAAGCTAGGGTTTGGGAGGGGGTGGCCGGCCACTCAAGGGGGGCGGCCAAGCTATGGTCTTGGGGTGGCC
>NC_061508.1:281922091-281935782 GCF_022539505.1 Lolium rigidum
TGCTACGCTTAATTGGGTGTGTCCATTACATCATTCATACAATGATATAACCTTGTTATTAATAACATCCAATGTTCATGATTATGAAACTAATCATCCATTAATCAACAAGCTAGTTTAAGAGGCATACTAGGGACTTCTTGTTTGTCTACATATCACACATGTACTAATGTTTCGGTTAATACAATTCTAGCATGATATATAAACATTTATCATAAACATAAAGATATAAATAATAACCACTTTATTATTGCCTCTAGGGCATATCTCCTTCAGCATCTACTAGCAACGGAGAGCATGCAAGATCACAAATAACATATGACAAGTGTATTATCGATCTCAACATAGAATTCAATATTCATCGGATCCTAACAAACACAACATGTAGCATTACGTAAAGATGATCTTGATCATGATAGGAAGCTCACAAGATCTAAACATGATGCATAAAGTGGAGAAGACAACCATCTAGCTACTGCTATGGACCCGTAGTCCAGAGATGAACTACTCACACAACACTTCGGAGGCGTGCATGGCGATAAAGAGGCATCCGGTGATGATCTCCCTCTCCGGCAGGGTGCCGGGAAGGGCTTCAAAACCCTCCCGAGCTAGGGTCGGCGATGGCGGCCACGACGGAAATTTTCGTGGATGGAGGCTTGGGTATTTACGTTTTCCCGAGATCGTGAACAAATAGGTGGAAGGGCGAGGTCAGTGGACGCCTGGGAGCCCACACCACCCCATGGCGTGGCCAGGGCCTGGGCCGCGCCATGGCCTGGTGTGGCCGCCCTGTAGCGCCTCTTCATCTCTTCTCTAGACTCCGTCTTCGTTATGGTAAAATAAAAACTTCGGATTTTGTTTCGTCCAATTCCGAGAATATTTCCTATACAACTTTTTTGAAATACAAAACAACAGAAAACAGAGAACTGACATTGTAGCATCTTATCAATAGGTTAGTGCCGGAAAATGTATAAACGTGCAACAAAGTGTAAACAAAACATATAGAAATTGGTGTAAAACAAGCATGGAGCATAAAAAATTATAGACACGTTTGCAATGTATCAGCATTCCCAAGCTTAACTCCTGCTCGTCCTCGAGTAGGTAAGTGATAACATAAAATAATTTTTAAGATGACACGAAGCCAAAACAATCTTGATCAAGTTATTGTAAAAGCATTGTGAGCTGCGATCAAAGTACTCTAAACATAGGCATGATAGACATAATTCTAACAATATAACTTAGAAACTATGTTATAACATGAAAAGTAACTCAAACAAAGGATCATGAATAATTGTGTACTGAAAGCAACTGTTTGTTTTTTAGCATAGATAAAACATATCAAAGTGGTACTCAGCTTGTCCTTTATGAAGTAGCAAAATATAAATGTCAGGACACCTTTAAAGTTTAAAGGGTGACTAGATACAAGTAATTTAAGAACAAGCAATATCATAATCTTGAATCAATCAATAATAAATTTTGGGACTATGCACATTATACCCAGAATGATAACTATGCTCTCTTAATTGGTGCATAAATCAAGAAGATGAAGACTCAACATAAAATAAAAGAACGGCCCTGCGCAGAGGGAAGCAAGATTACTAATGTGCTAGTGCTTTTTATTTTGAATGCAATAGGAGTGTTGAAAATATATTTTGAGAGGTATGCATGTCTATGTCAACGAATGTCATTAAATGATCTATCATCCTTTCATATAGTGACCTCAAGAGCGGCTCTCATGTAGTTCTCCATTTGCACACCATTATTTAGGTTCTCTCCAGTACATAATGTGCGGAGCTTTACTTGTTTATTTGTTTATTTTATATTTTGTTTGGGCATGGAACCCAGTTGCCTTGCTCTTTTTGCAATATTAAGGACCAGCACATTCTTCATGCTAGTCACGAAATGAAGTTATGAAAAGACAATAAACCATTCAAGACTTCCTCATGAGCTAAAACAAAACACAAAACATGTAATAATATTTGAAGGTTTAAAGGTAGCATACAAGCAATTTACTTTGGAGTGGCGGTGAAATACCACATATATGTATGTATGGTGGACACAATTGGCAAACTCTGGTTTTTGGTGGTTAGATGCACGAGTAGAGCTCATACTCAGTATATGCAAAGGCTAGCAAAAGACTGGGAGCGACCAACTAAGAGAGCAATAATGGTCATAATCATGCATACATTATTAATCAAACCATAAAGTGATATTACAAGTCAAAAACTAAATGATCATAGAGGCTTTAGGTGACTGGTTTGTAGTTATAACATGATGTAAACATATGCCAAGTCAACCCAATAAAGCATCAAAGGAAAATACCACAATATTATGCTTTGTATGATGGAAACAACACATGATTCTTTCAATGACACATTAAGCACTCTCAGCTATTTGAGACAAGTCATGCTACAACAATAACTACTAAGCATATGATAAGAATAACATCCAACATGACATGCCAAAGTCTATGCCATAGTCTAAACAAGCTTCCTTTTGCATCACTATAAGCATTAAACATTTTACTCATCTCCAACACCAATCAACTTATTTGAAACAACTCTCATAGATAAAAATCAATAAAGAGCAGAGAGCTAATCATATCTAAATAAAGAAAACTAACAAGCTCTGAACAAAATAAGAATGGAAAACCAAGATCTAAACGCAGTACTAGCAAAAGAGAACACTCGCGGAACAATAAGAGTGAAAACTAGAGTGTTCTATGCAATTAAAATGGAGAGTGTCATTCTCCAAAACAAATATGCTGGGGTCCAATCATATGCTACAGCAAACAAAACAAAACAAAACTAAAAACAAAAATAAAAATAAAGACGCTCCAAGAACAACACATAGCATATGAAGCAATAAAAATATAGCGTCTAGAAAGATGACCTGATGGTTTGTTGATGAAGAGGGGATGCCTTGGGCATCCCCAAGTTTTGACTCTTGTACCTCTTGGATATTTCTTGGGGTGACATGGGCATCCCCAAACTTGAGTTTTTGTCCATACTTCATGCCATTACATCATTCTTCTCTACCTACTCTTCAAAACTTCCTTCATACAAAACTTCACACAATTATTATTAGCAATATTAGTGCAGTAAAAATAAAAAATTCACTTGGGTTCAGTTCTAACATATATCAAACATATATTAAAACATTACCTACTGTAGCAACTTATTCAAAAAGCTCTTTCTCCCAAAAGAACTAAAAAAGAAAGAGATTAAGAGGCAAATGCAAATAGTGGTAAAAATCTGTCAAAACAGAACAATAAGTAAAGATCGATTTTTTCGAAACTTATATGTTTCTCAGATCGAGAAGTGCTAAACTAGCGAAAGTTAGATAATAACCTGGGGCATACGCTAAAAAATTGGCAGCTCAAAATTACGCTCAAGCTGGGAATACAAATTTTTATGGTGACAACACAGAATCTGTTTTCGGGACAGCAACTTCCGCAAATCTTACTTTCTTCCTATTAGAGGCTATTCTTGGCACAAAAAAGAAATAAAAATGATAAAGAGAGGTTATTACAAAGGTAATAACTTCCAATACTCGACAAAAGAAAAATTACAGAAATAAAACATGAGTTATCTCCCAAGTGTGCTTTTCTTTAACGCCTTTCAGCTAGGTGCAGAAAAAGAGCTAGCATCAAGTATTTTCAAGTGAAGAAGCATCAAGATCAATCACTTCCTCTAAAACACAACTTGTCAAAATAGGCACTTTAGATACCCCTAAAGATGATTCAACATGTAAATCACTCTTAGTTATACTAAAAAAATTATCAGTTTTAAACATATTATGGGGTTTTGGTTTAGGTACCTTGGGAACATACATGAATTTGTGCTCTTTTCCACAAAAGCTTTCTCCTTCTTAAACCCGAGAGAAGAAAAAATTGAACTTAAAGTTTCCATAGCCTCCTCTAGTTTACCATTTCTAAGGTTTCTATTATCATGGGTATTGCTAGCCTCTAAAACAATGATTTTTTATTGATACTTTCTATTGATTCATTAATTTGGCTAGTATTATAAAAAAGGGGCAAACTTTTCTCTGGAGAGCTCAGTCTTTCTACAACATCTTCTAAAGAGATCTCAGTTTTAACAATATTAATAGGTGGTATTCCTACTAAGCTTTCAATTAAATTGCAGGCTTCCAAAGCAGGAGTACCCAGAAAATTACCCCCGTAAGAGTATCCAAAACATACATATTCCAGCTAGATATACCAACATAAAAATTTCTAAGAAGGATCATGGGAGAATATTTTTTAGTACATCTATGATGAGTATCACTTATTCTATACCAAGCATCTTTCCCCTTGTTGCTTAAAAGAATGAACCTCAACTTCAGGAATACTCATTTTATCAAGATGAAAATAGAACAACAAAAATAACGACTATAAAAGAAACTATTTTTTATGTTTTTAATATAACAAAGCAACCAAGACAAAGTAAAATAAACTAAGCAAAATAATAAAAAAGTAAAGAGATTGAAGATGAGAGACTCCCCTTGCAGAAATCCTCTTTCTCCCCGGCAACGACGCGAGAAAATTAGCTTGACGAGCGCAGATTGCACACCATTGGGAACCCCAAGAGGAAGGTATGATGAGCACAATAGAAGTTTTCCCTTAGTAAGAAACCAAGGTTCCAGTAGGAAAAAGGCGTGACTTCTGAAGGTGTTGCTAGCTGACTTGTGGCATGACGCACTATCGGCGTCAGCAACAACGTGGAACCTGCACACAACACAACCAAAATACTTTGCCCAACTTACAGTGAGGTTATCAATCTCACTGATTTTGCTGAAAACAAAGGATTAACCATATAGTGTGGAAAGAGATGTTTGTTTGCAGTGAAATTAAAGAGAACAGTGCTTGCAGTAAGTAAACAGAACAGGATGATTTTATCAGTGTAAAAGAAAGGACTGAGGTCCACAGTTCACTCTCTCCATAAAGATAAATAACATGATGGGTGAATAAATTACAGTTGGGCAATTGACAGAATAAAGACCATACATGACAAGATGATTGCTATGAGATTTGTTTGGGCATTACAACATAATACATAGACCGTAATCTAACTGCGTCTATGACTAATTATCCACCTCCAGCTTATCATCCGAACCCCTTCCAGTATTAAGTTGCAAGAAACAGATTATTGTATTAAGCAATGTGTGTAAAGTAATTAATAGAATTACCCTTAGATAAAGCATTGTTGTTTTCTCCCTAGTAGCAACAACACATCTACAAACTTAGAAGTTATTGCCACTCTTCCACATTACTACAAGCATGAACCCACTATCGAGCATAAATAATCCCTCTTGGAGTTACAAGGATTTACCTGGCCAAAGCATCTACTAGCAATGGAGAGCATGCAAGATCACAAATAACATATGACAAGTATATAATCGATATCAACATAGTATTCAATATTCATTGGATCCCAGAAAATAGAACATGTAGCATTACATAAAGATGATCTTTGTGTTGGAGATATGCCCAAGAGGCAATAATAAAGTGGTTATTATATATCTTTGTGTTTATGATAAATGTTTGCATACCATGCTATAATTGTATTAACCGAAACATTGTACATGTGTGTTATGTAAACAACAAGGAGTCCCTAGTAAGCCTCTTGTATAACTAGCTTGTTGATTAATAGATGATCATAATTTCATGATCATGAACATTGGATGTTATTAATAACAAGGTTATGTCATTAGATGAATGATATAATGGACACACCCAAATAAGCGTAGCATAAGATCACGTCATTAAGTTCAATTTTCTATAAGCTTTCGATACATAGTTACCTAGTCATTCGACCATGAGATCATGTAAATCACTTATACCGGAAGGGTACTTTGATTACATCAAACGCCACTGCGTAAATGGGTGGTCATAAAGGTGGTATTAAGTATTCGGAAAGTATGAGTTGAGGCATATGGATCAAGAGTGGGATTTGTCCATCCTGATGACGGATAGATATACTCTGGGCCCTCTCGGTGGAATGTCGTCTGATTAGCTTGCAAGCATGTGAATAGTTCACAAGAGATGATATGCCACGGTACGAGTAAAGATTACTTGTCGGAGACGAGGTTGAACAAGGTATGGAGATACCGATGATCAAACCTCGGACAAGTAAAATATCGCGTGACAAAGGGAATCGGTATCGTATGTAAATGGTTCAATCAATCAGTAAGTTATCGTTGAATGTGTGGGAGCCATTATGGATCTCCAGATCCCGCTATTGGTTATTGGTCGGAGAGGAGTCTCGACCATGTCTACATAGTTCACGAACCGTAGGGTGACACACTGAAGGTTTGATGTCGTTTTAAGTAGATATGGAATATGAAATGGAGTTTGAATTTTGTTCGGAGTCTCGGATGGGATCCAGGACATCACGAGGAGGTCTGGAATGGTCCGGAGAATAAGATTCATATATAGGAAGTCACTTTCCAAGTTTGGAAATGATCCGGTGCATTTATGGAAGGTGCTAGAATGTTCTAGAATCTTCCGGATGAAATCACCATGGAAGGTGGAGTCCCGGTTGGACTCCACCAAACCCAACCAGCCAACCAAGTGGGAGGGTGGAGGCCATGGAGGACTCCACCTCCTTGGTCGGCCAACAAGGGGGGAAGGGAAGAGTCCATGTCCCTCTAGGTTTCGTCCATATGGCAGTTTTTGAATTGGGGTCTTATTCGAAGACTTTGGGCAAACCCTTGGGGTTCCACCTATATAATGAGGAGGAGAGGGAGGGGTCAGCCTTGTACTTGGCCGCACCACCATAGGGGGCCCCTGGCCGGCGCCCCTACCCCCTCTCTCCCAAACCCTAGCACACCTCCCTCCTCATACACCTCCCGTAGCGCTTAGGCGAAGCCCTGCCGGAGATCTCCACCACCACCGACACCATGCCGTCGTGTTGTCGGGATTCCGAGGAGGATCTACTACTTCTGCTGCCCGCTGAAACAGGGAGAAGGACGTCGTCATCAACACCGTACGTGTGACCGAGTACGAAGGTGCTGCCCGACTGTGGCACCGTCAAGATCTTCTACGCGCTTTTGAAAGTGGCAAGTGATCGACTACAGCAACAACGAGATCTAATCTCATAGGCTTTGGAAATCTTCGAGGGTTAGTCTCATGATCTTTTCATTGCTACCATCTTCTAGATTGGATCTTGGCTTGTTATTCGTTCTTGCGGTAGGAAAAGTTTTGTTTTCTTTGCTACGAATCCCATCAGTGGTATCAGAGCCGTGTCTATGCATAGATTGGTTGCACGAGTAGAACACAATTTTTTTGTGGGCGTTGATGCTTTTGTTGTCTTTAGTTGGTGTACTTTGCATCTTGGGGGATGGTGTGATGAAGCGGCCCGGGCTAACTTTACATGACCGCGTTCATGAGACTTGCTCCACGCTCGACATGCAACTTGTATTGCATAAGTGGCTTTGCGGGTGTCTGTCTCTCTCACCATAGTGAAGATTCAATCTACTCTTTCTATTGACAACACTAGTATCACCGTTGTGATTCATGTTCGTAGGTAGATTGGATCTTACTCGAAAACCCTAAACCACGTAAAATATGCAAACCAAATTAGAGGCGTCTAACTTGTTTTTGCGGGGTTTGGTGATGTGATATGGCCATGATGTGATGATGAATATGTATGAGATGATCATTATTGTATTGTGGCAACCGGCAGGAGCCTTATGGTTGTCTTTATATTTCATGTAGTAGTGTTATTTCAAAGTAGTTGTAATAGTTGCTACATGTGGTGAACAGCCATGAAGACGGCGCCATGGACCTTGACGCTACGCCGACGATGATGGAGATCATGCCCGTTGATGATGGAGATCATGTCCGTGCTTTGGAGATGAAGATCAAAGGCGCAAAGACTAAAGGGCCATATCATATCACATATGAATTGCATGTGATGTTAATCCTTTATGCATCTTATTTTGCTTAGACCGCGATGGTAGCATTATAAGATGATCCCTCACATTAATATCAAGATAATAAAGTGTTCTCCCCTCGTATGCACCGTTGCTACAGTTCGTCGTTTTGAAGCATCTCATGATGATCGGATGTGATAGATTCTACGTTCACATACAACGGGTGTAAGCCATGTTGCACACGCGGAAATATTTGGGTTTGCTTGACGAGCCTAGCATGTACAGACATGGCCTCGGAACACAGGAAACCGAAAGGTTGAACACGAGTCATATGGATGATATGATCAACATGTAGATGTTCACCATTGAAGCTACATCATCTCACGTGATGATCGGTTTTGGTGTAGTGGATATGGATCGTGTGCCACTTAACAACTATGAGGGATGTTGTATTAAGTGGGAGTTCATTAGTAATTAGATTAAAACATGAACTAATTATCATGAACATAGTCTGAATAGTATTTTGAGTTAATTTGTAGAATTGGCATCCGTTTTCTACCATACGCTAGTCTTGTAATTGAGATAGAAATACTGTTAAGTCTGGCGTAACTTTACGGACTGGTACCGTATTGTTAAAAAATCAAGAAATGATTAAGTCCTATTGCAAACTTTTAGTAAACCTCACATTGCTGATTCAAAGAACAATGGTTTCAATTAGTACCTAAAATCATCTTGTCTCC
Source organism: Lolium rigidum (assembly GCF_022539505.1). Classification (NCBI taxonomy): domain Eukaryota; kingdom Viridiplantae; phylum Streptophyta; class Magnoliopsida; order Poales; family Poaceae; genus Lolium; species Lolium rigidum. The sequence goes on from NC_061508.1 coordinate 281,930,704, forward strand.
GTGAAACTTGAAGTTCAAATCCAGTTGAAAAGTAAGGAGCTGGAAATTTTGTTTTCAGAAATAATCAAGGTATGAGATATATGTGATATCTAAGACCTTATTGCAAGATGATAAAATATAATCTAGTGAGACTACATAAACTCATAAGTTTTATGGGAATGTACGAAAGGTTGAAGACTCCAGGCGTCCCAATCCTCCAACTAGTTGGGCACTAACGATATTCGCATATCCATGAAGTGATCGTCCTTAGTATGCACCGTTGCTAAGACTCGTCGTTTCAAAGCATCACGTGATGATCGGGTGTTATAGATTCTACGTGTGCATACAACGGGTGCAAGCCAGATTTGCACATGCGAATACTGAGGTCAAACTTTACGAGCCTATCATGTACAGACATGGTCTCGGAAAGTCATCATGATATGATGGATAAATTTATGAGTGAAATTGTTCATCATATTACAAAGTTACTAATAATGAAATCTGGAACACTTGTCATATGATGATCAACTTCAAAGTAAGAACCTCAAGGTTATTGGTATTTGACCAATGGATTGATACGTCTCCGACGTATCGATAATTTCTTATGTTCCATGCCACATTATTGATGATATCTACATGTTTTATACACATTATATGTCGTATTTATGCATTTTCCGGCACTAACCTATTAACGAGATGCCGAAAAGCCAGTTGTTGTTTTCTCGCTGTTTTTGGTTTCAGAAATCCTACAAAGGAAATATTCTCGGAATTGGACGAAATCAATGCCCGGGGTCCTATTTTTGCACGAAGCTTCCGGAAGACCGAGGGGAAAGAAAGTGGGGCCACGAGGCGCCGACACAACAGGGCGGCGCGGCCCGGCCCTTGGCCGCGCGGCCCTGGTGTGTGGGGCCCTCGTGTGGCCCCCCGCGCTGCCCTTCCGCCTACTTAAAGCCTTCGTCGCGAAACCCCCAGTACCGAGAGCCACGATACGGAAAACCTTACTGAGACGCCGCCGCCGCCAATCCCATCTCGGGGGATTCTGGAGATTGATGGCGTGTACAGCACACGTCCGTTGGGAACCCCAAGAGGAAGGTATGATGCGCACAGTAGCAAGTTTTCCCTCAGAAAGAAACCAAGGTTTATCGAACCGGGAGGAGCCAAGAAGCACGTTGAAGGTTGATGGCGGCGGGATGTAGTGCGGCGCAACACCAGAGATTCCGGTGCCAACGTGGAACCTGCACAACACAACCAAAGTACTTTGCCCCAACGAAACAGTGAGGTTGTCAATCTCACCGGCTTGCTGTAACAAATGATTAGATGTATAGTGTGGATGATGATTGTTTGCAAAGAACAGTAGAACAAGTATTGCAGTAGATTGTATTTGATGTAAAAGAATGGACCGGGGTCCACAGTTCACTAGAGGTGTCTCTCCCATAAGATAAATAGCATGTTGGGTGAACAAATTACAGTCGGGCAATTGACAAATAGAGAGAGCATAACAATGCACATACATGATATGATGAATATTGTGAGATTTAATTGGGCATTACGACAAAGTACATAGACCGCTATCCGGCATGCATCTATGCCTAAAAAGTCCACCTTCGAGTTATCATCCAAACCCCTTCCGGTATTAAGTTGCAAACAACGAGACAATTGCATTAAGTATGGTGCGTAATGTAATCAATAACTACATCCTCGGACATAGCATCAATGTTTTATCCCTAGTGGCAACAGCACATCCACAACCTTAGAACTTTCTCATCACTTGTCTCGGATTTAATGGAGGCATGAACCCACTATCGAGCATAAATACTCCCTCTTGGAGTTAAGAGCAAAAACTTGGCCGAGCCTCTACTAATAACGGAGAGCATGCAAGATTATAAACAACACATAGATAATAGCTTGGTAATCAACATAACAGAGTATTCTCTATCCATCGGATCCCGACAAACACAACATATAGAATTACGGATAGATGATCTTGATCATGTTAGGCAGCTCACAAGATCCGACAATGAAGCACATGAGGAGAAGACAACCATCTAGCTACTGCTATGGACCCATAGTCCAGGGGTGAACTACTCACTCATCACTCCGGAGGCGACCATGGCGGTGAAGAGTCCTCCGGGAGATGATTTCCCTCTCCGACGGAGGTGCCGGAGGCGATCTCCGTAATCCCCGAGATGGGATTGGCGGCGGCGGCGTCTCGGTAAGGTTTTCCGTATCGTGGCTCTCGATGCGGGGGTTTCGCGACGAAGACCTTAAGTAGGCGGAAGGGCGGAGTCGGAGGGGTCACGGGGGCCCCACACAGCGAGGGCTGCGCGGGCCCCTCTCGGGCCGCGCCGCCCTAGTGTGGCGGCGCCCGTGGCCCCACTTCGTCTTCTCTTTGGTCTTCGGAAGCTTCGTGGCAAAATAGGACCCCGGGCGTTGATTTCGTCCAATTCCGAGAATATTTCCTTTGTAGGATTTCTAAAACCAAAAACAACGAGAAAACAACAAGCGGCTCTTCGGCATCTCGTTAATAGGTTAGTGCCGGAAAATGCATAAATACGACATATAATGTGTATAAAACATGTAGATATCATCAATAATGTGGCATGGAACATAAGAAATTATCGATACGTCGGAGACGTATCGGCATCCCCAAGCTTAGTTCTCGCTCGTCCCGAGCAGGTAAACGATAACAAAGATAATTTCTGGAGTGACATGCCATCATAACCTTGATCATACTATTGTAAACATATGTAATGAATGCAGCGATCAAAACAATGGTAATGACATGAGTGAACAAATGAATCATAAAGCAAAGACTTTTCATGAATAGCACTTCAAGACAAGCATCAATAAGTCTTGCATAAGAGTTAACTCATAAAGCAATAATTCAAAGTAAAGGTATTGAAACAACACAAAAGAAGATTAAGTTTCAGCGGTTGCTTTCAACTTATAACATGTATAACTCATGGATATTGTCAATGTAAAGTAATATAACAAGTGCAATATGCAAGTATGTAGAAATCAATGCACAGTTCACACAAGTGTTTGCTTCTTGAGGTGGAGAGAGATAGGTGAACTGACTCAACATAAAAGTAAAAGAAAGGTCCTTCGCAGAGGGAAGCATTGATTGCTATATTTGTGCTAGAGCTTTGATTTTGAAAACATGAAACAATTTTGTCAACGGTAGTAATAAAGCATATGTATCATGTAAATTATATCTTACAAGTTGCAAGCCTCATGCATAGTATACTAATAGTGCTCGCACCTTGTCCTAATTAGCTTGGACTACCGGGATCATCGCAATACACATGTTTTAACCAAGTGTCACAAAGGGGTACCTCTATGCCGCCTGTACAAAGGTCTAAGGAGAAAGCTCGCATTTTGGATTTCTCGCTTTTGATTATTCTCAACTTAGACATCCATACCGGGACAACATATACAACAGATAATGGACTCCTCTTTAATGCATAAGCATGTAGCAACAATTAGTGTTCTCATATGAGATTGAGGATATATGTCCAAAACTGAAACTTCCACCATGATTCATGGCTTTAGTTAGCGGCCCAATGTTCTTCTCTAACAATATGCATGCTCTAACCATTAAAGTGGTAGATCTCCCTTACTTCGGACAAGACGGACATGCATAGCAACTCACATGATATTCAACAAAGAGTAGTTGATGGCGTCCCCGAAAAACATGGTTATCGCACAACAAGCAACTTAATAAGAGATAAAGTGCATAAGTACATATTCAATACCACAATAGTTTTTAAGCTATTTGTCCCATGAGCTATATATTGCAAAGGTAAAGAATGGAAATTTTAAAGGTAGCACTCAAGCAATTTACTTTGGAATGGCGGAGAAATACCATGTAGTAGGTAGGTATGGTGGACACAAATGGCATAGTGGTTGGCTCAAGGATTTTGGATGCATGAGAAGTATTCCCTCTCGATACAAGGTTTAGGCTAGCAAGGTTATTTGAAACAAACACAAGGATGAACCGGTGCAGCAAAACTCACATAAAAGACATATTGTAAACATTATAAGACTCTACACCGTCTTCCTTGTTGTTCAAAACTCAATACTAGAAATTATCTAGACTTTAGAGAGACCAAATTTAGCAAGCTCTAGGTGTTTCTTCATTAATGGGTGCAAAGTATATGATGCAAGAGCTTAAACATGAGCACAACAATTGCCAAGTATCAAATTATTCAAGACATTTTAGAATTACTACATGTAGCATTTCCCGATTCCAACCATATAACAATTTAACGAAGAAGATTCAACCTTCGCCATGAATACTATGAGTAAAGCCTAAGGACATATTTGTCCATATGCAACAACGGAGCGTGTCTCTCTCCCACACGATGAATGCTAGGATCCATTTTATTCAAACAAAACAAAAACAAAAACAAACCAACGCTCCAAGCAAAGCACATAAGATGTGATGGAATAAAAATATAGTTTCAGGGGAGGAACCTGATAATGTTGTCGATGAAGAAGGGGATGCCTTGGGCATCCCCAAGCTTAGACGCTTGAGTCTTCTTAGAATATGCAGGGGTGAACCACCGGGGCATCCCCAAGCTTAGAGCTTTCACTCTCCTTGATCATATTGCATCATTTCCCTCTCTTGATCCTTGAAAACTTCCTCCACACCAAACTCGAAACAACTCATTAGAGGGTTAGTGCACAATAAAAATTAACATGTTCAGAGGTGACATAATCATTCTTAACACTTCTGGACATTGCACAAAGCTACTGGACATTAATGGAACAAAGAAATTCATCCATCATAGCAAAAGAGGCAATGCGAAATAAAAGGCAGAATCTGTCAAAACAGAACAGTCAGTAAAGATGGATTTTATCGAGGCACCAGACTTGCTCAAATGAAAATGCCCAAATTGAATGAAAGTTGCGTACATATCTGAGGATCACGCACGTAAATTGGCATATTTTTCTGAGCTACCTACAGAGAGGCAGGTCGAAATTCGTGACAACAAAGAAATCACATTCTTGCTAGATAATCCAAATCTAGTATGAATCTTACTATCAAAGACTTTACTTGGCACAACAATGCACAAAACTAAGATAAGGAGAGGTTGC
>NC_061508.1:281935882-281948739 GCF_022539505.1 Lolium rigidum
TGGTTTCATACGAGGAAACTTGCTTCTATACGCATCATACCTTCCACTTGGGGTTCCCAACGGACGTGTGCATCTACGCGTATCACCCCCTCTAGGCGACGTCCTTGTACATTCAGGCAGCAGCAGCGACATGTCCATGTATTGCGTTAACGCGTCGTGGTACTGCGACCAATCGGGCCGCCCGCGCTGTGGGGTAGGGAATGCTTACCCCCGCCCACTCCATTGTCGGCGGCTACTTTGGCTCCTCCTTCTTCTCCATCGCCATCTCCTTCGGCTCCGATGGCTCCGCATACCCCTCGAAGTTGTCGTTGTTGAGGCCCTCTAGGTGGGCCTCGATGGATTGGAGATCGGAAGTGAATGGGGCCTCGGGAGAATGAAGGGTCCCCATTCAGAAGGACTAGGAGGTGGGTGACCGCGTAGACCCGCGTCGCTTCTTCTCCCTCGGTCACTGACGCTCTAGCCTGGGAAGACCAAGGGAGGACACACGCTGGCCACCGCAAAGCCATCCCAATTTTTGGTTGGAAATGGGGGGCCAATTTCGTCGTTGGCCCTTCCCATTAGGCCATGTGGATAGCTTCGAACACCATCTATCCGTTTGCGAGCCTCCGTTGGAGATGCACTAACCCCTGGGCGAAATTAATACCTTGTCTGCTCCCTTGACGAATCTATTTCAAAATATGACCCCTACGGGTTCGACGACATCATGAATATAGCCGAAATTGTGCAGGCCGGCGCCAACGAAAAATAGCAAAAAAAATCACCCCTGGTAGCTCATCGCCATTGCAATTGGGATCAACCTTATTTCGACATCATTTGGCTTGGCGCCGACTTGGTTCATTCGATTGCCCCGAACCTGGTGCGGGTGGGGCAGACTCCGAAGTGCCAAGGGATTAGCTGAGAAATTAGTTTCGTATAGGGTTAGATTTGTAAAAAAACACTACCAAGTACCAATCGCCGAACCGGCGGGCCGCCGTGGCGCCGTCCCTTCTACTTGCCGTGTCTGATTGCATGTTGACTTCGCCCAGTAACAATTGGACTCTACGAATAAATGGACGAAACGCAACCAAACCTGCTGCTGGTTTTGTTATCAGGTGTGACTATTTTTCCGTCGACTAAAAACTAACTTCGTTCTCAGCCAGATGATGTCATTAAATTTTAGTTCCAACTTATATTACAATTCATAACTAACATTAATCATGATGAAAATAAAATAGTGTAAGACCTAATTGAACACGAAGTTAGTTCTCGGCTAGATAAGAACTAGCAAATTTCTTTGTTGGGAAAATATAAGGAGAAGCGCCGCACGGTAGGTTCCGTGTGCGGCGGTTCATCACGATTCGTGAAACGTCATCGCGTCCCTATTGAGCACGTCGCACAACCCCACCCGCAACTGCTTCATCTTATCCTTACCGCCGTGACCACACAATCCCCCCTCTCTCTGAAACTACCAATGAAAAATGCGCTGCGCCGGAGATGGAAGTGAGGACGAGACCGCCACCGATCAGAGAAGGTGAGGCCGCCGCTGCGCGAGCAGGCACCAGCGGTGGAGGCCGCGGACTCACGAGCACGCACCAGCGGTCGAGGCCGCCGCCGTGCGAGAAGGCACCAGCGGTGGAGGCCGTGGACTCACGAGCACGTACCAGCGGTCGAGGCCGCCGCCGCGCATGTGGGGCGCGTATTCGACGAGCTCATCGAGCACACAACAGTGGGGTCGGCCGCCGCGGCAAGAGCACATCGAGCAGGCAGCAGCGGGGGAGCTCGCCGCCGCGCCAGCACGCTGCAGAAGGGGAGATCGCCGCCAAGCAGGATGTGAGGAGGTGCAGGTGAGAGGCTCCACTGGAGGCCATCCATCTGCTAGCGTTGGGAAGGCGCCGCCAGGCCGCCGACGAGCCCAAGGAGGAGTCGTTCATAGGCTTGTGCAAGCAGCGCGCCAGCGCCCCGCCTCCGACGAAGCTGAGGAGGAGGTGTTCATCTCTAGTGCCGGACGGGCTCTTCCATGCCGCCGTCGACGAGCACGAGGTGGAGGCATCCGTCGCTAGTGTGGGGATGACGGCACGGCGCTGCCGATGAGCACGCTGCGGCAGGCCGCCGCCGATGAACACGAGGAAGTGTCCGTCACTAGCACGGAGCCTGCTAGACACTGGAATTTGGCAACTGGACACTAGGAATTGGGTAGCTAAGCAGTGGGATCACGGCAGCTAAGAACTGTGAACTGTTGTGCTAATTATTCTGGTAGCTAAGAAATATGAACTTGGCAGCTGTGCTAATTAATCTGGCTGCTAAGAACTATGAACTTGGCAGTTGTGCTAATTAACCTGGTAGCTAAGAGTATGAACTTGGCAGTTGTGCTAATTAATCTGGCTGATAAGAACTATGAACTTGGCAGCTATGCACCAACTAACAAGGCAGCTAGTCACGAATTAACCTAGCAGTATGAAAATGGCTGCTAGATGTAGGATTGAACTTGGCAGTTAGCTACTAATTAGTTAACTTGGCAGTTAGGTATATTGAACCTGGCAGCTAGATGCATAGACAATTTCTGATATGAGTTCCATGGCTACTTCTTTCTCAACAATTTGTGATATGAATTGTAAGGTTATTTTTTCCTCTCATGATTGACCGATGGGTTTGGAGCAGTTAAAAACTCAGCTGTTGTTTTCATAATCTATTTTCAACTTGCTTTCAGAATCTCACCGATTGGAAGTCTTTTTGCAACCTGATACGAGCAACGATCTAGCTTTTGGAGCAGGTCTACACTGCATTCATGAGATATGTATGCACCGAAGAAATTATGCTCATTTTTTATTCCACTACATGTCATATCAACTTGTGTTGACTTTTTATTTTGATTCTCTGGTACATATGCTGCGGCTGCATGCCAATCTATTGCTGCCGCTAACCTTTCTTCTAGCCCAGCTTTTATACGGAACGGCCACAGCCTGCGCACATTTTATACAGTAGCTGGAATGAGCTGGCTTGGTAGCCGCCGCACGGAATAGGCATTGTGCGGCGCCGCCGGGTAGGCGGGTCCTTCTTTGTTATCTTCTGTACTCTAGACTGGTGGGCTGTAAGCACGTGCCAACGTGAGCTGATGCGTATGCAGTGACCACATAAGTTGCTTGCTCAGGAGCACGGACGGGACCTCACTCTCTCGCCTCCACACAAGTCGCTTGCTTGCCGTCGTCGCTTATCGAGCGCCGATCTCGAGCTAGCTAAAGCCACACTCCAAGTCAGAGAAGAGGCTGATCGAGTGTCGATCTCTGATCGAGATTGTCCATCTCGAGCTACAGCAAACGCCGGCCAAACGAACTCCATCGCAGGTCAGGTCAGGAAGAGAAGCCGGCCATGTCTCCGCGGCCGCACTTCCTCCTGCTCACCTACCCGCTCCAGGGCCACATCGCGCCGGCGCTGCGCCTCGCCAGGCGCCTGCTCGCCGCCGCCCCCGACGCGCTCGTCACCTTCTCCACCACCGAAGCCGCGCACCGCCGCATGTTCCCCGCGGGACCGGACGCGCCGGACGGCGACGACGACGGCCGCCTCGAGCTCCTCCCGTTTTCCGACGGCACGGAGACCGGGTACGTGCCGAGCAGCGACCACGCCGCGTTCAACGCCTACATTGCCGCCTTCCACGTCGCCGGCGCGCGCAGCGTCGGGGAGCTCGTGGACGCGCTCGCCGCGCGCGGCCGCGCCGTGACGCGCGTCGTCTACACGATGCTTCTCCCGTGGGCCGCCGACGTCGCGCGCGACAGGGGCGTCCCGTCCGCGCTCTACTGGATCCAGCCCGCCGCTGTGCTCGCCGTCTACTACCACTACTTCCACGGCCACGCCGGCGTCGTGGCCGAGCACCGCCACGACCCGTCCTTCCTCGTGCGGCTCCCGGGCCTCCCGCCGCTGGCCGTCCGGGACTTCCCGTCCTTCATCACCGACTCCACCGACCCCTCCGACTTCTTCCACTCCATCTACACCACCACCCGCGACCTGTTCGACGCCCTCGACAGGGAAACCCCCAAGGCGACGGTCATCGTCAACACGTGCCAGGAGCTCGAGGCAGACACGCTCGCAGCACTCGGAGCGTACGAGGTCCTCCCGATCGGCCCGGTGCTCCCCGCCGGCGACGAGGCCGGCCTCTTCAAGCAGGACGACGCCAAATACATCGAGTGGCTGGACGCCAAGCCGGCCAGCTCCGTGGTGTACGTCTCGTTCGGGAGCCTGGCCAGGATGGCCAAGGAGCAGCTCGACGAGCTGCTGCAGGGCCTCGAGGAGAGCGGGAGGCCGTACCTCTGCGTCGTCCGGAAGGACAACAAGGCGGAGCTCGCCGAGGCTGAGGCGCGGATCAAGAACGGCATGGTGGTGGAGTGGTGCGACCAGGTGCGGGTGCTCTCGCACGCGGCGGTGGGCTGCTTCGTCACGCACTGCGGCTGGAACTCGGCGATGGAGGCCGTCGCGTGCGGCGTGCCCATGGTGTGCGTGCCCCAGATGTCCGACCAGTGGATGAACGCGTGGCTCGTCGAGTGCGAGTGGCGCGTCGGAGCGCGCGCGGAGGTGGGCAGTGACGGCGTGCTGCGCGCGGCGGAGGTGAGGCGGCGAGTAGAGGAGGTGATGCTGGGGGACGCGCGGGTCGCGGCGGCGGACTGGAAGCGTGCCGTCGTGGAGGCTCTCGGGAAAGATGGCTCGTCAGATCATAATCTGATGGCTTTCGTGGAAGGCATCGGTAGTGATGTGCAATGATAACGTTGGCTCATGTATAATGCGGAGTATTGTTTATTGACACACATGTTGCACAACATTATTCACAGATTATTTTGACATGGGGAACGGAGCGCAGGCTATGCATCAAAATCATGCATACTTCTAAACCACCTCGCCAATTAAATACCAAGAGGAATCATCCTATGGAGCAAACATAGTTCACATCCGGTTTAGCAGACCTTGGCGAATGACTTATGCCTTGACATCTTCTCCTCTAGCCTATGTCGTCCACACAAATGATGCTCCCAGATCCAAGGGTTTCCCCCAGAGCAACATGAGAAGATCGATAGTCGTTGCTCGGCGATACCATCATCAAGGTAACGACGCAGAACTCCGCCATCGCTTGCCAATCGGATCGCTTTTCACATGTAACTATGTATCCCTCACAACACGATGCTCCTCCAGTGGCCGCCGACGTCGCGTGCGACAGGGGCGTGCCATCCACGCTCTACTGGATCCAGCCCCCACCATACGTGCTCGACGTCTAGTACCACTACTTCCACGGCCACGCCAGCCTTGTTGCCAAACCACCACCAAGACATGTCCTTCCTCGTGCGGCTCCCAGGCCTCGCGTCGCAGGCCATCGGGAACCTCCCGTCATTGATCACCGGCTCCCATCGATCTCTCCTACTTCTTCCACTACGTCTATGCCACCACCTGCGACCTGTTCAAGACCCTCCATCGAGAAACCCCCAAAGCAACAGTTGTCATCAACACGTGCCAAGAACTGGAGCCGGCCACGCTCGCTGCTTCGGGAGCATACGGCGTGGTCCAGATCGGCTCGGTGCTCCTGGTCGACGACTAGGCCGACCTCTTCAAGCAAGACGCATCGAATGGCTGGGCGCCCAGCCGGCCAGCTCCGTGCTGTGCGCCTCGTTCGGGAGCCTAGCCAGGATGGTGAAGTGTTGAGCTGCTCCGAGGCCTCAAGGAGAGCGGGAGGCCGTACCTCTGCATTGTCCGGAAGAACAACAAGGCGGAGCTCGCCGAGGCTAAGGTGCGGATAAAGAACGGCATGGTGGTGGAGTGGTGCGACCAGGTGTGGGCACTCTCTCACATGGCGATAGGCTGCTTCGTACACTGTAACATCCCAAAAATTTCAAAACAAAGAAAATGAATTTCCCTATTTCCAAAATTTGGAACCAACAAAAACTTTTATTAAATTTAGTTTGATACATAGTGATCATGCTTATAGGTTGTGATATTGCCATGATGCTTGTGTGAACTACTTTGAAATGATCTTAAACCCTAAACCCTATCCTTTTCACCATCCAAGTTAAAACAAAATAAAAAAAGAAATTAAATAAGAAAAGGGCCTATGTGCCTAGGGCTATTTTTGGTAAAACTTTTACCTAGGATTTTCTACCTTGATTAGATGTTAGGAAAACATCAACAAACCTAACCTGGTACTTACCAACTAATTCAAGTGAGAAATAAAAATAAAATAAAAATATGCATAGAGGCATATGTGGCACATAGCCATAATACCAAATCTTGCCCTATGCCCTCATACTCTACCAAAATGGTTTGAAACCATCTCTAAACCTAATATAATCCTAAATGGACCCTAGACCATGCCCAAGTAAAGCAAGGGAAACAAAATAGAAGATTAAGGAAAATTGGAATTTCACCTCTTATGTGTTTATGGCCATTTTTGCAAATCTTTGAACTAGGCCTTTTGGAATTGTTTCAATGGTTTGGAAATGTCCCTAAACAAATAAGAATCACTTTTGAATCAAGAAAAACCAAATCAATTAGAGAGAAATAAAATAAATGAGAAGAATGCAAATCTCACTCACATACACAAATGGCCATTTTTGCAAATCATCAACCAGGGCCACCAAGGCTTGTTCCATTGCTTGTGAAACACTAATATATCAATAACAAACACTTTTGCATCAAATAAACACAAATCAAACCAAAGGAAATTGCAAATTTCATCCACATATGATAATGGTCAATTTGCACTTTTTTAACTTCATGCCCACTTTGAGCCCCTGGTTTGGCAGATTCTTAAACTAAAAACCCTCACTTCTTTCCACCTCATCCAAGACCATATCAAGATGAACATTTTTGGTGTTGACCATCAGGGTTGACTCTGCCTAGTTTGACCAATATGAATGAGACAAGTGGCAACCTTGAAACAAAGAGAAGATCATCTCAAATTTGAAACTTTGCAAACCAGCACCATTTTGACCACCACCACCACCATTCTACTCCTTTGAATATTCAAATCAACTCCACCAAAAAGATATGCAAAATTCCAAAATTATTTTCATGCGGCCATTACATCAAACACTTGGCAGGCAGAATTCAACCTTGCACATACATGCTATTATCCAACAGATTTTTGCCTAAACTCCTTTTGCTTTGTGATCATCAACCTCCTGGTACCTCCTCTGCACCAAACCAAGCCTTGCACTAATGATTAAAGTGGAGACATGATCAAAAGTGAGCCATGCCGAGCACCCTCGCCACCACCATGCCGAGCACCCTCGCCACCACCATGCCACCCATCCTCTCCATCTCTCTTTGATCACTTTCCCTTTGTCAACGAGCTCGCCTACACTCTACCACGCATGCCTGTACCCTCCATGACCAGAGAAACGCACGGCATTGGCCAGCCCAGACGTGCCCAGACCGCGCCCAGGACGCCCAGTACCTTGCCAGAGCGCGCATGGGCACAGCCCTGGACGCGCAAGAGCACGTCGTCGTGCCATCGCTGTCGTCCTCCCCTCGCCTTCTCCTCTCGCATGCGCGACCACCAGGACCACTGCTACCTCGCAGACACACTCGAATGCAGGCGGAGGCCCTGTCGCCGCCGCCCCCTTCAATGGATCTCCGCCGTACCCGCCGTAGAACTTGCATCATCCCGAGCCGTCCCCTCCTCCTTTCTCTGCGCTGTCACGCCCTCGAGCACCGCCATGATGCTAGCAAGCCTACGCGACCCCTACCTTGCCCCTTCACCGCTCCAAACGCCGGCGCCATGAACGACCACCACGGGCACCCGCAGCACCTCCCACCGCTATAAAAGGAGAGCCCCCGCGCCTCGATTCTTCACACGATCTTGCTCCCCTCTCCTCCCTGACCTTCCCCGACACCTCTCCGCTCCACATTATCCACTCCGCCACCGCAATTTAACCGGAGACCGCCGCCATAGAAGCTCGACGAAGGAGAAGATCCCGGCCACCTCAGCTCCTCCCACGACCACCATTCGCCTCGCCGTCTGATTGCGCGTAGTTAACACGTCCGTTGGGAACCCCAAGAGGAAGGTATGATGCGCACAACAGCAAATTTTCCCTCAGTAAGAAACCAAGGTTATCGAACCAGTAGGAGCCAAGAAGCACGTTGAAGGTTGATGGTGGCAGAGTGTAGTGCGGCGCAACACCAGGGATTCCGGCGCCAACGTGGAACCTGCACAACACAATCACGATACTTTGCCCCAACGTAACGGTGAGGTTGTCAATCTCACCGGCTTGCTTGAAAACAAAGGATTAGATGTATAGTGTGGATCATGATGATTGTTTGCAAAGAACAGTAAAGAACAATTGCAGTAGATTGTATTTCAGATGTAAAGAATAGGACCGGGGTCCACAGATAACTAGTGGTATCTCTCCCATAAGATAAACAGATGTTGGGTGAACAAATTACAGTTGGGCAATTGACAAATAAAGAAGGCATAACAATGCACATACATATATCATGATGAGTACTATGAGATTTAATCAGGGCATTACGACAAAGTACATAGACCGCTATCCAGCATGCATCTATGCCTAAAAAGTCCACCTTCGAGGTTATCATCCGAACTCCTTCCAAGATATTAAGTTGTAAACAACGGACAATTGCATTAAGTATGGTGCGTAATGTAATCAACACAAATATCCTTAGACAAAGCATCGATGTTTTATCCCTAGTGGCAACGACACATCCACAACCTTAGAACTTTCTGTCATCGTCCCGGATTTAATGGAGGCATGAACCCACTATCGAGCATAAATACTCCCTCTTGGAGTCACAAGTATCAACTTGGCCGAGCCTCTACTAGCAACGAAGAGCATGCAAGAACATAAATAACATATATGATAGATTGATAATCAACTTGACATAGTATTCAATATTCATCGGATCCCAACAAACACAACATGAAGCATTACAAATAGATGATCTTGATCATGATAGGCAGCTCACAAGATCTAACATGATAGCACAATGAGGAGAAGACAACCATCTAGCTACTTCTATGGACCCATAGTCCAGGGGTGGACTACTCACACATCGATCCGGAGGCGATCATGGCGATGAAGAGACCTCCGGGAGATGATTCCCCTCTCTGGCAGGGTGCCGGAGGCGATCTCCTGAATCCCCCGAGATGGGATTAGCGGCGGCGGCGTCTCTGTAAGGTTTTCCGTATCGTGGCTCTCGGTACTGGAGTTATTATCGACGAAGGCTTAAGTAGGCGGAAGGGTAGGTCAGGGGCGTCACGGGGGCCCTGATACGTCTCCGACGTATCGATAATTTCTTATGTTCCATGCCACATTATTGATGATATCTACATGTTTTATACACATTATATGTCGTATTTATGCATTTTCCGGCACCAACCTATTAACGAGATGCCGAAGAGCCGATTCTTGTTTTACGTCATTGTTTTTGGTTTCAGAAATCCAAGTAAGGAAATATTCTCGGAATTGGACGAAATCAACGCCCGGGGTCCTATTTTTGCACGAAGCTTCCGAAGACCGAGGGGAAAGGAAGTGGGGCCACGAGGCGCCGCCACAACAGGGCGGCGCGGCCCAGGTCTAGGCCGCGCGGCCCTGGTGTGTGGGGCCCTCGTGTGGCCCCCCGCGTTGCCCTTCCGCCTACAAATAGCCTTCGTCGCGAAACCCCCAGTCACGAGAGCCACGATACGGAAAACCTTCCCGGAGACGCCGCCGCCGCCAATCCCATCTCGGGGGATTCAGGAGATCGCCTCCGGCACCTCGCCGGAGAGGGGAATCATCTCCCGGAGGACTCTTCACCGCCATGGTCGCCTCCGGAGTGATGAGTGAGTAGTTCACCCCTGGACTATGGGTCCATAGCAGTAGCTAGATGGTTGTCTTCTCCTCATTGTGCTTCATTGTCGGATCTTGTGAGCTGCCTAACATGATCAAGATCATCTATCCGTAATACTATATGTTGTGTTTGTCGGGATCCGATGGATAGAGAATACTATGTTATGTTGATTATCAATCTATTACCTATGTGTTGTTTATGATCTTGCATGCTCTCCGTTATTAGTAGAGGCTCGGCCAAGTTTTTGCTCTTAACTCCAAGAGGGAGTATTTATGCTCGATAGTGGGTTCATGCCTCCATTAAATCTGGGACAAGTGACGAGAAAGTTCTAAGGTTGTGGATGTCTTGTTGCCACTAGGGATAAAACATTGATGCTATGTCCAAGGATGTAGTTATTGATTACATTACGCACCATACTTAATGCAATTGTCTCGTTGTTTGCAACTTAATACTGGAAGGGGTTCGGATGATAACTCTGAAGGTGGACTTTTTAGGCATAGATGCATGTCGGATAGCGGTCTATGTACTTTGTCGTAATGCCCAATTAAATCTCACAATACTCATCATATCATGTATGTGCATGGTCATGCCCTCTCTATTTGTCAATTGCCCGACTGTAATTTGTTCACCCAACATGCTATTTATCTTATGGGAGAGATACCTCTAGTGAACTGTGGACCCCGGTCCATTCTTTTATATCGAATACAATCTGCTGCAATACTTGTTTTACTGTTTTCTGCAAACAATCATCATCCACACTATACATCTAATCCTTTGTTACAGCAAGCCGGTGAGATTTACAACCTCACTGTTTCGTTGGGGCAAAGTACTTTGGTTGTGTTGTGCAGGTTCCACGTTGGCACCGGAATCCCTGGTGTTGCGCTGCACTACATCCCGCTGCCATCAACCTTCGACGTGCTTCTTGACTTCTACTGGTTCGATTAAACCTTGGTTTCTTACTGAGGGAAACTTGCTACTGTGCGCATCACACCTTCCTCTTGGGGTTCCCAATGGACGTGTCAACTACACGCATCAAGAAAATTTACGAGCGCCGTTGCCGGGGAGATCAAGACACGCTGCAAGGGAGTCTCCACAATCCAATCTCTTTACTTTGTTTTTGTCTTGCTTTATTTTATTTACTACTTTGTTTGCTGCATTATATCAAAACACAAAAAAAATTAGTTGCTAGCTTTACTTTATTTATTGTCTTGCATTCTATATCAAAAACACAAAAAAATTAGTTACTTGCATTTACTTTATCTAGTTTACTTTATTACTGCTAAAATAAGTAATCCTGAAGTTGAAGTTCGTTCGTTTAAGCAACAAGGGGGAGAATGTTTAAAAGATGCTTGGTATAGAATTAGTGATGCCCATAATAGGTGCACTAAGAAACACTCCACCACTATCCTACTCAGGAATTTCTATGTTGGTATCTCTAGCTGGAATAGGTATGTTCTTGATTGTCTCGCAGGAGGTAACTTCCTAGGCGCTCCTGCCTTAGAAGCTAGTTGCATTATTGAGAGTTTATTTCAGTTAAAATTGAAACCTCTCTTGAAGATGTTATGAAAAAATTGGAAACCATAGAGAAAAAAATTCCAAGTGTTGAAACTAAATTGGAAATGTTACTTGATAAAACCGATGAACTTGATAAATCCTTAGGAGGAATTGATGAAAGAATTAGTGTCCTAGGAACTTGTGTTGTCCATGATAATCAAATCAATAGGATTGGCGAACTTGAAAAAGCTATGGGAACTTTGGGTTCAACTTTTTCTTCTCTTAAGTTTAAGGAGAAAGCTTATGTGGGTAAAGAGCAAAAGTTTATGTATGTTTCTAAAGTGCCTAAACCAAAAAATATTATTATAGGCCTAAAATTGACAAAGCTCTTAGTACCACTACAGATGGGGAGCTTATGATATCGATGTTCCATCTCCGGATAACACTTGATACACACTTTCGCGCCTAGCTGAAAGGCGTTAAAGAAAAGCGCTTATGGGAGACAACCCATGTTTTTACTACAATACTTTTATTTTATATTTGAGTCTTGGAAGTTGTTTACTACTGTAGAAACCTCTCCTTATCTTAGTTTTATGCATTGTTGTGCCAAGTAAAGTCTTTGATAGTAAGGTTCATACTAGATTTGGATTACTGCACAGTAACAGATTTCTTTCGTTGTCACGAATTTCAACCTGCCTCTCTGTAGGTAGCTCGGAAAAATATGCCAATTTACGTGCGTGATCCTCAGATATGTACGCAACTTTCATTCAATTTGGGAATTTTCATTTGAGCAAGTCCGGTGCCACTTTAAAATTCGTCTTTACGAACTGTTCCGTTTTGACAGATTCTGCCTTTTATTTCGCATTGCCTCTTTTGCTATGTTGGATGAATTTCTTTGTTCCATTAATGTCCGAGTAGCTTTGTGCAATGTCCGAAGTGTTAAGAATGATTATGTCACCTCCGAACATGTAAATTTTATTGTGCACTAACCCTCTAATGAGTTGTTTCGAGTTTGGTGTGGAGGAAGTTTTCAAGGATCAAGAGAGGGAGATGATACAATATGATCAAGGAGAGTGAAAGCTCTAAGCTTGGGGATGCCCCGGTGGTTCACCCCTGCATATTTTAAGAAGACTCAAGTGTCTAAGCTTGGGGATGCCCAAGACATCCCCTTCTTCATCGACAACATTATCAGGTTCCTCCCCTGAAACTATATTTTTATTCCATCACATCTTATGTGCTTTGCTTGGAGCGTCGGTTTGTTTTTGTTATTGTTTTTGTTTGAATAAAATGGATCCTAGCATTCATTGTGTGGGAGAGAGACACGCTCATCTGTTGCATATGGACAAATATGTCCTTAGGCTTTACTCATAGTATTCATGGCGAAGGTTGAATCTTCTTCGTTAAATTGTTATATGGTTGGAATTGGGAAATGCTACATGTAGTAATTCTAAAATGTCTTGAATAATTTGATACTTGGCAATTGTTGTGCTCATGTTTAAGCTCTTGCATCATATACTTTGCACCTATTAATGAAGCAATACATGTAACTGTCGAAGGCTACT
>NC_061508.1:282320514-282368442 GCF_022539505.1 Lolium rigidum
CGGGGACGCCATCAACTATTCTTTGTTGGATATCATGTGAGTTGCTATGCATGTCCGTCTTGTCCGAAGCAAGAGAGATCTACCACCTTCATGGTTGGAGCATGCATGTTGTTAGAGAAGAACTTTGGGCCGCTAACTAAAGCCATGATTCATGGTGGAAGTTTCAGTTTGGACATATATCCTCAATCTCATATGAGAATAATAATTGTTGCCACATGCTTATGCATTAAAGAGGAGTCCATTATCTGTTGTCCATGTTGTCCCGGTATGGATGTCTAAGTTGAGAATAATCAAAAGCGAGAAATCCAAAATGCGAGCTTTCTCCTTAGACCTTTGTACAGTGCGGCGTGGAGGTACCCCATTGTGACACTTGGTCAAAACATGTGCATTGCAAAGATCCGGTAGTCCAAGTTAATTAGGACAAGGTGCGGGCACTATTAGTATACTATGCATGAGACTTGCAACTTGTAAGATATAATGTACATAACTCATATGCTTTATTACTACCGTTGACAAAATTGTTTCATGTTTTCAAAATAAAAGCTCTAGCACAAATATAGCAATCGATGCTTTCCTCTTTGAAGGACCATTCTCTTTACTTTTATGTTGAGTCAGTTTACCTATCTCTCTCCACCTCAAGAAGCAAACACTTGTGTGAACTGTGCATTGATTCCTACATACTTGCATATTGTACTTGTTATATTACTCTATGTTGACAATTATCCATGAGATATACATTTTACAAGTTGAAAGCAACCGCTGAAACTTAATCTTTCTTTGTGTTGCTTCAATACCTTTACTTTGATTTATTGCTTTATGAGTTAACTCTTATGCAAGACTTATTAATACTTGTCTTGAAGTACTATTCATGAAAAGTCTTTGCTTTATGATTCACTTGTTTACTCATGTCATTACCATTGTTTTGATCGCTGCATTCACTACATATGTTTACAAATAGTATGATCAAGGTTATGATGGCATATCACTTCGGAAATTATCTTTGTTATCGTTTTACCCGCTCGGGACGAGCGAAACTAAGCTTGGGGATGCTTGATACGTCTCCGACGTATCGATAATTTATTATGTTCTATGCCATATTATTGATGATACCTACATGTTTTATGCACACTTTATGTCATATTCGTGCATTTTCCGGAACTAACCTATTAACAAGATGCCGAAGTGCCGGTTCTCGCTTCTCGCTGTTTTTGGTTTCGTAAATCCTAGTAACGAAATATTCTCGGAATTGGACGAAACGAAGACCCAGGTGCCTATTTTTCCACGGAGCTTCCAGAAGACCGAAGAACATACGAAGTGGGGCCACGAGGTGGCGACACCACAAGGCGGCGCGGCCAGGGGGGGGGCCCGCGCCGCCCTATGGTGTGGCCCCCTCGTCTGGCCCCCGACTCTGCCCTTCCGCCTACTTAAAGCCTCCGTCGCGAAACCCCCGATGCGAAAAACCACGATACGGAAAACCTTACTGAGACGCCGCCGCCGCCGATCCCATCTCGGGGGATTCTGGAGATCTCCTCCGGCACCCTGCCGGAGAGGGGATTCATCTCCCGGAGGACTCTACACCGCCATGGTCGCCTCCGGAGTGATGAGTGAGTAGTTCACCCCTGGACTATGGGTCCATAGCAGTAGCTAGATGGTTGTCTTCTCCTCATTGTGCTTCATTGTTGGATCTTGTGAGCTGCCTAACATGATCAAGATCATCTATTTGTAATACTCTATGTTGTGTTTGTCGGGATCCGATGGATAGAGAATACCATGTCATGTTAATTATCAAGTTATTACATATGTGTTGTTTATGATCTTGCATGCTCTCCGTTACTAGTAGAGGCTCGGCCAAGTTTTTGCTTTTAACTCCAAGAGGGAGTATTTATGCTCGATAGTGGGTTCATGCCCGCATTGACACTCGGGACAGGTGACGTAAAGTTCTAAGGTTGTGTTGTGCTCGTTGCCACTAGGGATAAAACATTGGCGCTATGTCCGAGGATGTAGTTGTTGATTACATTACGCACCATACTTAATGCAATTGTCCGTTGTTAGCAACTTAATACTCGGAGGGGGTTCGGATGATAACCTCGAAGGTGGACTTTTTAGGCATAGATGCAGCTTGGATGGCGGTCTATGTACTTTGTCGTAATGCCCAATTAAATCTCACTATACTTATCATGTCATGTATGTGCATTGTTATGCCCTCTCTATTTGTCAATTGCCCGACTGTAATTTGTTCACCCAACATGCTTTTATCTTATGGGAGAGACACCTCTAGTGAACTGTGGACCCCGGTCCATTCTTTTAATACTGAAATACAAATCTGCTGCAATACTTGTTTTACTATTTTCTCTCGCAAACAATCATCTTCCACACAATACGGTTCATCCTTTGTTACGAGCAAGCCGGTGAGATTGACAACCTCACTGTTTCGTTGGGGCAAAGTACTTTGGTTGTGTTGTGCGGGTTCCACGTTGGCGCCGGAATCTCCGGTGTTGCGCCGCACTACATCCCGCCGCCATCAACCTTCAACGTGCTTCTTGGCTCCTCCTGGTTCGATAAACCTTGGTTTCTTTCTGAGGGAAAACTTGCTGCTGTGCGCATCATACCTTCCTCTTGGGGTTGCCCAACGAACGTGTCAACTACACGCATCACCTCTCTATTTGTCAATTGCCCAACTGTAATTTGTTCACCCAACATGCTTTTATCTTATGGGAGAGACACCTCTAGTGAACTGCGGATCCCGGTCCATTCTTTTATACTGAAATACAAATCTGCTGCAATACTTGTTTTATCGTTTTCTCTCGCAAACAATCATCTTCCACACAATACGGTTAATCCTTTGTTACAGCAAGCCGGTGAGATTGACAACCTCACCGTTTCGTTGGGGCAAAGTACTTTGGTTGTGTTGTGCAGGTTCCACGTTGGCGCCGGAATCCCTGGTGTTGCGCCGCACTACATCCCGCCGCCATCAACCTTCAACGTGCTTCTTGGCTCCTACTGGTTCGATAAACCTTGGTTTCTTACTGAGGGAAACTTGCTGCTATACGCATCACACCTTCCACTTGGGGTTCCCAACGGGCGTGTGCTTTACGCGTCATCAGGGTGCCGGAACAGAGACTTCTGTCCCCCGAATTGGAGTTTCGTGATGGTGGCGGCACCCCTGGAGTCTTTCTGGAGTTTCGTCAAGAGGTCTCGAGTTTTTAGGTCGAAAGGGCTTAAATAGGCGAAGAGGCGGCGCAGGAGGGGCGACAGGGTGGCCCCACAGTAGGCCGGCGCGGCCAAGGTGTGGCCCGCGCGGCCCACATGTGTGGTGGCCCCCTGGCTCTCCTCCGACTCCCCTTCGGTGTTCTGGGTGCTTCCGGGAAAAATAGGATGTTTGGTCTTCGTTTCGTCGAATTCCGAGAATATTGCCCGAACAGCCTTTCTGGAACCAAAAACAGCAGAAAACAGGAACTGGCACTGTGGCATCTTGTTAATAGGTTAGTTCCGGAAAATGCATAAAAACATTATAAAGTGCAAGCAAAACATGTAAGTATTGTCATAAAACAAGCATGGAACATCAGAAATTATGGATACGTTGGAGACGTATCACGGGGGGGCGAAAGAGCGGCGGGATTAATTCATTCACGTCCATGCAATTTTGCCACTGTATTTAATGGTGGCACACTAGTCGCTAAATCCAAATCTCCCATTTCCCCCTCTTCTAGCTCCTCCACCCTTCGAAATCTATCAACATGGCAGAGCTTCCTCGCAGAATAGGTCTAAGAGGTTGGCGATGGTGGTTGTGGCGGCGGTGACCAGCCACGGCTTGCTGACTCCTTCATCTGCCCCAAATATTTTGGTGGTTGTAAGCATCTCATAGCCGGCTCCATCTTAGATCTGTGGTAGATGGGGTAGATGTGTCTCTTCTCCCTCGATCTATGATTACAAGTTGTCTCTTCTCCCTCGAGCACGGCGACGCTGGTCCTGGCAGGCTCTACATCGAGCACTGTTATGCTGGTCCTGCTAGGTTCTTCCGTCGGAGTCTCCTTCCTCGACCTTTGTGCTACATATTATTGTTCCTCTTATTGTAAGAAACCTCTGCTCTTTCATGTTCTAGCTAAGATTTGTATGAGTGTGAGATTGTACGTTAGTGCATAATGCTTAACAATGTTCTTTGTAATGTACTGTATGGGACCAACCTTGTTAGATCCCTTGATCCGTCAACTCCTTCTGTAAAAAATAATGGCATGTTCTCGAATGATCCCCTTTATGTACATGATGAATCATTATATGCACACAAACCTTCAATGGTTTGGGATTCATCTCCGTCCAAGTTCATCCTTAACCATTTGGTTGAGCTCGTGAATAGCAGGATATGATTTACCCACGGCTTCAAAGAGGCCCAGACGAAGAAGGTTGCCAATGATGTTCTTGACTTCACTGGGATCGATGTAAGCACTCACAACCACACCACAGAAAGTGGAGGAACATGCAGAGCTTATAAACAGGTTAAAAATGGAAGGGAAGCTCAAATGGAATTATGACAACACTTGCTTTGTGGTTGATGATGACTAGCAACTGAGGCAACACTTGCAGGTAATATAGCTTGGTCCACTTTTCCATTAAATTTGTTCATATGTACATGTTCATCTGCACTAGCAGATTGTCCTTCTCAATCGCAGTGCTACCCGAGGCATTTAAGTTCGTGAACAAGCCGATAGTCAGCTATGCTCGGATGACACGCCCATGCTTGCTAGCAAGCAACAACTCTACGAACCACAGTTGTGATCAAGGCACTCAATTTCATCGCTGAAAACAAAGTTGAATGTGCCGAATACCGTGGGTTGCAACCATGGGAGAGGAGTGCATGACTCAAGACTTGGCTATGCTAGTAGTTTACTTAACGTTGTTGCTTTGTTGTTCACCATCGAGTTGATGATGGTCATGATCTAGTGAAGAGACCATGTATGTTTTTTGAGATGGTCTCATATCCCTCCATTAACTAGGACTTGATTGAACTTGATGTCGGTCTCTGATATGATGAACTTATTCGAGATGGTATATACTAACCTCCTCGTATGTTAAACAACTAATGCATCACGAGCTATAGTTGTTTTACTCGTGATGCATCATCTATTAGGGTAACTGCATGATGTGTACTAATCGACCATTCTTTTGATGAACTAAACGTTACAATGTGCTCTTATTTATTCAGCAATGTTGGGGAACCTCGCGACTCCAATGAAAGAGGTTACTATAGCATGCATCATGTGTGCAACCAACAAACAAGGGCTGCTTTGAACCATCAGAGGAGAAATTCTTGTCATGTGTGCAGTCTACCAAACAAGGGGCAGAGTTTTTTTTTTTGATGTAACCATATATTTTATTAGACAATCTGTTTACAGATAGTACACATATGGTCACCACACAAGACAAACATTTGCATCAAGCAACTTTGCACAAGAAAACTCACAAGAAGTAAAACTACAAGTTCATCCTTGGAGAAACATGTGCCTCGCCGAAACATCGTCCATCTTCCTCCACTGCCACCATGGTAGCGCTGGAAAAAGAGGCGAACAACCACCACACCTAGATCTGGGAGAGCACCATCGCATTCAATGATGCTTTTTAAGTCGTTGAACTGGGTCGTCGCAGAGGACGAGCCCGAGACTTTGTGGCACGTCGGTCGGGGATCTTCCCCATGGTCACCAGATCCCAACACCGTCGTCATCTCCAGACTCAGTCGAAGAAGACAAACGCTGCCGCCTGCCGTCATCCTCACACCCAACTGCAAGACGCTAGACATAACTGCAGCAGCCAACGCAACCGTCACCCGCGAGAGTGCCGAACGCCAACCGCCAGACACGAATCTTACCAGATCCGAAGACCGGCAAGAAGACCAGGCCACCTGCCCTCCGACGTCACCGATTAGAGCGACGCCGAGATGGAGAAAGAGCAGAGACAAATTATTCCGACGCGACGCAATCTTCTCCATAGAACAGCGTCCCAAGAAAACACTTGCCAATAACTACTGGCCGGAGCCGATACTCCGGGGTCCCCACCCCCTCCCGTCGCCGGAACGGCCGACGGAGGAGGCAGGGACCGGCGACTAGGCGGTGTAGTTGCCGGCAGAGATCTCCGTTGTCGGAGCGGTTGTTTCGTGGGAGCGGTTTACTCTTCCGTGTAGAAACTGGCTTCATGAGCAACCAAACGAAACGCCAAATCTGGCATGAAACTTGTTTGCAACGGGCCAACACCCATGTGGGCTGCCAAAGTGACCCCAAAATCTACCCAGGCTAGCAAAACGTGCCCCAAAACATCCAAAAGAAAAATCTTTTAGGCCCGTTTCGTTTAATAGGTAATCTGTGATTTTTTTTTCCTTAGCTCGTTCCGTTGTTTCTTCAGTTTGGGACGTCAGGTTTGGTTTGTTCAGCCACCTGATGGTCTTCGCATTGTATCCACTATTCCGAATGAATAAAGTGCTATGTTGCTGCTTTAAAAAAAAAATATTTGCAGCTAAGAGCATGTCTAACATGCTCCTTATTTTTCTGCCCCTTAAAACGCGAGTAGAGGGCCCTGTATTCACTTTCCGTCGACTGAAAATTAGTCCGAGCTAGCAGACCCCATATCCCCATCCCGTAAAACAGAATCCTGCGGAATATTTTGTGTCCGCGCGGGTGGCTATGACGGCGGCGCGGAGAAAACGGTTGAGAATTCTGAAATGTCCGCGCGCCATATGAAATGGGAGCCCTGTATTCAGCTTCCCGCCCCGTACAAGTAAGGGGCGAAGAGCCGCCCCGTAGCCAAAACTGTAAAAAAATCGATGCGGGGGCCTATTTTACGGGGTCTGCTAGACGGCTGGGTAGCGCCCAACCCCTTATTTCGGCGGTTATTATACGGGTTTGACCCTTTTAAAGGTCTTTTTTTTTTGATAAAGGATGCTTTATTACTTCACCCTTTTAAAGGTCTATTAATTAGACATGCTCTAAGGCACTCATCCTACGTGCCAAACTTAGAGCTTCGATAAGCAAGATGGTATTTTCTTGCAAACTGTGGAGCCGATGAACATGGAAAAGCCGCTCGTTGGTGCTACAGTAGTACCGAATAAAGGAGCTAAACTGGATTAGTTCATCTAAAAACCTAAACCATACCACTGTAGCACTCTCTCCATTCCGGTGTCACCGACAGGCGACAAGGCGCGAGGAGAGCGATCCACCATGCAAAAGCGCTCGTCGCGTGGCCGACGGCGAGCCACACCGCCATGCTCCCGAAAAGAGCACGCGACAAAAACGGAGCAGACACGCGCACAGTCGCCCAGGCCGCTACGCCCGCCTACCCGCGCCCGCTCTCCCCCGTCATCCCCCACGCACCCACGCTCCGCCCAGGTCGCTGGAGCGCCGGGCCCGGCGTGCCCCGGCCCGCGCGTCGGCGAGCTGAAGCTGGGGTGCGAGGCCGGGAGCGCGGCCACGCGGCGGGGCTCGCCGCCTCTGGATACCTGCGGCCAACGCCTGGCGCGGCGCGGCGAGACGTGGAGGCCGCGCCGCCGCGCGATCGGGCGGGGGTGGACGGGGCGGACGGCTGGGGGCGAACCCCCTGGCCGCAGGGTGCAACTGGACTCCCTGTCGGCATCAGGACGGCGACGTGGATGCGTCCACAGGGAAAAAAGCGCAGCGCTCTTGCATTGCGGTCTAGCCTCGACTTGGAAATGCTGGATAGCGCCCTAACGGTTTTTTAGTACCTTCACACGAAGTCGTGGAGGTTTATAAGGTACATAAAGTGACTACACATCACATTTCGGTATCGACCAACGCTTCTCACTACGACACTTACAAGATACGCAGGCGTTAAACTTTTTCGTTTAATTCTTGTCGAGCTGAACGTAAGTACACTCACAACTCTAACCATTCAACAATCGTTAAATAAGAGGAATCTTATAATTCCTAACATTTTTTTTAAAAAGCTCGCTAGCCCTATAATTCCTGAATTTTTTTTAAAAAAAAAGCTTCTAGTCTTAGAATCTCTAACGGAGGGAATACCAACTCCCTTCACACCGATCCATAGTAAGTGTCGGAGTTAAATAGTATAACTTTTGTACTATGTTACCGATATTTACTATGGATCAGGGGGAGTAAGAAAAGGTGCATCATGTAAGTGTGAAAACATGAACATTATTGCCGCGAGATCTCGCTCGCAACAAATGAAATTTCTCAGAAAATTGGACCCCGTAGGTAACTTTTCCGTGGTGCATTTTGAATAATATGAGTTGCCTTTAATATTTTATAGAAACGTTCTTCCCTAATCTTTCAGGTTATTCTAAATATGTGCTCGGGCTTCTTGTTTGTGTTTATTCTCATAAGTTGGTTGAAAATGGTGCTTAATCTAGGTGGAGCATCTATGAGGCTATATATGTTCTATAATCTCGTGTTTTTTTACTCAGCACATTGACATGCCATTTAATTCTAATGTGTTGTGATTTTACTCATGTATATATGTTGCATTCAAACAAAGCAAGTAGTTTGATACCCAAAATGTTTGATCTAAGGCAAGTGCCGTTTTCCTAAGGATTATTTGTTCAGTTGATCTCATGGCCTGCTACCTTTGAAGCTTAGCATTACTCTCGAAGGCTGCCGAAACTTCATTAGGAGAGCCCTTCTCAACTTCCCCATCATTTTTTTTCTTGGGATTAATACCAACAACGCAGTTCATCCAACGATAAACCAAATTCAAACTACAGAACTATGACACAATCAAACCTGAACGAACACAATGTTGAATTGAATCGTACCCGTCTATAGTGGGATATTTTGGGCTGCGTAGACAAGAGAATTCAGAAAATAGAGATGCACCAAAAGTACTAAGATCTTCAAGGATAGTACCCTTAATTTCATCGACCCTTACCCAGAGTTCATATTCATCATTTGCTAAAAGAAAGGTAAGGGATCTCTTTTCCGCAATGGAAAAATAGCAGAGCTAATTTGACTCGGCACAACCTAACCAGTTATTGTGTAGGGATTCTTTCTAAAAGGCTCTGATTGAGCATTTCTTGAAAGGCAAAACCTTGATTTAGTAGGTGTGAAGGAACATGCTGTTTCGACAGATCTTGGCCAATGTAATGATGTGAAGGACCATCACTTGCGTCTGGATTTAGCAGGTGTCCACCATATCAGGATGAGTTTTGCTCTGATGCTAGCAAGATTATTTAGTTTGCATTTCCTGAACTGTATTGATTTTGTTAACTCAGTTTAAATAATCAATGGCAAGAAAACATTCAAATAATATAGGAAAATAGGGGAGGCGAGGAGAATATGGTTGACTAAAAGGAAAAATATACAAAATGGTTATGCAACCTGAACATTAATTGCCAAAGTAGCTAGTATCATAATCGACAATGGAAAAACTCTATACTGGGTTTGGAAAGGTAGTATGCTTATATATATGCAGAAAAACAAACATTTATAGGGGTTAGTTTGCAATAACCCATACTGATGGCATTCGATCGGAACAAATGAAGAGGTTGGCCATGTCTAGCAAGTACATTCGAGCAAGCCAAGAAAGGAAGAGCCAATCAGAAATTAATCAGAGGGGAGACAGAGAAACGTGCACACAATCAATAAGATACTCTCCACCGGCGCCGGACAAAGCGCAGGAGAGGGAAGAAGAAATGCAAGACCAGACGACCACCACGACGAGCTCGCCGCATTCCAGCAGCGACAGGTCGTCCAGCTCTGCGCCTCACTCCAAGCAAGGCACGCACTCTCATATTGCACGCATCCAGTACTATCCATAAACCCTGGTTATGGCTAGATTTTCTCCACGATCTCGTATATGTTGTCTCACTTTTTTCCTCCTGGCGTGGTCGACAAGTCGATAAATCCACAACTGAATCTTGTTCGATCGCTCTTCGTTCTCCTGTTGCTCTTCTCTTCGGGTTTTTCCGTTTGATTGTTTTGCACACGGAAACGGAAGATATGTATCCTGCGAAAGTGAGATTATATATCTTAGGAAGCTGCTTGAATTGAAGATCTGAACCGCGCGCATGCAGGGATGGACAGCGACGACGACATAGGGAGGGTGCCGGAGTTCAGGCTGGACCAGGGAGGTCCATCGACGTCGGGAAGGGAGCCAGTGGCTGCCGGGACATCATCCGAGCAGGCACAGTCGGCGGCGGCAGCGCAGACCACCTCGCGCCGCCGCGGCCGTAGCCCGGCAGACAAGGAGCATCGCCGACTCAAAAGGTACTGTACGCTCTTCGATCCTACTGCGTGTTCGTAGCTCGATCTAGGGCGTACCGCGTACGAACACTAGTGTCGTTTTTGGGTGCTAGCTAGAAAGCCACAGTGTGATGGCATACCTGGTACGACATTAATTTCACATTGCCGTTCATGCAAAGCGACAAACTGAAAACCCAAAACTAATTAGGCATTCCACACGCTAACCTTGTGCAAGGCAAGTGTGGAATGCACAAGTACCCGGTCATTATTTGCCGCTTTGCATCAACTAATGTAGCGCTCCGCGTTTTTATTTACCTCATGTTTTGGTATGATCAAAGTTAAACTTTATCAAGTTTGATAAGAAAATATACAAAAAAATACCAACAACGATAATACCAAAGAGATATAATACGAATATATAGTTTATGAAGATTCTAATACTATAGATTATACATTATAAATATCGATATTTTTCCTAATTATTTATGCAAGCATTACAAAGTTGGGCTTTGAGTAATCTTAGAATGCAATCTATTTGTAAGCGAAGGAAGTGACGACCTTTCTGATGTTGCATAACTCTAATGATAAATTACTAACCTTAGATGGTGTTGTTTTATTTATAAAGGAGGGCAAAAACCTATTTGGAAAACTATAATGATAGATTATTATATTTGAAGATGCCATGATCAAGGACTTACACTTCTCTATTCATTTTCTTTTATACAAGTGCATTGGAACCTCTTAATTAACATTTTACCTATTTGAAACAAGTTGGCAAACTAGCTCACAAACGTAATTTTAGCCGCATTGAGAAAATCTATCTAGAATACTGCTCCCTCCGATCCATATTACTTGATGCTAAAATGAATGTATGTACAACTAAAATGTGTCTAGATACATTTATATTGGCGTTAAGTAATATAAATCGAAGGGAGTACTATAAAGGCGGATCTAGTAAGTGCAAGGGTGGGAGCGTGCCCCACCAAATATATTTACTTAGCCCATATAGTAACGAAAAGAAAAGGGAAATTCAGAAAAGCCCAACCCAACCCGGCTGCCCTAGCATAAAGTGCTTCGTGTGCAGCTACCAAGTTTTTTTCTTTTCTTTCATGGAATATAATTTGCGTTGCTCAGATAATATGTTTTCCATCACTTGGCACATTTCCTCAACGTTGATTGGCCCTGACCTAAGCCACACCATTTTACGAGACTCTAGGCGAGCACAATTTAGCTAGCTATGACTATGAAGGATTGGAAAAAAGATAGGTCTCCCCTAATGCATTTGCATAGGGAACTTGGAACTTTATCTAGTCAAGGAAGAGTGTGTAAATTTGCAAAAGTGGAGCGATTTTAGATTAGGGTTAGCCACACCCTTGCAAACTCTGCGAGGGTAGAACATAGAACTCCATGTACAGGCCGGGGCTTTGCTCCTCTTTTTGGAAAGCAAACTAGATTGAGCAGATAGCCTATAACATATAAAACTGCAGGTTTCGAATTTCGCCACTAAGTTTAGTAAGGTCTGTATCAAAACATTCATATGGTCATATACTCTAAATTTATAGGCATGTCCGCATGTGTCATTTGATTTTCAAGAAAGCTTATTGATCTGTTTTTTTTTTGGTGTGCATATGCTGATATTTTTCCTTGCACTTATAATTCACAAAATGAACCACAAACGCATTGGTACAAGTAGGACCTTGCATTCCACATCGTCCCTAGGATTTGTGATCCTTCCGAGGATTCTCCCACCCGATCCATCGTAGTTCCAATCTGAGTTGGGTCTATCGTCTTTTCATAGGCTAATTGGAGCCCTAACTTTTCATTAAGTAAAAAAGTTTGACCTATTTTTTTACGGGGTAAAAGGATTGCAATAATCAAATGAGAGTGGCATCACAACCCTTTAACAGGAAATCCAGGATGGCTTCTGGCCCTAAGAGCATCTCCATTCGTTGCCGCTCACCAGGACGAAATCCGGTGCTATTTAGCACCGGATGGATGAAACTTTTGGCTTGGTGAGGCCCAGTTTCCTAGCGTTGAGCCCAGGGGGACGTGACGAAAAACTTGTAAAATAAATGAAATTTGGAAAAGCACAATGAAATTAGGCTAAATTTGTACATATTAGGCGAGTTTGAAGTTTTTTCGTCGAATTCTTACATATATATGAATTCGACGTACATACGATAAATGAAAACAAAAATCCCGGTGTCTACATGCCGAACTGGCGATAGAACTCCGCATAGTCGTCGTCGGAGCCGTCGGCTTCGTCCTTCGGCAGCGTCAACTGCAGGTGGTGGCTGCTGCCGTGACCTGGGTCCCCGACGCGTCGCGGCGGAAGCGAATCGGCTCCCCCGTCATCGTCGCTGTCGTCGAGGAGATGGGCTCCGGCTTGACGACGCGGAGCTACGTTGCCACCGGCGTTGGTGGCGGCGCAGTCCCTGTGGAGCGCGAGCGTGACGCCGACCCGAAGGACGACAAGGTGGATGCCATCCGTCGTGGCACCCAAGAGGAGCTCCCCCGGCGCCGGGAAAAGGACGCTGGCGTCCGCGACGACATCTGCAGGACGTGCGAGTTCCCCGCCTGGATGTGGTCGAGGACGGCGGCAAGGTTGCATCCGGGGGCGCTCCACCAGCTGCGTCTGCCCTCGGAGTTAAGCCTCGCCGGCGGCGGAGGAGGGTCGTCGTAGCCGTGAGCTCCCACTGTCGCCTCTCGCGGAAGTAAGCGTCCCATGCGGGGAGGTTCTTGGGGTACCTCCCCAGCATGGCCCGCTCCTTGTCCGTCATCACGGCGAGGACTTGCTGAATCTCCTCCTCCAGCGCGGCGGCGCCCACCGACAGTGACGGGATGTACACGCTGCCGAGGCTAAGCTGCCTGGATGGTGGCACCGGGTAGTTCGCCTCTTAGAGGAGGTGAGCCTCCTACTCGTGCAGGGAACGGCGCCGAAGCCGTTCCCCGTTGCATCATCGCCGGGGAATCTCTCTGCCATCTTGTCGGCGTTCGTGGAGGTGGGAGGCGAGGGGAGGTGCAGGGGAGTGGGGCTCTGTCAGCCGTTCGTGGAGGAAGGAGGGGGAGGAAATGAGGGAATATATAGCTCTCCGGTGAGTAGTGACTGCATGGTAAGTAATTGTGCGGCGAAGCTGAGGAGACGACAGTGGACCGCGAAGCGTGTCCACCGGCCTGCCGCTCCGGCGAGTAATGGCGCGCGGAAGCCGAGGGAGACACGTTGAAGGCGAGGAGACGCCGGTTGACCGCGCGGCGTGTGTCACTGACCGGACAGACCACTGGCAGGGCGGATTTCTTCGCGCGTTTACTCGGCGTTTCGCGCCCTTTTCACTTCATCCGGTGTTCCCAGGTGCTCCCGGGGTGTTGGATTCGGCATGCGATCGCTGGATAAAAAATGAACCCAATAAAGCGAAAATTGGGCTCCTGGAGCCGCGACTAGGGAAATTTTTTGAGGAAAAAGCAGCCGCATCTGATGTCCGATTAGATAGAAAGAGTGCTATGCACAGAATGACCCAGTTTATAAGGGAAACCGGGTCCAAAAACCATACATTGCCCAGTTTGTAAGGAAAACCGAGACGAACGAGGGGCCCATCATCCACATAACGCAGCCACCAACGCGACACACACCTCTAGGTCCGGGGCCGCTGCCAGGACGAACTCCGCATTGTCCGAAGACGAATTTCGCCTATCCAACATTAGAAATTTGCCTGGGGAAGGGGTGCTCCGGAGCTGAGTGGAGATGATCTAACCATCCGTTTGTACAGATTCTACCATACTTTGTTGACTCATCACTAGCTATAGTGTGAGTTCTAGGCACCTTAGAGCAAGAATAATAGAAGAGTTAGGAGTTGGCTATATGTTTTTGCTATATCATCTATAGTCTATTTTTTCCATACCTTGCAATCTCACAAAGTGCATAGAAGCACGCGCTGCATCTGGCTATTATCCTATAGCCCGCTTCTCTTCTCTCTCCTCTTCTCTCTCATCCAACTCAGCAAAACTATATTATTTTAAATTTTATAGTCTGCTGACTGTACTTTATTGTACTTGCTCTTAGAAATACGAAATACGAGACCCAACTTCACTAAGATTTTTTGGCGCCAGCCACCACAAGTGCTAAGGGCAATAAATCCTAATTATTGCTTGTCATCAAGCAAATGACCTCGACATTATCAGATTAAGAGCATCTCCAGTCGCGTCCCCCAAACCGTCCCCAAATGGATTTGGGGCGCGCCGGACAAAAAAACGTTCCCAGTCGCGTCCCCCAAAGCCGCTTTTTGTCCGGCGTGTCCCGATACGGTGTCCGGCGCTCCCTAGGGGACGCTCCAGCCGGACACAACGAAAAGCGAGGCGGGCTCCCACATGTCGGCAACTATTTCCATAAACCGTTGGTTCGCGCCTTTTTTCTCGTCGCTCCCCCCCCCCCCTCGCACCTCCCACCCCTCCGCCGCCGCTGGATTTGCCGGCCGTTTCGACGACTGATCTCTTCTGAGAGTCGGCACCGTCGTCGAGGCTGGCACTCTCGCCAGTCGTTCCGCCACCGCCGCTTCGCCAGCGCATCCTAGAACGCGGCGTCAAATCCGCCCCACCTCCGCGCACACAAGGTGCTCGACGACTTGCCAGGTACGCGCGATTGGCCGTTGTTCGTTGCCTCGTCTGCCGCCGAGCAATTTTAACCATTGATTTTGCTTCAGACATGGATAGCGACGACGAGATGATTTCTCTACTACTGGAGGATGAGCAAGCCTTCGATGACGACCTTCGGGAGCATTTGCTGATCATCGCGGCCCTCCAGGACATGCTTAACGCCGAGGCGGAGAAGAGGAAGAGGTCGCGCCGCGGAGGATCAAGGCCATGGAGAAAGAAGTCGAAGCCCCGGCAGAGGATGGAGGGGCATATCATGCTGCACAACGACTACTTCGTAGACGAGGCAACACATGCCGACAATTTTCGGCGCCGGTATAGGATGAGCAAGGGTTTGTTCACGAATATACTCCACGACGTTCGAGAGTTCGACCCCTACTTCAAGCGCAAGCACGACGCTGTAGGAAATGTCGGGTTCTCGTCGATTCAGAAGTGCACCGCCGCCATGAGGATGCTTGCATACGGAGCACCTGCCGATACACAGGACGACTACCTTCACATGAGTGAGTCTACTATCATTGAGTGCATGTACAAGTTTTGGCGAGCTGTGGTGGGAAAGTTTGGAAAATACTACTTGAGAGGGCCAACTGAGGAAGAGACTGCAAGGATCATGGCGTAAAATGCTGCCAGAGGATTCCCTGGAATGCTTCGAAACATCGATTGCATGCACTGGTCATGGAAGAACTGCCCGTTTGCTTGGCAAGGTATATACAAAGGGCGTCATGGATATTGCAGTGTGGTGCTTGAAGTTGTGCCAGATTATGACCTGTGGATTTGGCATTCTTTTTTTTGGCATGCCGGGATCACACAATGACATCAAGTGTTGCAGCAGTCTCAGGTGTTTAGCAGACTAGTGGAAGGTCATGCTCCACCATGCAACTATGAGGTCAATGGCCACCAATATACCAAATGCTATTATCTAGCAGATGGTATATATCCAGAATAGGCCACTTTTGTCAAAACAATCTCGAATCCATCAGGTCAGAAGAATTCCCACTTTGTTTCACGACAGGAGGCTTGCAGGAAGGATGTTGAACGGGCATTTGGTGTGCTTCAAGCTCAATTTGCAATTGTCCGGTACCCTGCTCTAAGCTGGTCTCACGACCAAATGTGGGAGATGATGCAGGCTTGTGTGATCATGCACAACATGATCATAGAGGATGACCGCAAGAATTATGCCAGGACACATGTTGGTCCCTATGAGTGTGAGGGCACTCTTGCGGAGGTTGATCATGAGTTGCTTGCAGATTTTGCCGATTTCCTCGCCGTGCACGCAGAGATCCGTGACAGCAATGTTCACGAGCAACTCCAAGCTGATCTCGTTGAGCATTTGTGAAGGATCAAAGGATTATCAGCAAATGCCGCGGCACATTGATCTAGCCTTATTTTTTATTTGTTTAATTGTTTATTATTTGTTGTATTTTAATTTGAAAACAATCTCCGCAAACATATTTTTTTTTCGATAAGCGGTAGCCCCAGCCTCTGCATCAATTGATGCATGCTTTATTACCAATTCGAGTTACAAAATATTTATTGATGCAAACATATTTATTTGTATGCTATACTAAATAAATGGTTGTGTTTTCATGTTTGGGGGCGGCGTTTGGGGGACGCGACTGGGGAGCGACATCCCCCAAACACGGCACGAACAAAACACGTCCCTCAAACACTCAATCCGGCACCGTTTAGGAGACGGTTTGGGAAACGCGACTGAACATGCTCTGAACCATAATCTGCTCCTATCTCCACTCATGGCCAGTGCAGCACCTTCCATGAAGGCACACAGCTCCGCCTCAAGCACCGATCCACATAGCCACGGGGAACAACAAGCTTTGAAGATGATATCTCCTATGTGTGATCGAAGGACCATCCTAGCCCCTGCATAGCATCTTCAAGTAAAAAAACTATGACCTATTAATATGAAAATTGGGCGAAAACCGTTGTAAGGCTCACCCACCTAGCTAAACAACACTATCTTCATCATATGCTGACAGACAAAAGGGACATCCGACTATTTTATCACAACTTCGCCAAAATGCCCTCGTTACACCATCCAAAACACTTCACCCCCTTTGAATATTAAATGTGTTATGGATAGAATTAAGGTCTTGGTATACTCACCTATCTCCGTCTGATCCACGATTGTAAAACTTTGAATTAATGATACGCTGAAATAAATGAAAATATGTTGCAAAGGCCACGGGGGCTCTTCATTTCGAAAAAAAAACCTCAGCTATCGGGAATTCAAATCATAACACGCGGATATAGAGTGTTATTCAAGAAACATCCAATAGTTAGCTAACTACTGCGTGGTTTTAACTTTTAGCTGATTTCTTTTTATGTTCAACAAAGCGAATTCCCAAGTTGGGTTTATTAATTTATTATTTAACTTAAAAGTTTCACCACTTAAAGGGTAGTCGATAATTGGAATTTTTAGCTCAACTACATCCGTGAGTTAGAACTTGGAATCTTCGTTTTCGTGATCCAACCTTGTTGACATTATTTTGTTTTTTCTTTCTCCTTGTTTTTTTTGGGCTTGATTGTGGGGAGGCCCCAGTAGATCTACCGCGTGGTTGCTAATTTAATATAGCGGGCAAAAGCCTATTTCGAGTAGATTTTGGGATCTTCACATTTCAGTTTGAAAACTTGTCAATTAGATGGTAAGTATTCACTTTTGAATTAAATAGTGATTTTTCATAATATAATGGCACCACAACTGCCAGACTAGGTAAGAACAATGAGTTCTACTCCATCCTTTTTTAGATAAAAAGTACAACGTGCTCGACTTTAAATTAATAAAGCTCCTAAGGTTCAACATAATACAATATATTGCAGCATACAGCTTAGCCAAAGTAAAACTAGGGTAAAACAGGGGTTGGCCTCCCCATAACAGACTGAGCCAAACACAAGCTAGATTTAGCCGGGCGAAGAAGATCGACTTCCAAGACTCATCCATCACTTGCCACGACCGCTCCATGGAGTCGCTTGAGTGCGCATACCACCCCCGAAAGCAGGGACGGTCCAGAGGCTTCGTCAGAAGAGACCACAGCTGGACAAAAAGCATAGTTTTGAAGATAATATCAGCTAGGTGGTTAATGAATTTAGACTCTATGGTCATTTTATTCCTAATTAGCCAAAGGGTCCAAGATTGGGCCACGAAAATGATCCAAACGACTCTACGGAATCCACCCGAGAAACTCGACAGAATAGCGAAGAATTGAGGGAAGTTAGCCGGACACCAGCTGCATCCCAGCAGTCGACGTAGCACACTCCACGCAAACTTCGCCGGAGAACACTGAAAGAAGATATGCTTGGCATCTTCCACTGCCCCATACAACACGCAGCAACCCGTCCCTGGGCCGTGTCGGTCCGCCAAATTGGCACTAGATGTCAATCAATCAAGAATGAGTTGCCATGAGAAACTTCTGGTTTTAAGCGAGACGCGAGCCGCCCAGACATCCCTGAAATGTGCCAAAGAAGCACCCTGAGCTAGTTTGGCATACATGGAACTGATGGAGTATGATCTAGAAGGGTCCAGGATCCTGACCACCTCATCCTGACCCTCCACAAGATTTGTTGCGTCAATGATATCTCTCTTAACCGGTACCACTCTGCCAAGCCTGCATGATCCAGGGGCGCCGAAAGTGCATCCGAGCAGCCTCACCGCAGACCTAGGCCACGGACGTCATTTGAGAAATGCAAATGTTGAACAACTGTGAGAATCTATCCTTCAGCACCCTGTCACCTGACCATTTATCCATCCAAAATTATGTGCGAAGACCATTTTTAACAACATGTTTAGCCCTCAGCTTGAACATGTGTTTGATTTTGTGTAGGCTGCGCCAAAACTGAGAGCCCCCTTGGCTCGTGTCGATGAAGATATCGTCTGCTGAATTGTACTTAGCTCGAAGGATCTGTTTCTAGATCGGATTGTCATTCTGGTATAACTTCCACACCCACTTGAGTACGAAGGCGACATTCATGTTTCTGGAGTTTGTAATGCCCAGACCCCCACACTCCTTGGGCCGGCAAACCGCATGCCAGTTGAGCATATGGAGCTTACGTTTAGGTCTCGATCCTTTCCAAAAGAATCGCGCTCGATGCGAGTCAAACTTGGCATGCACCCCGTCCTGGAGGAGCAAGAATTGGATAAGATCAGATGTCCCCCCCGACGAAAGAAATTTACGCCAGCAAGGTTCAATATGTGTAGCCAGTTTCTGAACTAAGAACATCCATTGCTCCATAGTAAGCTTCCTATCCGCAATCGGGAGGCCAAGGTAAATAAAAGGGAATTTTCCAAGTTTGAAGTTTAGCTGATCAGCAACCCTTTGTTGTCTCGGTTTGGATCGTCCCATTACAATGAACTCAGACTTGTGTATAGTTAATCTTTAGACCTGACATGTCTTCAAAACACATCAAAAGGAATTTGAGATTGGCAATCTGATGATCGATGAGCGTATCGTCCGCGTACTGAAGGTGCGAGATTCTCCTGGGAATCAAGTGGGGCACCACCCCAGATATGTATCCCGCCACACAGGCTTTCGACAAGATGATCGACAACGCCTCTGCCATGAAGTTAAATAAGAGGGGGAAGAGTGGGTCACCCTGCCCCACTCCCCGTTTATTGCAAAAGAACGGGCCAATCTCTCCATTAATGGATATGGCTGTCTGTCCACCCTCCACTAGTTGGCGAATGCGGTGCACCACCCCAGGTCAAAACCTTTGCATCTAAGTGCCTCGATTAGGACTTCCCAGTTCACCCGGTCATATGCCTTTTCAAAGTCGAGCTTCAGCAGGACACATCTTGACTTCTTTCTTTTCACTTCATGAATGATCTCATGCAGCGCTAGGACTCCATCCAGGATGAACCTACCTTTTATGAATGCAATTTGATTGGGATTGGTTATACGATGAGAAATCGGGTCAAGTTTAGATGCCATAGCTTTTGAGATGATTTTGAATATCACATTGATTAAGGCAATCGGCCTAAACTGAGAGATCAAATCATCCCCCGGGACTTTCGGAATAAGAGAGAGAACCCGAAAGTTCAATCTCGCGATATCAATGCGCCCAAGGATGAAATCATTCAGAATGTGGAGCACACCATGTTTGACCAACAGCCAGGATTTCTCGAAGAAGGACACCGGAAACCCATCCGGGCCTAGGGCGGTGTCTGATTTCATGTCCATCACAATCATCTCAAGCTCCTACTCAGTGAAGGTGCGCATCAGACCAGAGTTATCAGCCTCGGAAACCCTAGCCTCGACTCCCCACGAGTCATGAGCCAGCCCACAAACCCTTGTGGCCTCAGTACCGAGAAGCTGGCGGTAAAAGTCGTACACATGCTCCTGAATTTGTCGCTCTTCAGTAATTGGCCATGTCTCTGACTGAAGCACCGCAATGTTAATTTTCTACATCGGCCATTAGCCACAACATGGAAATAAGTCGTGTTAGCGTCCCCTTGGAGCATCCATTTTACTCTTCCTCTCTGGCGTCAATATTCCTCTTCAACCCGATAAACCTCAAGCAGTTGTTCTTCCAGGTGGTAGCGGAAGGCCCATTCCTTGCTATCTAGCCCATCCGAGTCCGCCCTAGAGTCAAGGAGCTGGATCTGAGAGAGGACGTACGGTTTCTTTGTGTAATCCAGCTTCCCTACCTTTGTTCGCATTCCATCCCTTAAGTTGTTGTCTGACCCCTCCACTCATAAACTTCCACCAATCCACTATATCCCTCCTTTCACAAAAGGATGTTTCAACTTTATCTAAATTTACATATATCTAAACACGTTTTAAAGGGTAGATACATACAAATCTAAATGAATCTAGATAAAGTTGAGACATCCTACTATGGATGGAGGGGGTACAAAACTATATCAATGTTATTTTTTTTTTGCGGGTAACTATATCAGTGTTATAGCTCTAACTCCTATTCGCCCTAACAATTTTGTGGTGACTCCATACTAATCCAGGTTGCTGAGGAACCGGGTGTCCGCGCAGCAAGCGCGGGAGAGGAAGAAGGCGTACATGGGTGAGCTGGAGACGAAGGTGAAGGACTTGGAGAATAGAAATTCAGAGCTTGAGGAGAGGCTCTCCACCCTGCAGAACGAGAACCAAATGCTTAGACAGGTATGTTAATGGAAAACATACATGATCGAGGTATACGTACATGAGGGTGGTAGACCGTGTGTATATTCATGGCACATGCACGACACCTCTAGTTGTAGTTGATGCGATCTGTAACCAATTAACGGGAGATGCCTTTATTGTCTAACTAATCTCCTGTTTCTAGCTACTGAAAAATACCAGAGATGCATTTGTCGTCTAACTAATCTCATGTTTGCAGATACTGAAGAACACCACCGGTAACAGGAGAGGACCAGGTAGCGGTGCCGGCGCCGGAGACGGCTAGCCAATATCATCATCGTGTGACGTCTGGAAACATCTAGTACCTAATTACTTGTGGAATGGAACAAATAAATGGCTAAAAGGAGTGAAGATCCCTGGATTAATTTAGGTGTTCTTTAATTAGATCGATAAAGCGCCAGGAAAAATATGCTGAGCATGTAATATGTGAGCTGAACTGAAATTGTTTAGTTTTAAGTGGTCAGGGGAGCTAATTCTGCACCTCATAATGTACCTGCTGTGCGCGATCGTTCCCTGCCGAACTTTATAATGTGGAAGAAGTGTATGTATGTACTTGTATTATGAAGGATTAAATCAGCTCAGCTTCAGTTACATTATACAAAATATCAAAATTAATCAGTTGTAACCAGCACGCACCTAAAGATAATTATTAAGAAAATTTCAGTAGCATATTTGGATCACATCCAACGGTGTCACTAGCTCTCGTTCGACCGTGAACTAAAGTAAATATTGGTCGAATGATTTCAACCACGACTTCTAAAAAGAATGTTTAGTTGCAGCCTATGTAACTGGACTAAATCAGCTTAATTTCAGTTACATTGTACAAAAGATTAAAATTAATCAGTTGTAACCAGCGTGCAACTAAAGAAAATTATCAAGAAAATTTCAATTGCATCTCTGTGTCACATTCAACGGTTAATGAGAGGGAAAGAGGGCGTCGCTGACTGAAGCCTCGTGCGGTGGTGACGGGGCCCCTCTTCCCCCTCGCACAGTGGTGGCGTTGCAGGACTCCGCCACTGGTGAGAGTGTAGCGTTGGTCGTAAGGCGTGGCGTCCGTTCGGCGGTGACATGGTGGCTACGTGGACCTGACTTGGTCATGGAGGAAACTCACTGGCATGGTCTCGGTAGCGGGTGGCGCGAGTTCGGTGTATGACGTACTAGTAGATGTGGAGGGCCTTGTGCGCAAGCCCCGATGCATGAAAAATGAGATTTTATAAAGGCCATGAGAGGATGATATGGAGTGGTGATCGTCATCAAAGTCTATAATGGTTATAATGGATATGTTAAGCACTGTAAGAGTATATATCTGTATATTGTAGTTTCCCCATATGTTAGGGGGCTTCCTGCATATTTACGTCTATACATGTACTATATATTATGGTCTTTGGCCCCCTGGTAATACAACAAGCATATTGCCCTAACATGGTATCAGAGTTTTAGGTTAGCTCCTCCTCCTCCATCGCAGCCGCCACCGCCGCCCGCCCCGGCATCTTGCCGCCGCGACCCGGCCGCAGCCGCTGCCTCTTTTTCTCGCCGTCTGCGAGCTCTCGCCCGGCCATCCTCGTCCGCCCTCTGCCTGGCCGCCGCCCGTCACCGTCGCCCCGGCCGCCGACCGCTGCCGCCCAGACCGCCACCGGCCGTCCTTGGCCGTCCCCGGCAGCCGCCGCCCTCCTCCCGGCTGCCCGTCTCCGGCTGACTCTCCGCCCGACTGTTCGTCTCCGGCCGCCCTCCGCATGTCCCGGCCGTCCCGCCCGCCCCGGCCACCGCCACCTGCCCGTCGCTCTCCCTCGACGTCCAGTACGGATCGATCTTGATCTATTTCGTCCCGTAAAAAAAATGTCTTCCTCTTCGGGCTATGTTGCGATTCCTCGCTACCCTGTGATCTTTGATGGCGCGAATTATCCTGATTTCGCTGCCTTTATGCGCGTTCACATGCGCGGTCTTCGTCTTTGGGGTGTGCTTTCTGGCGAGGTCTCCTGTCCGCCGCGCCCTGTTGCTCCTACGACGCGTATTGCACCGACGCCCGTTGCCCTTGCCCCCAATGCTACTCAGGCGGACAAGGATGCAGCCAAGAGTGCTGATGATACTGCTCTAGCTGAGTATGACCGGAAGGTCCAGGACCACTCTACTGCCGTTGCGACATACCGGCTGGATTTGATTGACTACACTCAGTGGATAGATGAGGATGCTCGTGCTGCTGCTGTTCTCACTTCCAGTGTTATGCCTCAGTATGCTGCTGAGTTCATGGGTCTTCCTACTGCTGCTGCTCAGTGGGCTTTTCTTCGTCAGCGCTATCAGCCGTCTGGGGATGCTCTTTACCTGTCTGTGGTCCGCCAGGAGCAGCCCTTCAGCAGGGTGATTCTACTATTGATGAGTTCTACACTCAGAGTGCTGCTATTTGGCGTCAGCTTGATTCTGTTCGTACAGCTGTGTGTGCCACCTGTCCCTGCTGTCTGACTTTGCGTGTGGATCTGGAGTTTCAGCGCGTTTTTGAGTTCTTGTCGCGGCTCCGCAAGGAGTTTGAGCCGCATCATGCACAGCTGCTTGCCCGTGGTCGTGTTCCGCTCTCTGAGGTACTGGCTGAGCTTCGTGCTGAGAAGACTCGTCTTCGTGGTGCTGATCTTCTTGAGGTTCCCTCTGTACTTGCTGCCCGTGGCCCTCCTGTGTCGTCTGCTCGTGGTCCTCCTATGCCGCCGGCTTTGTTGCGGTCTCCAGTACCGCCGATACTCTCTACTCCTCCGGTCCAGGGCTAGAGTCAGCCTCAGCAGCCTCGTGGTATGACAGCACCTCCTCGTCCTCCCTACGCCTACTGTGGCAGGTCTGGCCACGATGTCTCTAGCTGCTGGAAGAGGGATCCCAGCTTACGTCAGCAGTACCATGCTCGTAGGCAGGCTGGTTCTTCAGGATCCTGCTGCGCTGTCTGATCAGGACATTATCCGTGGTCTTCGTGGTCTGCACGCTGCTACAGGTTCTTCCTCGTCGGGTACTACTGGTTCTATGCCTAGCTCTTCTGGCACCGCGGGACCACCACCTTCTACACAGTGAGGTACGTCATCCCCGTGGTATCTGGATTCTGGAGCTTCTTTTCATATGACTTCTGCGTCTTCTATTCTTTCTGCTCTTTGCTCTCTTGTTTATCCTATCCGTGTTATAACGGCTGATGGTACCTCTCTTCCTATTTCCAGTCGAGGCACCCTTTCTACTTCCTCTTTCTCTGTTCCTGATGTTTCTCATGTTCCTAGTCTTAAGATGAACCTGTTTTCTGCTAGTCAGCTTACTGATTCTGGTTGTCGCGTCATTCTTGACGTTGATTCTTGTGTTGTTCAGGACCGCCGTACACAGGCCCTGGTTGGAGCTGGCCCTCGCAGCCTTGAGTCCCCGGGGCTCTGGGAGTTAGACTGACTTCGCGTTCCTTCTGCTGACACTTCATCTGCCAATTCTCCTGCGGTTGCTGCTTCCGTCACTGGATCTTTTCAGCACTGGCATCATCAGCTGGGTCACCTTTGTGGCTCCCGTTTATCGTCATTAGTTCGTCGTGGTCTTCTGGGGTCTGTCTCAGAAGATGTGTCTTTACATTCGTGTCAGGGTTGTAGGTTAGGCAAACAGATCCAGCTTCCCTATCCTACTATTGTGTCTGTATCTCAGCGACCTTTTGATTTAGTTCATTCAGATGTTTGGGGTCCGGCTCCCTTTCCTTCAAAAGGGGGCCTTCGATACTATATTTTGTTTATTGATGATTTTTCACGGTACACCTGGTTGTTTTTTATGCGCTCTCGCGGTGAGGTGCTCTCTATTTATCAGCGCTTTGCGGCCATGGTTCGTACTCAGTATTCCACGCCTATTCGTGTGTTTCGTGCTGATTCTGCAGGAGAGTATATCTCCCAGCACCTGCGTGGTGTTCTTGCTGAGCAGGGCACCCTCGCTCAGTTCTCGTGTCCCGGCGTCCATGCTAAGAATGGTGTCGCCGAGCGTAAGCATCGTCATATTCTTGAGACTACTCGTGCTATGATGATTGCTTCCTCTCGTCCGCCGCATTTCTGGGTTGAGGCTGTCGCTGCGTCAACTTACCTCATTAACATTCAGCCTTCTGCTGCCCTTCAAGGTGGCATTCCTCTCGAGCGTCTTTCTGGTAGCTCTCCAGACTACTCGACTCTTCGTTTATTTGGTTGCGTTTGCTATGTCCTTCTCCCTCCTCGTGAACGCACCAAACTGACCGCTCGGTCTGTTGAGTGTGTTTTTCTCGGATACAGTGATAAGCATAAGGACTATCACTGTTGGGACCCCATTGGTCGTCGGATTAGCATCTCTTGTGATGTCATGTTCGATGAGACACGTCCCTTCTATCCTCGCCCCACCTCTGGTACTTACCCGGTGGATGATATCTCTTTTCTTCTTTTTCCGGTTGCACCTCCCGCTATCCCTTCTTCTCCACCTCCTAGTTCTGATGCGCCCCCTTCCATTCCGGCGCCATCCTCTCCTCCGTCTAGTTCCCCTAGTACTCCTCGTTCTCCGGCTTCGGATCCTTCCTCTGTTGTTCCTT
This sequence comes from Lolium rigidum, assembly GCF_022539505.1. Taxonomy (NCBI): domain Eukaryota; kingdom Viridiplantae; phylum Streptophyta; class Magnoliopsida; order Poales; family Poaceae; genus Lolium; species Lolium rigidum. The sequence continues at coordinate 282,346,038 of NC_061508.1, forward strand.
CTTCCTCTTCTTCTGATGAGTCATCTTCCGCCGATGAGCTTCCCTCTTCACGACATGTTCGTCAGCTTCGTCCTCCAGCCCGTTACTCTCCTAGTCAGTATGGTCTCTTTGTCGTCTCAGAGCCGACTTCTTATCGGGATGCCGAGAGTCATCCTGAATGGTAGCTTGCCATGGCTGAGGAGATCGCTGCGCTTGAGCGCACTGGCACCTGGGATCTTGTTTCCCCCCCTTCTGGTGTTTGTCCTATCACGTGTAAGTGGGTCTATAAAATTAAGACCCGCGCTAATGGATCTCTTGAGCGCTATAAAGCGCGTCTTGTAGCTCGTGGCTTTCAGCAGGAGCACGGTCGTGACTATGATGAGACTTTTGCCCATGTGGCTCATATGACCACTGTGCGTACTCTTCTTGCTGTTGCTTCTGTTTGATGCTGGTCTGTGTCCCAGCTTGATGTTCAGAATGCTTTTCTTAATGGCGAGTTGAGTGAGGAGGTTTACATGCAGCCTCCTCCTGGATATTCTGTTCCCGATGGGATGGTTTGTTGTCTTAGGCGTTCTCTTTATGGCCTAAAACAGGCCCCTCGTGCCTGGTTTGAGCATTTTGCCTCTATGGTGACTGCTGCTGGTTTCTCCCCTAGTTTCCATGATCCAGCGCTTTTTGTTCACACTTCTTCTCATGGACGCACTCTTCTCCTTCTCTATGTTGATGATATGATCTTTACTGGTGATGATCCTGTGTATATTTCCTTTGTCAAGGCTCGTCTTCAAGATCAGTTTCTTATGACTGATCTTGGTGTTCTTCGCTACTTTCTTGGGATTGAGGTCTCCTCCACTCCTGATGGTTTTTCTATCTCTCAGGAAAAGTATATTCAGGATCTTCTTTCTCGTGCTGCTCTTGGGGATGAGCGCACGGTTGACACTCCTATGGAGCTTAATGTTAAGCTTCGTCCTACTGATGGTGATCCTCTTCCTGATCCCACACATTATCGCCATCTTGTTGGGAGTCTTGTTTATCTTGATGTCACTCGTCCTGCTATTTCTTATCATGTTCATATTCTGACTCAGTTTTCTCAGATCCTACCACCGTTCAATACAGTCATCTCCTCCATGTTCTTCGTTATCTTCGTGGCACGATTACTCGTCGCCTTTTCTTTCCTAGTTCCAGCTCTCTCCAGCTGCAGTGCTACTCAGATGCTACATGGGCGGGTGATCCTACGGATCATCGTTCACTTTCTGCTTACTGTGTGTTTCTTGGTGGTTCGCTTGTTGCTTGGAAGACGAAGAAACATGTAGAGGTTTCCCGTTAGTGTGTTGAGGCTGAGCTGCGGGCTATGGCTTTGTTGATTGCTGAGGTGACCTGGTTACGGTGGTTGCTTGCAGATTTTGGGGTCTCTGTTACGACACCCACTCCACTTTTGTCTGACAGTACAAGTGCTATCAGTATTGCACGTGATCCGGTCAAGCATGAGCTGACTAAGCATATTGGTGTTGATGCTTTTTATACACATGCTGAGGTGCAGGATGAGGTTGTTGCGGTTCATTATGTGCCTTCAGATTTGCAGTTGGCGGATTTCTTTACAAAGGCACAAACTCGTGCGCAGCATGACTTCTTACTCTCCAAACTCAGTGTTGTGGATCCACCATGAGTTTGAGGGGGGGGGGGGGGTGTTAGAGTATATATCTGTATATTGTAGTTTCTCCATATGTTAGGGGGATTCCTGCATATTTCTCCTGTACATGCACTATATATTGTGGCCTTTGGCCCCCTGGTAATACAACAAGCATATTGCCCTAACAAGCACCTCAAGAAGATCATATGCTTGAAGCTTGCCATCCATTTACTTATAATGGATATGTTAAGATGTACCGTAATGAAGCAATCACATATTGGTTTATGGGTAGCAAATTATAAGTCTTCACGAAGCAACAATGATCAATAAAGCATTTTAGCTTGAAAGAATCTTGAAGTGTTGTCATCAAGATCAAGCGAGGTGCACACGAAAAATGTGTGACCTTGCTAGGTGTTCTTTTACCGGTCTGAAGGTGGTTGGGAGACAGGATTACAGGATAAATAGCCACAATATCAAGGGGCTTTCGGTTGGCTAACTTGATCACATCGTCTTAGATATCTCAATCCTTTCCATGCTTTTCATATCCCTATTCTTCGTATTTCTCTTTGTGAGGTTCTTGATCTTATTGCTAGCTTTTCGACAAGTCCAAATTCATCAAAAAAGGAATTTGTATGCATCTTCTATTGCGTTTTTGAGCTTAGAGGTTTTACCGGTTCTTTGTTTTGGGAGTCGCACCTTCCTATATTTTTTATTTAATCTCTTAATCTTTCCTCGGCTTTATAGTCTCTATTAGATAGAGCTTGTTCTTATCTTTACTAAGTTTGCAGGTTTTGGAGGTTTTACATGCATGTTCTTCATGTAAATAACTATGTATTTGTTTGGAGGTCAATAAAGAATGTGTTTGCGATCATTTTGGTCCAAAGTTTATAGTTTTCAGATTTTTATTTGTTTAGTTATGAATTCTTGAATCTGACCATAATTTTTAAATTCAAATTTCAAATTTGAATAATGTTTGTAATTATTATTAGCATAAGATGGAGTTAAGGCTTGATATAGTGTCGATAATTTGTGTGTGATGGAGAAATAAAATACTTAAAAGTGTCTGAATTCTAGTTTGACCAAAGTCAAACTTCAAATTTGAGTACAAATCAAGTGATTTCTATTGTCAAAAAAATTCCACTCAAACAATTCAAGTTTTTGGTTCATTTTAGGTTTCCAAGGTTATGAAAATATTACAAGTTAAAATTTGAAATTCAAACTTAATTCCTAGATATAACTCACCATATGGATTTTGAATTCAAAGCCTTTGTTGTCTAAAGATAGAAAGTTCAAAATTTCCCCCATTCTAGAGATGCATATTATGCAAATGCACAATTCTAAAATATACCCTTCTTGAGTCCTATTCGTCGGGGTGTTACAACGCGCGTGTTAGGGACTCTAGTGCTGATCGGTTTCCTCGGCCATGTGGATGGAGTGGTGCCGACGAGCCGTGTGGTGTGACTGCAGTTTGGTTGTTGCTACGGCGACAAACGCTACCATGTGCGGATGGTAGAGTGCCTGCGCTGGGGGAAATCCTTGCCCTTTTTGGGCCTCGACGGTTGTGTCCATGGACGTTGTCCCCTCCTTGAAGGCGTTTTTTAATGCAAGGCTCGGTTTGTTTACGTGCTCTGGGTGAACAAGATCTCTGGATTGGGTGGTAGCGGCCCACTTGTGTCGTGATCTTCTTGAAGATGCAGCCTCGGAGTTCATGGCGTGCGGCTCTGCGATGCTTGTATGGGGAGTTGCGTTGCTTCTCTGCATGACATTGGCTCTTTGTTTAGCTCTCCTTGACACAAATTTGTCTGTGCTCTACACCCTCGTCTTTCTTTGTTGGGCTATGCCATAGTGCTCGCAGCGAAGGTTTGTGAGCAGTGATGGTCTAGTCATGGTGGTGGTCGGCTTCTGGTGGCGTTGCCTGCGACAGTGGTGATGAGGACATCCCTACCACACTACTACCTCCGTCATTGCAAGATGAAGATGATGCTGTTGTGAAGCTCAAGTCCAATGAAGTCAGGATTGGACCAATGACACGAACTCGTGCGAAGCTACTTAAGCAACAGGTGAACTTGTTCCTATGTGATACTTTGATCGATGAGAACTTTATACTGCCTAAGTCGTATTACTTATGTATGATCAGGTATGAAGAGGAACCAAGCATCGCACGAGGAGGAGAGGAGCAGCTGGACAAGAAGTTGGACATGGAGCTAGACATGAAGACATTCCATGGACGCGCGGGGGAGGAGCGGGGGCCATGCGCGAGAGGAGGAGATGTCCATGCCGGCGCCAGGACCGATCAACCGACCGTGCCGCCGGGCCACCCGGTCCCAGGGCCGGTCCGACCGGCTCCCACGCCGGATCCATCCGGTCCAAACCGGGTTCCCTGCTTGTGCCAACCGGGGTCCTGTCCAGTATGCCCGGCACCGTCGCCCGGTCACCACACGATGCCAGACCCGGTTTGAACCGGCTGGCCCGGACCCAGACCCGGTCGACCGGCCCCCAGGCCGGCCGAGTCCAGATCTATTCTGGGTCGGTTATTTTCGTACTTTTTCGATCTGGGTTCGTCCCGGACGCCTATATAAGTGCCCACGATGCCCCCAAAGTTGCTTTAGACCACGTTTAAGATAAACCCTAGTTCATAGTTGATTGCTTTGCAACTCTATTGAATCCCTGCACCATATTGCATTGATTTGGTGTAATCTCTGAAAGTCTTGTGTGATCTGCTGTTCCATTGGGAATTAGAAGGTTGCAACTTACCGCTTCGTGGTCGGCGGCTACGTGCGCAAGTGTGTGGAGTTGCGAATATCCTGCAGAGTTGAGAGCTGTTGCATTGGCGACAGGGACCAATCGAGAGATCTCGTTACGTCATACAAGTTATCATCCACTTCATCAAGTTATCTCCGCTGTGTTCGCCCCGTGATCATCATCACCTCCGTTGCTTACTGAGAAGATCGGTCCACCCCTTATCATGTTGGTATCAGATTTCAGCGTTTCCTCGGTAAGCCATCCACAATCCACCCCATAGTTGAGTTGTGAGTGTTTCCTATCCAGAAAAAGCCAAAAAAATAGTGTTAGGGTTTGCCATAGCCTTAGATTGCACTAATTTTGAGTTTTAGTTGTTTTTCGTAGTTGTTTTACGTATATTTTCTTCCATCTTGTTTCATTAGGGTGTGTGTTTTCGCTTTCATCTAGAGTCAGTTTTTTTTGCTCCGAGTCCACATAGCATACAGTGTGTTTGTCCGAACCATAGCCACAGCCTTTCGATATAAGTGACTAGGAACTTCCCCAGAAGAGACTAGTTTTACCGCTCGACAGGCTGCTCATTAGGGTTTTGGTGCTTTGCATAATCTATTGGCCGTGTTATCAAGGAGTTGAGTCAAAAAAAAGAGAAAATTGAAAAGAAACAAAAAGAGCTACATAGTTGCGTGTTATACCAAAAGAAAATCCAAAAAGAAAAGTAAAGTGCTAGTAGAATCAAGTGAAGGTCTAAATTTTCTTTACTGCACCTGTAGTTGAGCAATCTTGTGCCTGTCCCGTTGAGCTTTGCTAGCGTCTCTCGCGTGCATTGCAACCTTTCATCCATATAGTTGCATTGCCACAGTTATCGCCTTGTGAGGGTATCTTTGGTTGTCTACGGTCAGCGCTAGAGCTTGTTATTGGTGCAAATAGGTAGCCCACCTACAGCCCCACATATACCCTGCTTTGTCGTGTGATTGTTCTTATACCCTTGATATTTGCTTCGCTATATCCGTGCACTAGTCATCACTACAAGTGGTAAGCAATACTAATTTACTTTGGAGCGGTAAGATTTCCTTTTCTTATCAGTTTTGAGTGAGCTGTGAGAGTACCACCATATATATTTGTTTTAGTGCACTAATCTACTAACCATGTCTACTAGTGATGAGAAAATTGTTAACCAGGAAAACAAGAATTCCGCTGATTTGATGACATGGAGGGAGTATGAGGCTCTTCGTAATGAGATGCGAAATGAATTCCGCACTCAGGATGATGAGCTTAGGGGAACGGTCCAAGGGATCTCCCAAAAGCTGGATGCTACTAATGCGACCGTCACCACAATGCGAGATCAAATGACGGATATCCGGCGCAGTCTTCAAGATTTGCAACTAGCTGTTGGTAATCTCACTCAACAACAGCAACAAGAAGACGAAGACGAAGCACAAGATGAAGCACCTAATGCTAATCGTGGCGTTGGGCGTGGTAACCGCACTCGTGGTTTTGCTGAACTCCGACGTCCAGGTCGTGGGTTTGAGGAATAAGATGGATTGGGTAAGCCCAAGTTCTCCATACCCAAGTTTGAAGGAGGTGCTGATGTTGAAGAATACCTCACTTGGGAGCTGAAAATTGAGAAGTTATGGCGCTTACATTATTACACTGAAGATAGGAAGATCAAGCTTGCTTCTTCCGAATTTGATGGCTATGCATTGCGTTGGTGGTATGGATTTGTTCGTGCTCGCGAGGAAGATGGTGAGCCGCCTATTATCACATGGCGTGCAATGAAGGCGGCAATGAACGCTCGTTTTTTGCCCACTAATTATTTGCGAAATATATTTGATAAGTTGACCCTATTGAGACAAGGTGTGAAGACTGTTGATGAATATTACATGGAAATGGAGATGCTAATGCAGCTTGGCCGTGTCCGTGAGGCACTTGAGATGACAATGAATCGTTTTCTCAATGGTTTGAAGTATGATATCAAAGGCATTGTTCGTCATTACAGTTACACCACTATGAATGAGTTGCTACATCATGCAAGAGAAGCTGAATCACAGTTGGCTGACGAAGCAAAGGTTAAAGGTCGTGCTACGGGAGTTGGGCGCTACACGCCTAGGGCGCCCCCATCTACGGCGTCGGCGCCATCTACGCGCCCCGCACCATATTCGACTCCGTCTAGCAAGCCGGTCTCCAATGTGTCCAACACAAAGAAGTCCGAATCTGCTGCAAGTACGAGTGCTTTTAGCATGTCTACTGCGCACAACCGCGATATGAATTGCCATACATGTGGTGGCAAGGGTCACTTCAAGAGAGATTGTCCTAACCGCAAGGTCATGATTATTAATGAGGACAATGAGTATGATAGTGGAGACGATGTTGATCCATATGCTCCAGAAGATGATGACTATGACAGTGATGGTGTAGATGCTTATCCGTCTGAAGCTCGCACTATTGTTGTGTCTCAGCGTGCTCTTAATGTGTTGCCTAGTGCATCTACTCAGCGCTGCAATTTGTTCCAAACAAAGGCTTTAGTTGGTCCTGACAAATCTTGCAAGGTCATTATTGATGGCGGGAGTTGCCGCAATTTAGCAAGCAATGAGTTGTGTACCAAGCTGAAGTTGAAATATCTACCGCTCCCGCATCCATACTATATTCAGTGGTTGAGCGACAATGGTGAGATGAAGGTAAACCACATGGTGCGTGTTGAATTTGCGATTGGACCGTATAAGGATTCTATTGATTTTGATGTGGTTCCTATGACGGTGTGTCACCTACTATTTGGTCGGCCTGGGCTCTATGACCGTTCTGTGCAACACAATGGCCGTGCCAATACATATCACTTGGAGTTCAAGGGCAAGAAAATCAACGTACAGCCTATGTCACCACAGCAAATTGTCAATGAATCTCGTCAGAAAGTTGAAGTAAACTTGGAGGATGCACCTTTAGATAGGCGAGAGAATTGTAATGTCGTGAGTGATATAACGAAAAGTGAGAGAGTGAATTCCTTAGTCTTATTAGCCACCAAAGACGACATGAGAGAATTTAGTGAGGATCCTACAGCCATGCCTCTTGTGCTCATGTACAGGGGTACGGTTTTGGTTTCTAACGAAATGACCCCTATTCCTTTTGGTGTTTCTAATGTTTTGCAGGAATTCAGTGATGTGTTTCCGGAGGAGGTACCCGCAGGACTACCACCATTGCCTGGTATTGAGCATCAAATTGATTTGATTCCCGGAGCTTCGCTGCCCAATAGAGCGCCATATAGAACGAACCCCGAAGAAACGAAGGAGACACAGAAGCAAGTACAAGCGCTACTCGATAAAGGTTACATTCGCATAAGCCTTAGTCCTTGTGTTGTTCCTGTTATTTTAGTTCCTAAAAAAGATGGTACATGGCGCATGTGTGTAGATTTTAGAGCGGTAAACAACATTACTATTCGATATCGTTATCCTATTCCCCGTTTAGAGGATATGCTAGATGAATTGAGTGGTGCTGTTGTTTTCTCTAAAATTTATTTGCGTAGTGGTTATGATCAAATTAGGATGAAAGAAGGGGATGAATGGAAAACAGCCTTTAATTAAAACAAAATTTGGTTTATATGAGTGGTTAGTAATGTCTTTTGGGTTAACTAATGCACCTAGCACTTTCATGAGACTGATGAACCATGTTTTGCGCACTTTTATTGGCAAGTTTGTGGTTGTGTACTTTGATGACATATTAATTTACAGCCGCAATGAATCTGATCATATTATACATATTCGACATGTTTTGCAAGTTTTGCGTGATAATAAACTCTATGGTAATCTTGAGAAGTGCACATTTTGCAAAGATAAGGTCATATTTCTGGGTTATGTTGTCTCTAAGCATGGAGTAGAAGTAGTTGTGTCTAAAATTGAAGCTATTCAAAATTGGCCTACTCCCATGAATGTGAGTCAAGTACGAAGTTTTCATGGACTAGCTGGGTTTTATAGAAGATTTGTGCCCAACTTTAGTACTATTGCTGCACCTTTGAATGACTTAACTAAAAAGGGTGTAATATTTGAGTGGGGCGCAGCCCAAGATCATGCTTTTGATGAACTGAAGAGATTGTTAACTTCGCACCGTTGCTTGCACTTCCTGATTTCAATAAGCAATTTGAGATTGAATGTGATGCTAGTGGTATTGGAATTGGTGGTGTGTTGATGCAAGAGGGTCGCCCGATTGCATATTTTTCGAGAAACTTTACGGTGCTAAGTTGAACTATCCTATATATGATAAAGAATTGTATGCTTTAATTAGAGTTCTTGAGGTTTGGCAACATTATTTGTGGCCAAAGGAATTTATCATACATTCTGATCATGAAGCTTTAATATATATGAAAGCTCAATCTACTTTGCATAAGCGTCTTGCTAAGTGGGTTGAGTTCATTGAGTCTTTTCCATACATTATTAAGCATAAGAAGGGAAACGATAATATTATTGGTGATGCTCTATCTAGGAAGAATATGTTGTTAGCTCAACTTGATGTTAAAATTCCTGGATTAGAGATACTATGTGATTTGTATGCTACTGATCATGATTTTGCTGAACCATATCGCTTGTGTGCTATTGGTAAAGCATGGGAAAAATATCACATACATGATGGGTTCTTGTTTAGACCTAACAAACTATGTGTTCCAGAATCGTCTGTGTGTTTGCTCTTATTGCACGAATCTCATGATGGAGGGTTGATGGGTCACTTTGGGCGTGAGAAGACGCTACTCATGCTAGCTGACCACTTTTATTGGCCAAAGATGAGGCGGGATGTGGACAGATACGTGAAGAGGTGCATTACTTGCAACAAGTCCAAGTCCAAGCTGAAGCCTCACGGTTTGTATACTCTGTTACCGGCACCTACTACACCATGGGAAGACATTAGTATGGATTTTGTGTTGGGTTTGCCGCGAACTAAGAGAGGCCATGATTCTATATTTGTGGTAGTGGATAGATTCTCTAAGATGTCACACTTTATTGCCTGCCACAAGAGCGACGATGCGTCGCATATTGCTAACCTGTTTTTCAGGGAAGATGTACGTCTACATGGAGTCCCAAAGACTATTGTTTCTGATCATTACGTGAAGTTTATGAGCTACTTCTGGAAGACGCTTTGGAGGAAGCTGGGGACGAAGCTACTTTTCAGTACTACTTGTCATCCCCAAACTGATAGTCAAACTGAAGTGGTGAATAGAACATTGTCACAACTATTGAGATCCATGATCAAGAAGAACCTGAAGGAGTGGGAAGATTGTTTGCCGCATGTGGAGTTTGCTTATAACAGCGCGGTACATTCTACCACAGAGCAAACCCATTACTCCACTGAATTTGTTGCCTCTACCCATACATGAGAGAGTCAATATGGAGGCATCCAAGAGGGCAGATTTTGTGCGAAAGATTCATGTGAAGACTAAAGAGTTGATTGAAAAGAAAGGCAAGAGCAATGCTGCAAGGATGAACAAGAAGCGCAAGGAGATATTGTTCAAGCCTGGTGATATGGTCTGGGTACATTTTCGCAAGGATAGGTTCCCGAAGCTGCGAAGGTCCAAGTTGCTTCCGCGTGGTGCTGGTCCTTACAAAGTGCTTGCCAAGATCAATGATAATGCATACTCAATAGATCTTCCAATTGATGAGTTTGGTGTCAGCAATTCTTTCAATGTGGCTGATTTGACACCATATGACGGAGAAGACCTTGGAGCGTCGAGGTCGACGCCTTTTGAATGGGGGGAGATGATGAGGACATCCCTACCACATTACTACCTCCGTCATTGCAAGATGAAGATGATGCTGCTGTGAAGCTCAAGTCCAATGAAGTCAAGATTGGACCAATGACACGAGCTCGTGCGAAGCTACTTAAGAAACAGGTGAACTTGTTCCTATGTGATACTTTGATCGATGAGAACTTTATACTGCCTAAGTCGTATTAGTTATGTATGATCAGGTATGAAGAGGAACCAAGCATCGCACGAGGAGGAGAGGAGCAGCTGGACAAGAAGTTGGACATGGAGCTGGACATGAAGACATTCCATGGACGCGCGAGGGAGGAGCGGGAGGCATGCGCGAGAGGAGGAGATGTCCAGGCTGGCGCCAGGACCGGTCAACCGGCCGTGCCGCCGGGCCACCCGGTCCCAGGGCCGGTCCGACCGGCTCCCACGCCGGATCCATCCGGTCCAAACCGGGTTCCCCACTTGTGCCAACCGGGGTCCAGTCCAGTATGCCTGGCACCGTCGCCCGGTCACCACCCGGCGCCAGGCCCGGTTTGAACCGGCTGGCCCAGACCCAGACCCGGTCGACCGGCCACTAGGCCGGCCGAGTCCGAGTCTGTCTCGACCAGATCTATTCTGGGTCGGTTATTTTCGTACTTTTTCGATCTGAGGACGTCCTAGACGCCTATATAAGTGCCCAGGACGCCCCCAAAGTTGCTTTAGACCACGTTTAAGATAAACCCTAGTTCATAGTTGATTGCTTTGCAACTCTATTGAATCCGTACACCATATTGCATTGATTTGGTGTAATCTCTGAAAGTCTTGTGTGATCTGTTGTTCCATTGGGAATTAGAAGGTTGCAACTTACCGCTTCGTGGTCGGCGGCTACGTGCGCAAGTGTGTGGAGTTGCGAATATCTTGCAGGGTTGAGAGTTGTTACATTGGCGACAGGGACCAATCGAGAGATCTCGTTGTGTCATTCAAGTTATCATCCATTTCATCAAGTTATCTCCGCTGTGTTCGCCCTGTGATCATCATCACCTTCGTTGCTTACTGAGAAGATCGGATCACCCCTTATCAAGTGGAGTGGTCACGGCGGTTGTAGTGGTTGTTGGTTCGCTCCTGCTAGGGTGAGCACCAGCCCAACAACGTAGCCCGTGCAGCTTATACTCCACGGCAGCATAGTATTCGTAATAATCGTGCCGGTTGTTTTGTGTTTCTGGTCTATGTCTTATGTGTGCAGTTCTTTCTTGTAAACTGGGTTAAACATCATGTATTTGTTGTTAAATGCGTTATTAATTTAATGTCGCGCGGTTGGCTTTTTATCTAAAACTCTTTTTAGCAATCTATGTCGCTGTCATTAGGTGCATCTATATGATTTTGAATTAGGATCACATGGAGTGAGTGCATGTACGGTCGAACTTAATTATTTGAATTCTTCTTCCGTGACATATGTGCCGTACTTCAGTTAAGAATGTTCTTGTGCTAGCTTCTTCATTATCGTCCACGTAATACTTGCTACTCCCTCTTATTTTATATATAAGAACTACAAGTCAATAAGTGTCACAAATATATCTTAATATGGATGTATCTACAGTTAAAATGCATATAGATATACCCGCAAAAAAATGTATATAAATATATTTGAATCTAGATAAACTTACGATACTTATACTAGACCTAGGTACTATAGGTTAACCGATCAATTGTTAACTGGGAAGAGCAGGTAATGATTGACTGCTTCTCCCGATTCCTTAACTGATGATAAGTTCATTCCTCGCAGACAGACACTTGTCTGTTACGTTGTTCCTGCACAAGCTCTACCAGCTACTGCACCAAGGCAATCCGCATCAGCTTGTTGTTTCTTTCGGCGAGACCGCCTCGAGATCGCCGTACGAATCACGTACGGTATCTTGTCGCTTCCGGTGAGATACCTGAGACGGAATGTGCAGGGCTGGATTCCTCGATCGGCCAATACAAAAATAATCAACTGGAAAAGTCTGAAACTGTCTGAAACTACTTGCTGCTTCGAATGTCGTATAAGTAGCTCTCTTGGCATGATAGCATCAAAGACTATGCTAGTTACTTAGTGAGAGGATCTCTCGCACATCGGCTAGGTTCCTGGGATTGTGCACTAATTGGCCTTTGAGATGGACGACAGCGTGAGCCTGCAGAAAGCGCCGCCGAACACGCCGGAGCCGGAGCTTCGTGCACCTTCAGAAAAGTAAGTTTCAGTACACCCATCATCTGACCAACAAGTTGAGCATAGCAACACACGAACGTCTATCTCTGAATTAACCAATGCGTCCGTGTTGGTGCAAAAATCACCGCGTGCAAAATTCATGGTTTCTCCCCGTGCTTTTGCATGCAGTGACGGCGACGATGACGGGCCTCCTCCTCCGGAACCTCTCAGCAGCAAGGTGCAGTTGCCGTCCGCTCAACTTAGCCTTTACCGCGCGGCCGTCGTGCTCCGTGCCGTCCTCCTGGCGCTCTTCCTCCGGTACCGCGTCACCCACCCGGTGCAGGACGCCTACGGTCTATGGCTGACCTCCGTCGCGTGCGAGTGCTGGCTCGCCCTCTCATGGCTCGCCGCCCAGCTGACGAAGCTCTCACCGACCAACCGCGCCACGCACCTCCACGCGCTCGAGAAGGAGGAGAAGGACGGCAGGACGCTGGCGAGCGTGGACGTGTTCGTGACCGCGGCCGACTCATCCAGGGAGCCGCCGCTGGCGACGGCGAACACGCTGCTCTCCGTGCTCGCGGCGGACTACCCGGCGGGCAGGCTCGCCTGCTACGTCTCCGACGACGGCGCCGACATGCTGCTCCTCGAGGCGCTCGCCGAGACGGCGCGACTCGCGCGGAGGTGGGTCCCGTTCTGCCGCGCGCACGGCGTGGAGCCGAGGGCGCCCGAGCCCTACTTCGCGCGCGGCGTCGACTACCTCCGGGAAAAGGTCGCGCCGTCCTTCGTCAAGGAGCGCCGCGCCATGAAGAGGGAGTACGAGCAGTTCAAGGTGAGGTTGAACAGCCTCGTCGCCAGGGCGCGCAAGGCACGGCCGGAGGATGGGTGGGTCATGTCGGACGGCACGCCGTGGCCCGGGAACGACCCCAGAGACCATCCGGCCATGATACAGGCGCTTCTGGGCTCCGGCGATGACGAGCTCCCCCGGCTCTTCTACGTGTCGCGGGAGAAGGGGCCCGGGTTCCCGCATCACGGGAAAGCCGGCGCCATGAACGCATTGGTTCGTACGTTTGATCATGTCAATTTTCTATTGATTAGTCTATTGAGTTTCAGTGCTTCTCGAGCTGAATTTTTGGTTCGATCAGCTCCGGGTGTCTGCCGTTCTGACAAATGGCGACTACGTGCTCAACCTGGACTACGATCACTACGTCAACAACAGCAAAGCATTCAGGGAGGCGATGTGTTTCCTGATGGATCCGGCCGCAGGGAACAGGACATGCTTCGTCCAGTTCCCTCTGCGGCCCGCTGTCCACGCTGCAGATGACGTAGATCCATGGACGAACCGCGACTCCGTCTTCTTCGATGTAAGGAATCCATGTCACTTGCCCACCCCACAGCTTGTGGAATGCGACCGTCCATGGATCGCGCTAACTTTGCTATTCTTCAATGGTTCGGTTCAGGTCGATATGAAATGCATGGACGGCATCCAGGGCCCGGTTTATGTCGGCTCCGGCTGCTGCTTCAACCGGAAGGCGCTCTACGGGTTCGACCCCGCGATGGCTGACGACGCCGACGACCTGGAGACCGGCCGCCGAAAGTGGTGCTGTTTCGGGGCGAGGGAGAGGCGGAAGCGGAGGCTGAAGAGGACCATGTCCGTCGTCCCGTTGCTGGACTCCGAAGACGACGACGAGGAAACAGAGGGGGCGAAGAGGCGGAGGCTGCGTTCGTACCGCGCCGCGTTGGAGCGGCACTTCGGCCTGTCTCCATTGTTCATCGAGTCGGCGTTCGGAGAGCAAGGGCTAGGCGGCAGCCCGCAGCCCGCGGCCATGGTGGCGTCTCCTGTCCTCAAGGAGGCCATCATCAACGTCATCAGCTGCGCGTACGAGGAGCGGACGAAATGGGGCAAAGAGGTGCTAATAGTTTCATGCAGCTGGTGTCTAGTCTCGGGTGCTCTGAAGAGTTGATTTGACGTTGCTGGTCTCGTGTATGCATATGCAGTTCGGGTGGATCTACGGCGCCGACGCCGGCGACAGTGTCGTGACGGCATTCAGGATGCACGCGCGCGGGTGGGCGTCGGCGTACTGCATGCCGTTGCGGCCTGCGTTCAGGAGCTACGGGGAATGCAGCCCCTCCGAGATGCTCGCCGGCGCTTCGCGGCGAGCGGTGGCGGCCATGGGGATCCTGCTGAGCCGGCACTGCCCGCTCTGGGCCGCCGGCACCAGAATGAAGCCCCTGCAGCGGCTGGCATACGTGAACCACGTCGCGTACCCGCTCGCCTCCCTCCCGCTCACCGTCTACTGCGCGCTCTCGGCCGCCTGCCTCCTCGCGGGCAAGTCCATCTTCCCCAACGACGTGGGCTACGACGCCGGGGTCCTGCTCGTGCTCCTGCTGTTCTCGGTGATCGCGTCTGTGGCGCTGGAGCTGAAGTGGAGCGGGGTGTCTCTTCGGGCGTGGTGGCTGGACGAGAAGCTCCGGGTGGTCATCGGCACGTCGGCCGGCCTCGTCGCCGTGTTCCAGGGGATCTTTAGGGCGTGCACCGGCATCGACGTCGGCTTCTCGACGGACACAACAACGACGCCGGTTGAAGAGGAAGAGGAGGAGGCAACGACGATGCATGGCTCGACACTGTCGGTGCGGTGGAGTAACCTTCTCGTGCCACCGATCAGCGTGTTGCTGGGCAACCTCGCCGGAGTGGTGGTGGCGGTATCGTACGGCGTGGACCATGGGTACGAATCATGGAGCCCGCTCGTTTGGAGACTACTATTCGCCGCCTGGGTGGTGGCGCACTTGCAGGGGTTCCTCAGAGGACTCCTTGCACGACGGGAGAGGGCGCCGACCATCGCCGTCCTCTGGTCGGTGCTCTTCGTCTCCATCCTGTCCCTGCTCTGGGTCAATGTCCAGACGTACTATGCGCCGGCGGCGGCCACGCAGCAGCCGATCTTCTGAGGCAACTTTAAAAGGGCTATTTGTTCGTTGGGCTTTGCTTTCTCTGGGCCTTGCAGCTTTTAGGCCGGGTATAAGTAAATCCGAGAAGGCCTTGTCACACCGCGAGGCCCGGATTTATGCATTTATACTGGTGTGTCCTAATATTTTGTAGGGTTACAAAATGTATATATATTTTTGAAGAAAAAATATTAACCCACATGCTCAGCTAATTCACTGGCCACCAAGTCTGATATACATGGAGGGCTGGTTTGGCCAGCCCGGGATGGTCGCCGATGTGGGGGTCCGACCTGTATAAAGGCGGCGGTCCCTAGGGCCTCTCTTGCGTGAAGAGGAGGACCTACCGGAGGCCTGGACTCGTGATCTGGCCGGAGGGTTGAGTTCCGGAAGGCTTCGCCGGCGAATGTAACAGTGCTTTGCCTGGAGTTTGCTGGATCGGAGGTATTCGGTCGTGCGCACCCATGCTTTTATTCCGACCGATTGGTTCTGGAGGGAGCGGCGCGAAGCTCTTTTTCTATGTTGACATCAAGTGACTATGGATCCATGATGAAAGTCGGAAGAAGAGAATTTCATGAAGGCCGGAGGGGAGGACTAGCTAAGGGAGGTTCAAGTCTCTGCGCCGTTGAGAGAGCGGCTTGGTGTTCCGGGCTTCACGGCAGCGGTATGAAAGTGGGGGCGACAACACGGTGAAGCGCGAGTCCTACCTTTCAGGGTGAAAACCCAAGGTCTGGCCTTAACTGGTTGTGTCTGGCAATGGCCTTGGTGGAGGCATTGTTTTGAGAGCGGGGACTATCTTCAGGGTGAAAACCTAAGATCTTTGATCGGACGACGATGGTGTTTGAGCACTGTTCCCTTCTTGGAGGCGTTGTTTTTTGGAGAGTCTGTAATTCAACGGTTGTCTTGGCGGTGGATGTACTGCTGTTGTTAGGCCCGAGATACTGTAGCGGGACTTTTATTTCTTAGTTCTCTTTTCCTTTTTTTGGCTGTGTGCATCCGTAGTGCCATTAGGGTGGTGCGTTGTTGCAGAGGCTAGGTGTAATTGGTATCTTCTTGATATTAATATATTCCCTTTATCGAAAAACATGGAGGGGAACCGTCCGTCCAACCTACACATTCATCTCCTGCCTAAGACCACACTGACAAACAATGGGCTACATTATTACATTTGCATGTGCACAAAACAAATCTGAAACAATTAAAAGCACTAATGCAGTTGCTCCTTGCTTTGCGAACAAACACGCCCACTATTTGAGTCTAGTGCTTGCACCAAGGTCTGTGAATAAGGGTCTGATTGATTGCTCGCATGAGAATTTTCGCGTTTCCTCATTTGGTTCGTTGGATGCCGTATGAGCATGGGATGCAAACATCTATCATAAACACAAAAATATAATAATAACTATTTTATTATTGCTCTTGGACATATCTCCAACATGTTCATTGGTTCATTTGTCTACAGTCTTTTCTAGTTGTAGTGAACACAAACATTTCATTAAATGACATAATATTGATGGAATTTCAGTATGTATTTAATAAGCATTTGTATGGGCATTACTTCCTAATATAGAGATGATGCAAACGCATCTTACTTGTACTCTTTAAAAAAGAAAAAACTCCACGCAATCTTGAATTATGAATCAATAGAGTATAGCCTTAAGTAATTTAACATATTGTTTGAATCTCAAATATGTTACCTTAAACAAACAATATTATCACACTGTCACATTTTAATTATAGTACATGTATTCACTTAATCCCTAGTGAGGCGGCAAATATTATTTAAATAAGTTCGTTCCTTGGAAGCTTTGCAAATGGCAATCACACCACCCCACAACTGTGTTGCCACGGTCATTAGCCACGTTCGCACCCAAACCATGGTTTGGAAATAGCTTATTCTATAAGTTACTAATGTGAACATGGTTTGAGAGTTTGAAGTAACTAAGAGCAAGTAAATAACAAAATAAAGTAAGAGAGGCAGGCCACCATGCCTCTTTTGGCCCTCTTGGCCCATTTTGGGAGCTCCAAGTGCTCTAGACGCTTCTCTTGATGAAATATTGACATCCCCGAATTTCTAGCTCCATTTGACTTCGTTTAGATCCCTGAAAGCTAAAAATACATAAAAAAAAGGTTTTCCTGTCTTGCAGAGTTATAACCAAAATAAATGTGATCATTGGTAAATCCCCCAAAATCAATATAAAACATGGATATAACATCATATATGTTGCAAATATGTGTCAACAAACTACAAAGTTCATGCATGCATTTTACATGCATCACTATTCTATTTGTTTCACATGATCTTGGAAATAAAGAGGAGGATTTACAACCAATGCAAAAGGGACCATATCTGGGCAAAATAATGATGATTTGGAGCATTAAAGACCTTCCAACAATAACCAACACCAAGCCAAGGATTTTTTTGAAGTGACATTTTTAGAAGAATTAACGACCTGCGGTATGTCCATGCCCGCCCATACCACCTAACCATACCACAAGCCATTGATGATGCCTCGTCAAATATATTCACCCTATGAAGACAGATCTAAGAGGCGAGACACAATGCCACCAGAAAACACTGAAACCCGGCCTTCAGGAGGGATTCAGAGGGGGACTCATGGAAGTGGTTCCATCATCACCACTACTTGGATCATTGGAGGCCAAGGCATCAATATTCATCATCATCACCATTGGTCTTTGATGTCTACGCACGCTTCTATTCCTGTAGACAGTGTTGGGCCTCCAATAGCAGAGGTTTGTAGAACAGCAGCAAGTTTCCCTTAAGTGAATCACCCAAGGTTTATCGAACTCAGGGATGTAGATGTCAAAGATATCCCTCTCAAGCAACCCTGCAATTGCGATACAAGAAGTCTCTTGTGTCCCCAACACACCTAATACACTTGTCAGATGTATAGGTGCACTAGTTCGGCGAAGAGATAGTAAGATGCAAGTGATATGGATGAATATGAGTGGTAATAACAATCTGAAATAAATATGGCAGCAAGTAAACATGCGGTAGAACAGTAAATAAACGGTGATTCGATATTTGGAAACAAGGCCTAGGGATCATACTTTCACTAGTGGACACCGATACGTCTCCGACGTATCGATAATTTCTTATGTTCCATGCCACATTATTGATGATATCTACATGTTTTATGCACACTTTATGTCATATTCGTGCATTTTCCGGAACTAACCTATTAACAAGATGCCGAAGTGCCGGTTCATGTTTCTCGCTGTTTTTGGTTTCAGAAATCCTAGTAACGAAATATTCTCGCAATCGGACGAAATCAAGCCCCGGCACCCTATTTTGCCCGGAAGCATCCAGACCACCCGAGAACCGCCGGAGAGGGGCACGGAGCCCACGGGACCATAGGCCGGCGCGGCCTGGGTGTGGCCCGCGCCACCCTATGGTGTCGCCGCCTCTTCGACCCTCTGACGCCGCCTCTTCGCCTATAAGAAGCCCCTCGACCTAAAACCTCGATACGAAAAAGCCACGGTACGAGAAACCTTCCAGAGCCGCCGCCATCGCGAAGCCAAGATGCGGGGACGGGAGTCTCTGTTCCGGCACGCCGCGGGACGGGGAAGTGCCCCGGAAGGCTCCTCCATCGACACCACCGCCATCTCCATCAACGCTGCTGTCTCCCATGAGGAGGGAGTAGTTCTCCATCGAGGCTCGGGGCTGTACCGGTAGCTATGTGGTTCATCTCTCTCCTATGTACTTCAATACAATAATCTCATGAGCTGCCTTACATGATTGAGATTCATATGATGATGCTTGTAATCTAGATGTCATTATGCTAGTCAAGTGGGTTTTACTTATGTGATCTCCGGAGACTCCTTGTCCCACGTGTGTAAAGGTGACGATGTGTGCACCGTGTGGGTCTCTTAGGCTATATTTCACGAGAATACTTATTCACTGTTATGAATGGCGTAGTGAAGTGCTTATTTATATCTCTTTATGATTGCAATGTGTTTTGTATCACAATTTATCTATGTGCTACTCTAGTGATGTTATTAAAGTAGTTTTATTCCTCCCGCACGGTGTAATGGTGACAGTGTGTGCATCCGTGTTAGTACTTGGCGTATGCTATGATCATGATCTCTTGTAGATTGTGAAGTTAACTATTGCTATGATAGTATTGATGTGATCTATTCCTCCTACATAGTGTGAAGGTGACGAGTGTGCATGCTTGTGTTAGTACTTGGTTTAGTCGTGTTGATCTTTCATGCACTCTAAGGTTATTTAAATATGAACATTGAATTGTGGAGCTTGTTAACTCCGGCATTGAGGGTTCGTGTAATCCTACGCAATGTGTTCATCATCCAACAAGAGAGTGTAGAGTATGCATTTATCTATTCTGTTATGTGATCAATGTTGAGAGTTGATGTCTACGGGAGCTTCTATTCTTGTAGACAGTGTTGGGCCTCCAAGAGCAGAGGTTTGTAGAACAGCAGCAAGTTTCCCTTAAGTGGATCACCCAAGGTTTATCGATCTCAGGGAGGAAGAGGTCAAAGATATCCCTCTCATGCAACCCTGCAACCACAAAGCAAGAAGTCTCTTGTGTCCCCAACACACCTAATAGGTGCACTAGTTCGGCGAAGAGATAGTGAAATACAGGTGGTATGAATAAGTAGTAGCAACGGCACCAGAAAAGTGCTTTGCCCAGGACAGTAAACAAGCAGTAGTAACGCAGCAGTAGTAACGCAGCAGTAGTAACGCAGTAAAACAGTAAACAAGCAACGATAGCAGTATTTAGGAACAAGGCCTAGGGATTAGACTTTCGCTAGTGGACACTCTCAACTTTGATCACATAACAGAATAGATAAATGCATACTCTACACTCTTGTTGGATGATGAACACATTGCGTAGGATTACACGAACCCTCAATGCCGGAGTTAACAAGCTCCACAATTCAATGTTCATATTTAAATAACCTTAGAGTGCATGAAAGATCAATTCGACTAAACCAAGTACTAACATAGTATGCACACTTGTCACCTTCACACTATGTAGGAGGAATAGATCACATCAATACCATCATAGCAATAGTTAACTTCATAATCTACAAGAGATCATAATCATAGCATAAACCAAGTACTAACACGGATGCACACACTGTCACCATTACACCGTGCGGGAGGAATAAAACTACTTTAATAACATCACTAGAGTAGCACATAGATAAATTGTGATACAAAACACATTGCAATCATAAAGAGATATAAATAAGCACTTCACTACGCCATTCATAACAGTGGGTAAGTATTCTGTGAAATATAGCCTAAGAGACCCACACGGTGCACACACTGTCACCTTTACACACGTGGGACAAGGAGTCTCCGGAGATCACATAAGTAAAACTCACTTGACTAGAATAGTGACATCTAGATTACAAGCATCATCATATGAATCTCAATCATGTAAGGCAGCTCATGAGATTATTGTATTGAAGTACATAGGAGAGAGATGAACCACATAGCTACCGGTACAGCCCCGAGCCTCGATGGAGAACTACTCCCTCCTCATGGGAGCAGCAGCGGTGATGAAGATGGCGGTGGAGATGGCAGCGGTGTCGATGGAGAAGCCTTCCGGGGGCACTTCCCCGTCCGGCAGGGTGCCGGAACAGAGACTCCTGTCCCCCAGATCTTGGCTCCGCGATGGCGGCGGCTCTGGAAGGTTTTCCGTATCGTGGTTCTTCGCATTAGGGTTTTCGCGACGGAGGCTTTAAATAGGCGGAAGGGCAGCCTCGGAGGGGGCCTGGGGGGCTTCCCTCTGGCGGCTCTCGGGTGTTCTGGATGGTTCCGGGAAAAATAGGAACCTGGGTCTTGATTTCGTCCGATTCCGAGAATATTTCGTTACTAGGATTTCTGAAAACAAAAACAGCAGAAAACAGGAACTGGCACTTCGGCATCTTGTTAATAGGTTAGTTCCAGAAAATGCACGAATATGACCTAAAGTGTGCATAAAACATGTCGGTATTGTCATAAAACAAACATGGAACATCAGAAATTATAGATACGTTGGAGATGTATCAGCATCCCCAAGCTTAGTTCCTACTCGTCCTCGAGTAGGTAAACGATAAAAGATAATTTCTGAAGTGACATGGTACCAACATAATCTTAATCATACTATTGTAAATCATATGAGATGAATGCAGCGATTCGAAGCAATGTAAATGCAATGAGTAAACAATTGAATCATATAGCAAAGACTTTTCATGAATAGTACTTTCAAGACAAGAATCAATAAGTCTTGCATAAGAGTTACTCATAAAGCAATAAATTCTTAGTAAAGGCATTGAAGCAACACAATGGAAGATTAAGTTTCAGCGGTTGCTTTCAACTTGTAACATGTGTATCTCATGGATAATTGTCAACATAGAGTAATATAACAAGTGCAATATGCAAGTATGTAGGAATCAATGCACAGTTCACACAAGTGTTTGCTTCTTGAGGTGGAGAGAGATAGGTGAACTGACTCAACATAAAAGTAAAGAGAATGGTCCTTCAAAGAGGAAAGCATCGATTGCTATATTTGTGCTAGAGCTTTTATTTTGAAAACATGAAACAATTTTGTCAACGGTAGTAATAAAGCATATGAGTTATGTAAATTATATCTTACAAGTTGCAAGTCTCATGCATAGTACACTAATAGTGCCCGCACCTTGTCCTAATTAGCTTGGACTACCAGATCTTTGCAATGCACATGTTTTAACCAAGTGTCACAATGGGGTACCTCCATGCCGCTTCGTACAAAGGTCTAAGGAGAAAGCTCGCATTTTGGATTTCTCGCTTTTGATTATTCTCAACTTAGACATCCATACCGGGACAACATGGACAACAGATAATGGACTCCTCTTTAATGCATAAGCATGTGGCAACAATTATTATTCTCATATGAGATTGAGGATGTATGTACAAAACTAAAACTTCCACCATGATTCATGGCTTTAGTTAGCGGCCCAATGTTCTTCTCTAACAATATGCATGCTCCAACCATTAAGGTGGTAGATCTCTCTTACTTCAGACAAGACGGACATGCATAGCAACTCACATGATATTCAACAAAGAATAGTTGATGGCGTCCCTGTAAGCATGGTTATCGCACAACAAGCAACTTAATAAGAGATAAAGTGCATAAGTACATATTCAATACCACAATAGTTTTTAAGATATTTGTCCCATGAGCTATATATTGCAAAGGTGAATGATGGAATTTTAAAGGTAGCA
>NC_061508.1:282368542-282429927 GCF_022539505.1 Lolium rigidum
GACATGCGGGTCCTAGTTAGCAGCAGCGGTATCACCGTTTGAGAGGCGGCAGGGGATCGAAAGAAAAAGGCAAGTGACCAAATTTGAGGTGCCAAAAAACTCCAAGAAAAGAAAGTTGATTGCACATAGAGGATGACATGCGGGTCCCATTTAGCAGACAGCGGTCTCAACGTTTCCAAGGCGGCAAGGGATCAAAAGAAAAAGGAAGTAGCCGAAATCGGGGGTCAAAAAAATCCAAGAATAGAAAGAATTTTGGTTCATAGAGGATGACATGCGGGACCCATGATCCTGCATCGTAAACGGCTCGATCGGAGAACGTTGAACGAGATGGCACGATCTAGAAAAAAACAATGCCAGAGAGGCTGCCATCTGGGCCCTACATCCCTCGGCGGTGCGGATTTGCGTTGACTCGGCCGGCGAACCCGAGATTTCGAGATGCACGACGTCCCGGGCCACCATACGCGACGCTTTGGCCACTTTCGTCGGGCTAGGTGGCCTCAAAAACGAGAAAAAAAAAGTTTTGACATGCACCACGGAGGGACCAAAATCGTCGGCCATGGTACACCAGCAACCACGGCGCGACTTCAACTTCGTCGGCCATGGCAACTTTTCTTGTAGTGATAAGCAATAAATTCTTAGTAGAATGCATTGAAGCAACACAAAGGATGATTAAGTTTCAGCAATTGCTTTCAACTTGTAACATGTATATCTCATGGATATTTGTCAACATAGAGTAATATAACAAGTGCAATAAGTAAACATGTAAGAATCAATGCACACGGTTAACACAAGTGTTTGCTTCTAAGATAGAAAGAAGTGGGTAAACTGACTCAACATAAAATAAAAGAATGGCCCTTCGCAGAGGGAAGCATGGATTACTATTTTTGTGCTAGAGCTTTTATTTTGAAAACATAGAAACAATTTTGTCAACAGTAGTAATAATTCATATGTGCTATGCATAATACTTCCTACAAGTTGCAAGCTTCATGCATAGAGTACTAATAGTGCTCGCACCTTGTCCTAATTAGCTTGGATTAACACGGATTATCATTGCATGGCATATGTTTCAACCAAGTGTAGGGTACCTCTATGCCGCCTGTACAAAGGTCTAAGGAGAAAGCACGCATTGGATTTCTCGCTTTTGATTATTCTCAACTTAGACATCCATACCGGGACAACATAGAAAACTGATAATGGACTCCTCTTTTAATGCATAAGCATTCAACAATAGATAATATTCTCATAAGAGATTGAGGTTGTATGTCCAACCTGAAACTTCCACCATGATACATGGCTTTGGTTAGCGGCCCAATGTTCTTCTCTAACAATATGCATACTCAAACCATTTGATCATGAAATCGCACTTACTTCAGACAAGACGAACATGCATAACATCTCACATGATATTCAACAAAAGTAAAAAGTTGATGGCGTCCCCAGAAACTTGGTTACCGCTCAACAAGCAACTTATAAGAAATAAGACACATAACTACATATTCATCACCACAATAGTTTTTAAGCTATTTGTCCCATGATCTATATATTGCAAAGATAAAGGAATGAAATTTTAAAGGTAGCATGTAACATCCCATTTTTTTCAAATTTTCAGACATCATGCATTGCATTCATAAACATCATGACATCTTTGCATGGTAGGGAAAGTTCAAACTTTATTTCAAAACCTCAAACCCTAATATGGCGCTATTAGCCACTTAGGCATATGCCAAATATTTGTTTTTATAAATGTTTTATTTCGTTTCAAAAATGGTTCCAAAATGAAGGACTTTTCACAAGGTTTCCATCGATACCTTATTTGCATTTTCGGATTATTTATGGTGCCTCAAATGCATTTTTTCAAATAAGAGAAAAGGATAGAAAAAAAGAAAAGAAAAAATGGCCGACCCAACTGGGCCGACCAGCGGCCGAAACGGCCCAGCTAGGCCTCCCCCGCGCCCCAGCTCCCGCGCCGCGGCCCAGCTCCCGCGCCGCCAGCCCAAGGCCCGCTCGGGCCACCCAAACCCTAGCCACCCAAACCCTAGCTCACCCCAGCCCTATAAATACCGCCCCCTGCCAGCCCCAAAACGCACAGCGCCCGCGCAACTCTCTCTGCCGCCGCACGCGCAGCGCACGCGAAGGCCGGCCGCCCGCCCGCGGTAAGCCCCGAAATCCAATTCGCCACGGTAATCCCATCGTGTTAGCTGATCAGAAACTTTGAAATTTCGTAACTATAGATATAGAGCTCCGTTTGAAATACTGGTTCTTCCGTTAAGTTTATAATTAGATTCTCTACAACTTTCTTGTAGGAAGTTTCTCCATCCGAGCAACTTGTTCGGACAACTTTTCGGACACCACTAGATTTTAACCGCGTGTAAAATCTATATCATGAGTTTTACACGTCGGTTTTCGACAAAGTATATATCGTTGAAATCAGTAAAATGTGTAGATAATTTTAGACATTTTGCATGTCGGTTCAGCATACTTTATTTCTGCAGTATTTCTATGATCCGCAACAACGTTCTTCGACTATAAAATAATTTCTACCAATTATTTTCGCGAGATTATCTTCACTAATGCAATTAAATGAAACCCTTCATCCCGTAGTACTAAGATCTATGTTTTGCTACTACGTTATAGTTGGTGCATTACTTCGTGATTGGTTTAGTCTATCTTATGCGACGATAGTAATACACAACCGTGTTAACGGGATTATAAAACTGAACCCATGGCATCATGCATGTAGTAGAAAACCAGAGAACAACTAATGGTGTAATCTCGATTAAGATACATATTGCATTCATGTTTTCTTGTTTGTGCATATCCATGTACACACTGTGTTCATGGTGCGATGTTTGTTTGTCTGTAGATTGTGACTGTGCCGACTGCTCTGTTTGTTCCTGCGAAGATTGTTCGGCATCCCCCTCATCTCCAGGCAAGTGACACACCCTCACAAATGTCCCAGATTTTATCTATGCACCGTAGAGATTTTTGTAGTATGTCTAGGGTACATGCTTTGCTTTTTATAATCCTAGTAGATAGCTACTTCCACCTGACTATATTTTGTCGCAATTGAATTTAGTTGATGCTTAGCTATGCTATGAAAATGTTTTAGTAGTGGTTATGGAAAAACAACTAAATTAAATGAACTACCTGGGTGGAATGTGGCTTGGATTGGATTATGTTGAGTGGTTACACCGGAGTCATATCTATGGCGGTCAGGTGTATCGCACTTGTGGACGGCCACCCAGGAACAAAGAGATAATAGACAACCTTGCTCATTAGCTTACCGTACAGCCACATGCTACTTTGGAATGGCAGAAAAATACCACATAGTAGGTAGATATGGTGGACACAAATGGCATGGGTTTTGGCTCAAGGTGTTTGGATGCACGAGAAGCATTTCCTCTCAATACAAGGCTTAGGCTAGCAAGGTTGTTTGAAGCAAACACATGTATGAACAGGTACAGCAAAACTTACACAAGAACATATTGCAAGCATTATAAGACTCTACACTGTCTTCCTTTTTGTTCAAACACTTTACCAGAAAATATCTAGACTTAGAGAGACCAATCATGCAAACAAAATTTTAACAAGCTCTACGGTAGTTCTCCACTAATAGATTAAACTACATGATGCAAGAGCTTAAACATGATCTAATGAGAGCTCAAAACAATTGCCAAGTATCAAGTTATTCGAAACCATATGAAGCATTTTCTGATTCCAACCAAATAACAACAAGTGAAGCGATCAATTTTCGCCCTTGAACATTAAAAGTAAGAATGAAGAACACTAGTGTTCATATGAAAAAGCGGAGCGTGTCTCTCTCCCACATGAGCATGAATTTCTTCAGAGAATGCAAATAACAAAACGAAAATAAAAGCACACAGACTCTCCAAGTAAAGTACATAAGATGTGACGGAATAAAAATATAATTTCACTAGAAGTGACCTGATAAGTTGTCGATGAAGAAGGGGATGCCTTGGGCATCCCCAAGCTTAGATGCTTGAGTCTTCTTAAAATATGCAGGGATGAACCACGGGGGCATCCCCAAGCTTAGACTTTTCACTCTTTTTGATCATAGTATATCATCCTTTTCTCTTGACCCTTGAAAACTTCCTCCACACCAAACTTAAAGCAAACTCATTAGAGGGTTAGTGCATAATCAAAAATTCATATATTCAGAGGTGACACAATCATTCTTAACACTTCTGGACATTGCACAAAGCTTCTGAAAGTTAATGGAACAAAGAAACTCATTCAACATAGCAAAAGCGGCAATGCGAAATAAAAGGCAGAATCTGTCAAAACAGAACAGTCCGTAAAGACGAATTTAGCAGGGGCACTTAACTTTCTCAAACGGAAAAACTCAAAACTAATGAAAGTTGCGTACATATCTGAGGATCACGCACGTAAATTGGCAGATTTTTCTGAGTTAGCTACAGAGAGTTCTGCGCAAATTCGTGACAGACAGCAAATCTGTTTCTGCGCAGTAATCCAAATCTAGTATCAAGCTTACTATAGAGACTTTACTTGGCACAAAAACATGATAAGTAGAGGTTGCTACAGTAATAACAACTTCCAAGACACAACAAAACAGTAGCAAAATAAATAAATGGGTTATCTCCCAAGAAGTTCTTTTCTTTATAGCCATTAAGATGGGCTCAGTAATTTTAATGATACTCTCGCAAGAAATAAGAGTTGAAGCAAAAGAGAACATCAAGAAGCAAATTCAAAACACATTTAAGCCTAACCCACTTCCTATGAAAAGGAATCTTGTACACAAATAAATTCATGAAAAACAAAGTGGCAAGCATAGAAAAGCAACACAAGTGCAATTTCAAGATTCTCAACATAAAGAGGGGAAACTTAATATTACTAAGATGCATATAACCATGTTTCCCTCTCTCATAATAACTTTCAGTAGCATCATGAACAAACTCAACAATATAACTATCACATAAAACATTCTTGTCATGAGCCACATGCATAAAATTATTACTCTCCACATAAGCATAATCAATTTTATTAGTTGTAGTGGGAGAAAATTCAACAAAGTAGCTACCATTATTATTCTCAGCAAGTGTAGGAGGCATAGTATAATCATAATAAAATTTACTCTCCATAGTAGGCGGCACCAAAAGACCACTATCATTATAATCATCATAAATAGGAGGCAAAGTATCATCAAAGAAAATTTTCTCCTCAATGCTTGGGGGACTAAAAATGTCATGCTCATCAAAACCAGCTTCCCCAAGCTTAGAATTTTCCATATCATTAGCAACAATGGTGTTCAAAGCGTTCATACTAATATCATTGCTACTAGCATGCAAATAAGATTTCATAGGTTTTTTAATTTTCGCAGCAAACAATCCATGTCTTAACTCAGGAAATAGATTAAGAAGCTCACTGTTATTTTCCATTATGCCTAACTAGTGAACAAGAAACAAAAAGTCGCAATTGCAGAATCTAAAGGAGATACCTTCGAGCACTTACAACGGCAACAGAAAATAACTTAGTTACCTGGAACCGGAGTATGAGTGCCTTTTACCTTACCTCCCCGGCAACGGTGCCAGAAAATAGCTTGATGTCTACGGGTGCTTCTATTCTTGTAGACAGTGTTGGGCCTCCAAGAGCAGAGGTTTGTAGAACAGCAGCAAGTTTCCCTTAAGTGAATCACCCAAGGTTTATCGAACTCGGGGAGGTAGAGGTCAAAGATATTCCTCTCAAGAAACCCTGCAATTAAGATACAAGAAGTCTCTTGTGTCCCCAACACACCTAATACACTTGTCAGATGTATAGGTGCACTAGTTCGGCGAAGAGATAGTAAAACACAGGGGGTATAGATGGTGGTAATATTGCAGGAAGTAAAGATACAGTAAAACAGTAAACAAGCGATGTTTGCAGTATTTGGAAACAAGGCCTAGGGATCATACTTTCACTAGTGGACACTCTCAACATTGATCGCATAATAAATAAATAACTTCTCCTCACTTGTGCTACATATGCTCTTGTTTGATAACAAACACCATTCATTGTGTAGGGCTACAAGAGCTCCCTCAAGCCGGAGTTAACAAGCGCCACAACATTCGAGCATTCATATTTAAGTAACCTTAGAGCATAATAGATCTTTGCAAAATAAACCGAGTACTAACATAGCATACACACTCGTCACCATTACACTATGAAAGGGGGAATAGATCACATCAATACTATCATAGCGATAATTAACTCCATAACCTACAAGAGATTATGATCATAGCCTACGACAAGAACCACACGATGCACACACTGTCACCATTACACCATGCAGGAGAAATAGACTACTTTAATAACATCACATGAGTAGCACATAGACTAGTAGCGATACAAAGCTCATCATATGGATCTCAATCATGCAAAGCAATTCATGAGATCATTGTATTGGGGTACATAGAGAGAGATTAACCACATAGCTACCGGTACAGCCCTTAGCCTCGAGGGAGAACTACTCCCTCCTCATCATGGGAGCAGCAGCGTTGATGGAGATGGCGGTGGTGTTGATGGAGATGCCTTCCGGGGGCACTTCCCCGTCCCGGCGGCGTGCCGGAACAGAGACTCCTGTCCCCCAGATCTTGGCTTCGCGATGGCGGCGGCTCTGGAAGGTTTCTCGTACCGTGGCTTTTTCGTATCGAAGATTTAGGTCAGGGAGCTTCTTATAGGCGAAGAGTCGGAGTCGGAGGGGACCTGGGGCCACCAGACACTAGGGGGCGCGCCCAGGGCCTTGGCCGCGCCGCCCTGGCGTGTGGGCCCCCCAGGCTCCCCTCTGGTCTCTCTCCGGTGTTCTGGAAGCTTCGGCCTTGATTTCGTCCAATTCCGAGAATATTTCCTTACTAGGATTTCTGAAACCAAAAACAGCAGAAAACAGGAACTGACACTTCGGCATCTCGTCAATAGGTTAGTTCCGGAAAATGCATCAAAACGATATAAAGTGTGAACAAAACATGTAGGTATTGTCATAAAACTAGCATGAAACATAAGAAATTATAGATACGTTTGAGACGTATCACCTTCCCCTCCGGTTGTCCCAATTTCTATCACTTTGGGGCCTCGGGTTCCGGACAGCAATATGTGCATACAACTTGCAGGTAAGATCATAAAACAATGAATATCTTCATGAATCAATAACATGTTCAGATATGAGATCATGGCACTCGGGCCCTAGTGACAAGCATTAAGCATAACAAGTTGCAACAATATCATAAAAGTACCATCTACGGATACTAGGCACTATGCCCTAACATCTTATGACTATTACATGATCAATCGCATCCAATCCCTACCATCCCCTTCAGCCTACAGCAGGGGAATTACTCACACATGGATGGGGGAGTCATGGATGGTCGATGGAGAGGCGTCGGTGGTGATGGCGGCGATGATCCCCTCCAATTCCCCGTCCCGGCGGAGTGCCAGAACGGAGTTTCTGGTCCCGAGATGGAGTTTTGCGATGGCGGCGGAGTTCTGGACGTCTTCTGGAAATATGGTCGAACCCCCTGGCGTTTTTAGGTCGAAAGGGTTATGTAGCCCGAAGGAGAGCGTCGGGGGGGGGGGGGGCGCCGAGGCGCCCACACCATAGGGCGGCCCCCCCCCCCCCCCCTCCAGGCCGCGCCGGCCTGTGGTGTGGGGGCCATGGGCCCCCCTGGCTCGCCCTTTTGGCCTCTTATCTTCACGGTGAAAATAGGCCCATTGCGATTATTTCCGGGGATTTTCCTAAAAGTTGAGTTTCTGCAGAAAAACAAGACACCAGTGCAATTCTGCTGAAAACAGCGTTAGTCCATGTTAGTTGTATCCAAAATACACAAATTAGAGGCAAAACAATAGCAAAAGTGTTCGGGAAAGTGGATACGTTTTGGACGTATCAAGGTCCTCTCATGCTAGAGGAGAAGAAGCTTCACGTCAGGATCAAAGAATCCTCGAAGCTACAATCAAGAAAAAACTAAGCTCCAAGGCGACATCCCTAAGAGGGTAACAATGCAACACGTCGCAAGCAAGTCCAAACAGTCGGATTCGGCTTTTCATATGGAATCCTGGCATGGAGAGGATACCAAAAACGACATCCCAAGAGGGATACGATAATAGTAGGCATTTTGACCGCCGGCTCCGTAGTACGGAGCTTCCACTTGGCACCTCACGCATGCCACCTAAGGGTCGCCAAAGCAACCAAATGGGATGACTGTTGCCACCATCTCAAGGTCTTCAGATCTAAACAGTCGACAAGACCATGATTAATCCCCACCCTCCTCTCGCTACATATGAAGACAAGAGGAGTTGCAACCACCACTGCAATGATGCTTGAGGAGGATTCATACATGCATCCTCTACATCCTAGGACGCCAACCCGGCATTCATGCCCCTGCGCGGAAGCAATGATTTCTAAAACTACAACCCCGACCCACCCTACACTAGTAGGAAAATAGCTATTGGTCTGGTGTGCAAATCGGTTACTAGTCACGGGCCCCGCCCACGACTGCTATCATGCTAGTGGCGCTGGCCATTGGTGGCGTGCCCGACGAATAGGAGATCAATAGTATTGATATTGATCATGCTTGCCTAGCATGTGACCAATGGATTCTTGGCAACGTGCCCGGAACGCCCAACTGGTCCCGTGTGTTCGGGACATGCTCCGAGTACTAAGAGCCCACCTCAAATCATGTGGATAAAGAAGAGAATGGGTCACTGAGGACTGAGTGTTGTTGGGTGGGAAGGTAAAAAATGGGAAGAGGTAGTACAATTAATGCATCGGAGAACATCTGAAGCATCAAACGGTGCCAAACCGTTTAGATGATCTAATGGTTAGTTTGAGCAACCAGACAAACTGTATGAAACCTGGAATGCCCAGGCTTACCCACATCTTTGAGCTCTATCGTTGTTCTCATTTTGCATCTTATGGATCTTATGTATGGATCTCGATGCTGGTGGGACGCCAGAGGGTCGGGGCCGTAGATCCTAGCGAGGCGGCAACGGATGCAAAGCAGATATACTGAGTAGGAGCTGCTGTCTGAGTTCCTTACCGCCGGCATGGAGCAGCTGCCACAGTGGTAGTCATGGAGGAGCAGACCGCTGATACATAATCTGTACTGCCGGAGGCTTGGTCGTGTAGGCGGTTTAGCTGCCCCTGTAGCTCCTGAGTCCCTACGACGCGCACTTCTGAAAGAACAACGCCTTCGTGTCCGCCTCCGGTGATTCCTCTATGCCACACGTCTTGATTTTAATTCTCCATTTACATATACTTCAGAACTATCTATCCGGTAAGATTCTGTGCATGTACTTTTGAGTGGTATCATCATATCCCTCCTTTCCACGAAGTATGCCGTACGGACAAGCTTCATCTTCAAACTGGCGCCCCCCTCTATCCTACTCAACCCCCTTGGACGACAATCTCTCCAACCAGGACCACGAACATGTCGTCGCGGTCTCCAGTATCCTCGCTGCGCACCCTGGCCCTATCAGACGTGTATCCATCGGCCCCTTCAGAAGCACATACAAGATTTATCAATTCTATTAATTAACAAACATTAACACATACCCCTTGAACTGTGTTGATATCCTCCGAAACAAATTTGGTGCTTTCCCAAATATTCTCCGATATTCCGTATCTTCTCAAAAGTATTGTGTCACCCTACGGTTCATGAATAATGTAGACATGATTTAGACACCTCTGTGATCAATAGTCAATAGCGGGATCTAGAGATCTATAATGATTCCCACGCGTTCAACGATGAATCTTCTGATCATGTGAACCATAAATGTAGTAACCAATTCATTTTTTTCATGCGATACTTTATTTGTCCGAGATTCAATCGTCGGTATGAACCATACCTACTTCGATCTCTTTACCTGACAAGTGATCTTTACTTGTTTCGTGATACGGCATCCTTCTCACCTAGTCGCATGCTTGTAAGTGTTGTCGATATTATATTACCGAGAGGGCCAAGAGTATATCTCTCTGTCATCTCTATGGAGAAATCTCACTTTTGATCCATGAGCCTCTACTAATACTTTTAGAGTACCCAACGCCACCTTTATAGTCACCCTGTTATGGTGTGACGTTTGATATCATCAAATCACTCATCCGGTGTCGTGATTGACATGATCTCATGGTCTAAGGATTAGGGCTACTTCGTATGTATTTGATACAGCAATGTAAACCTAATGACTTTATCATATTGCTATACTTATTTGGGTGTCTTAATCACATCATTCTCCTCAATATTTGATCATGTTATTAACAACATCCAATATTCATGATCCGGACTCATCATTTAATCAATGAGCTAGTTAAATGAGAGGCTTTACTAGGAACTCATGTTTGTTATTATACACTAGTGTATTAACGTATCCAACTAATAAAAATATAGCATGAAAAATATAAATCTATCAACCATGAAATAAGATAATAACCACTTTATTATTTTCTCTCGGGCATATTCCTTTCAGCTGTCCATGGTCTGTTGTGTGCCTACGCTGCCCATTGTCAACATTATGTCCTGCTACTTTCCAAGATTGATGCCGCCTCCATGCTTTTCCCCCCAACTCAGGCTCTACAACTCTACATCTTGAAGGCGGTGAACATCCAGTGCCTCCTCACTCGTTGTGTTGCGCTCGAGGGACATCACCTTGAGGGGATCCATGGGTTTAGAAGCCTCGACATTGCCATGCCGAATCTCTGTGCGATTGGTGTGAATAGCTTTTGGAAGCACAACAACATTATTTTGTTATAGGAGCTGGTAATTATGGATGGACCTTGCCTCGAGAGATTGATCATATGTGTCCAAGAGGATCCATTATCTATCATGGTCGTCAACGTACCAAAATTGACGGTGTTGGATTTTGCGTTGAACATTGGCTGCAATCTTGTTATTGGACACATAACCTTTCTCATAGAACAACCTTCTTCTTGTTGAATTAACTCACGTTTTTGTTAATTTCTTGATATATGTACCACTGTCCTTCAGAGAATCATACCCCGAAGATTGGAACAATATCTGTGCACATCGAAGAACTTTGTCCTGATCTCGATCCACTATTTGAATCCCTTAGATGATTTCCCTGCACGAAGAAGGCTATACATCGAGGTAGATTTTTTTGTTGTTCAATGTTTACCACTCCATCAGGTAGAATTACATTGAGTTAACCTGTTGTGAGCCTCGATCACTGGAAATAATATTTGGTAGAAGCACATCCACAATGAAATTATATTATGTTGGTAACTTTTCTCCAACTTTAAAATGACAATAATAGAACTGGAACATCCTCAATTCACACATGATGCAACTCACATGAGATATTTATTAGTTGATAGCTATGAATTTACTTTTCTTATTGAATCGACTACTTAATTTGTTGTCTTTATTGTTTTATGTCGGAAAGGATAGGAAGAATGTGATGCGTAACAAGTGGCACTGTTCCATAGATTGCCTTGATCTCCATCTTAGAGAAATTACGATTAATGACTACCGAGGAAGAAAACAAGATGTTAACATTGCTAGGTTCTTCATTCAAAATGTACGAGTGCTCAAAGTATTAAGATTTGGCATCAAAAATCGTCACAATAACGTCTGGTGGGATACCCTGTCAGTTCAAGCGGCTAGATCGGAAGAACAGCGTTTTAGAGATGTCGATTTTCAGTTTGGATATTTACCTTACTTAGATAAATTCGTCTAGGTAGGTGTTAACAGGGTAAGCATACATGACTTGTCGGTGGCTAGTCCCTTTGCTAGAGTGATATCTACGAGCTGGGCTGAGCCTTATTGATGTTTTGTTGCATGCAAGGCCAAATTCTGAACAGTTGTTGGTATAATTTCCCTATATTATGCATTGTCCTGTTACAATATGATTTATCACTCGGTTAATGTACATAAGACTTGATGTTATTCTTACAAACATGATCTATTCTTAACGCCCTTCGGGATGTATGTATTGCGTTCCAACTCAGTGATATAGATAGAAGCTTGCCGTTGGGCTCTCCCCCAGCTGGTGTTTTGGACTTGACGCTGCCTACTAAAAAAATCAGTGACGTATGATCATATTCCTGGTCATATTCCGTTCGACAAGATATATCATGGATATCAGACGCCGCCGATTATACGAGCGTCACGTCTAACCGTAAGAACCAAACAATAATTATTATATAAGCTCGCCAACGTTCTATATATAACCAGTGACAATCTAGCAAAACAAGTATGTCACTAGTTTTATGGATGTTTTCTGCCACATTATCACCGCTTCGTCCTATACCCATGATGTCCACCAATCTAGCAAAACGACGGATTTTTTTTGCACGTCAGCAGTACGCGACGCAGAGACCAATTCAAGAGATACCGTTGATGACTTTTTTTTGTGCCCTTAGGTGGTTTGGGTTACCAGCGGCGGACTTTCGGTTTAACGTCAGGCGAGCTATTGCGGCTATAAGCCTTTTCCCAGTAGTGACAATGCGTTCGGGTTCAGAGTGAAGGAAGTTGGAGGTATTTCTTGGGAACTGAATAGCAGCTACATTAGGATCACGATACTCCTCTTCACAATCAAGACCAGCCAATCCGTCGCCAGCATAGTTATTGAGGAAATCATCGTCAGTGTCATCAACTTTGCGTTGTTTTGCCATGGGCTAGGCACAATGAGCCACCACATCTCTTGGACCTCCTTCTTGGGTATGCTGTGACCAAACACACATGGTTGTACTTGCATAGTGGTCTTTCTATATGGTTTGGCGGTGTCGATCTGAGTGGTGTTGTCTGTGGCGAGGTGTCGTCCCCCAAATAGGTTTGCCTTTTCGGGCATAGCATGATCTAGTTCATACATTGTGTGAGGATGATTTGGGGTTCATGCGGCGGATCCAAGTATTCGTAAACCAGTAACACCCGAGCTAGGGAAACTCTAAACAGCCAGGGCCATCGTATTATCGTGGAACTTACGGTGTTTTGATTGAACGATAGAACCCTTTGCAATGTCCGTCAACTCACCGTTCACATAGTGCAAGAGAGTGCATGGAATAGTGTTGTCCCGCAAAAACATGTAGGGCGTCAGAGATCCGAACGATGATGGCAGCACAAGGCAAGGAACAAAAAATGTTTTGAGCCTACAACGCTTAATTACCATGATGGCATAGAGCTCGTACAATGTAGATGCACCGCTAGCACTGGGCATGCCAGAGACGATGGAGGGGGTGCTAGAAGGCGTAGTATCGGTCGTCAAATCTTCCGTACATGGTGCATCATTGGGTGGACTCATCGTACTAGGTGCATTACCCGACGCCACGCTGTTCGAGTTGCTCGTGCCGAAGCTGGGAATTGTAAATTGTCCTTGCGTGTTCGACGAATACGCCATGGGGGATACCTCACAACGAGAGAGAGAGAGAGAGAGAGAGAGAGAGAGAGAGAGAGAGAGAGAGAGAGAGAGAGAGAGAGAGAGAGAGAGAGAGAGAGAGAGAGAGAGAGAGAGAGAGAGAGGAGCAAAAGGCAGGGAGCTACCAGGATGTTGAAACACAAGTTGCCCAGCTTAAGATCTCACAGCAATGATGAGATCCTACTACTGCTATAATTCACTATACGGGCAATAAGTGCGGGATTACAATGAGAGGTGCATGTAAGATAACGGGTGTCAAGGGCTCGAAGTATTCGGCTTATAAAGACGTGAGGATATAGGGTTTAGAAAGAGGAGTGCAAGTCGGACACTACTTGCACTATCCTAATACATGTTACATCTTGTCGTGCATGCAAAGGATCAGGCTGGCGTACGTTGGTTCGGCTCCATCTTGGATGAACTATTCATCTTGGTCAATGAAGAACTGGTTGTCAGGTTGGGCTATCTATGGGCCACCTTGGTTTGCTGAAAATAGAATATGGCATGGGTATACCAATTTGGCATATCCCCAACAGAAACGGCCCTTGTTGATCACCTTCAAACCAAATCTTCATTGACAGCACCATGGTAGGAATGAGGGATTACATTGTGGTTGCCAATTCGTCTTTGGACGACAAATCTCGTCTTTTCTGTCACAATCATGTCAATCTTCTTGTCCACACAAACCTAGGGGAGTCTCTTTCTCTCCTTTCGCTTCTCCATGTCTTTACGATAATAGTGATCCCATCTAGCACCATTTCCAGCATCGACCACATGGCCATGTGCCGGCCTCTTCTCTAGCGGCTTCCGAGGACCTTGTTGATCGTCCGGTTAAAAGGTGTGTCCCACGGGACCGACCCTTGCGACGAGGAGTTTTGAGATTGATGCTGCAAAAGTAACGAGAAACATTTAGAAATGTGACTACTATAATGTAATCAGCTTGATTAGAAACTAAGGCGGTAAATAAATTACCAATTCCTTCATGGCATCCTCCGTCTTCTCGATCCTAAGGTAGAAAAAAGTCCACTAGGTTTGTTAATTTTCAGGGAGCCGTAAAAATAGATTTTCCGTAAACAAAATATAGTGGAGAGAGTCCATAGCTTATGCGGTATTGTCAATAAATATTGTTTGCTCTAAGCCCGGCTACATAATCACGTGGCAGGGAACTGAATGCTACTAGACCAAAAGCCACTCAACGTATATTTCTCAATAAACGTGTGCAAATAAAGTACTACATCTATCCCAAAATAAGTATCGCAATTTAATTAAAAAATCGAAGGTATCTAGACACATTTTTATGTGTAAATACATCCACACTTACAAAAGGTTATAACACTTACTTTTAACGTTGAGGGAGTAATAAACACCCCGGACACACTAACCTTTCCAAATACATTTATATAAGTCAAAGTGAGAAAGAGAGAGTACAAGCAACACACCAAGCGTAAATACTTGGCACCCAACAACTCAGGAACACACCGAGAAGAGCAGGAATGAGTGAAGTTGGATTAGTCGAAAGGATTTTATAGTCGATAGGGCGTGGACAAACGAAGGGCACGGAGAACCGCCGATTCCGAGAACATCTGATGGCACCCATTGGCACAGTTCCACCGAGAAGACCACTTCACCTCCTCTTGGCCCTGAACAAGAGCCAACACCAAATACGCGGTCCTCGGCACTATGTGAAGCAACGAGAACCTCCCATGTGATAAAAGGACAACGATCACCAATAACTCACCGCTACGACGAGCGTCCTTGCCAGGGAGGTCAACCATACTTATCACCGAGTTCTCACCGCTGCCGAGCTAAGTCCTCGCTGCAAGGACCACTGTCCTAGAGGGACCTAGAATCTTGTATTAAGATGTGGAGCCACAATTATGGGAGGAGTATGAAACAAAGAGAAATTACAAACTAGTCCTCAAATATTACACAAAGGACCCTAGAAAAAAACAGAAAAAGCAATCGGGTCGCGCTCCTTCTCCGCCGCTTGCACATCTCGCAGCATAGACGAGCGCCTCACCGCCGGGGACGAGACCACTTGGGGTAGTGCGCCGAAGTCTTCTGTGCTAGAGTAGGAGGGCCTCCGAGATGACATCTTAACCTAGAGGTTGTTGTAGACCTGCAGTCGCCGGCCGGAGTATACCATCACCGACAAAGGAGGAGGGAGTAGTCGCCCTACGACCAGTTTTGACGGTTGCCGACCAAGGACCGCCGTGGGAAAACTCCCCGGAGCAGCTTCACGACTCCCGTTGCGCAGATCAGAGAGCTGACTGGCGGAGACCAGGAGCTCCAAGCCGTTCTCGCCAGCATGGCGAGCAACGAACACGAGGCACCGATCTTGAGCAGCCGCCGCTGATCTGCAGATAACAACAGCCATGACCTGAAATCCTAGATCCAGGCCCTGACCTCGACATCAATCTTATTCTTCGACTGGGGGAGAGGAACTTGAATAGCAGCCACAGGCACCACGCCGACGCCACCAGCAAGACCCCCCATCGTCGACCACCCGCCGCCGCTTGGAAACGCCGAGAGCTCTCCATCCACCGGCATAGTACCATACTCCACTAGGGGAACATGTACAGGGGGATCCGGTCTCCCCTCTCCCAGTCACTCCGACCGGCGAGGCTGCCGGAGGAGAGGGAGAGGGGAGCCGGCGGAGAGAAAACGACTCTCAAAGTACTATTCACGCACCAGAGGTGGGGAGATCGATAAGTTCATGCTAGTTTCATCAAGTAACCAAATTCCAGCGTGTACCCTTTGAAAATTTAGTTACGTCGCTACAGACAAAATGGCACTTGTACAAACAGGGATGCTAGACCATACCATATGACTATGACTAGAAGGACCTAGCGCGCTTTGCTGCGCCGTCATCCGCTTTGCCGATTAATTTTTTTCCTACACATGATATTTTGGAAGAATCTGAGAAGCCGAATAATTCAAGAACTTCACTTGGCATGTACATGACTGAACTGAAAATGGCTATGACCCATTCACAATGTAGAAAAGAATCATTGAGTGTAAACCATTTGAAGCAACCGAGCAGTTTGCTTAGTGTAGAAAAGAATCATCGAGTGGTTCATCCATATTCTGCTGTTAAAACCCTATAACTAAAAAAGAAACTATCTCGATAAAAATAACTGAATGTTTAGGAGCAGACTTGTGGTGAATTTGGAAATTTACACCCGAATGAAGTACACAAGAAAAGACCAAATTACAGCCAGCAAATCTTGGCACTAAGCAAATAATTTAACATCACACATCAATGTCGGAATCATACAAAACCAGGTTTACCATTCAGTAGCAAGAACCAGTACCATCTTCGGTCCCAAATCACGCATGACAATGTTCACCATATGAACTGAAAGCACAGAGCCATAGCAGAACCATATTAAGAATCAACCAATCACACATAAATCCCAGGACAAAATTCCCCTTCCAAAAAAACTCTACCAAGCTACCGTATCATGAAGCAATAAAACCCCACCACATTTTTTTTTGGGCAAATGACCACACCACATCTAAGCACCAAATGTTTGGCATTGACCATAGACGTACATACATAGAACCAGGAATGCTTAACAGAACTTGTTCTTCTGTTGACATGACAACACAAATTCAGGGATTCAGAGGACATCATCATGGCCGAGGTTTCCTTCAGAAGTTCACGATTCAGGGAGGATCCTGCCATGGTTGAGCACACATCCACCAGCCCCCGAGTTCCACAAAATTCATCCGCTGAGCACACCACACTAATCTGAAACACTATCTAAAGAGTTTCAGAATCGATACATTAATACATGGCTAGTTAGTGAAACTCCTTTGCCACAACAGCAACGGCAAGGCAAGGAGCTGCAGGGGGGCAAATGGCAGAGCTCAATAAACCATCTGCATGCTATCAGAGCTCACCACAAGGGTATAATTTAAAAACTTAAGGATATTATCTTTACAGACTTTCTTCCAATAAAGACTGATATTTTGTCCTTAAAAAGACTGATATTTTGGAAGGGCAAGCGCCGGCTAAATTACATGACTTTGTAACAAAAACATCGGTCACCTTTTCCACTAAATCTTGAAAAGGATAACCCAAAAAACATCCCTGATGTTGCTTCCTCATCATCCGCAATAACAAACTTGTATATGTACCAAAACAAATGTAACAGAGGAAAAATACAAAGGCATTCGAAAGCAAAATGTATTTCAGGGCCATCACACACCTGGGGCATACCAACTGGAAGCGATTTCCATGCACATTTATCGATTCAACCAGCATCTTTTATTATGTGTCATCAAGTCAATCAAAATTTGGCACCTACACAGTTTGTTCTGCAGAACAGAAGGAACGATGAACCTCGTCTGTAAATGGTTATAAAGAAATCAAAACAGGAGAATACATGCACATGGTAAGGATTAAGAGACAACCAAAAAGCCCTTTTTTCTATTACTCTATATAGCATGTAACCTTCTCACTAACTGATACAATTGAAAAAAAAAAATCAACAGCCGAGCAAATTAACATTTCCAGAAGCACGTGTCAACCAAAAACTGCTTCACAAAAGTTATATATCATGTAACTTTGCCATGGCAGTAATTATAGTACTATAATAGAAAAATATTAACAACTGCCGAGCATATTAACATGTGAAAGGCAAATATGAAAGAGCATGAAGCTACCAACAGAAATATTTGACTAACCCGCTTAAATCAATGTGAAACGTATTGTTCTCTAGTACCTCATATTTTTCCAGGAAAAATAATGATGTCAAATTCTCACTAAGATCTTGTGCACAACTGCTATGATAAACATCTCAAGTAGACACGTCATAATCTATAATCTGGTAGACAAAATTTTCAAAGTTAGTCCCGAGAACATAATACTTTGTAAAGTATGATTACTGAAAAATTGATTCTTACACTCCACAATCCATCACTTGAGATCTATGCTGTCACTAAGGTAATACAGAGTAACAATATAGCAAACGAATTTTTATCTTGCCATCTATCTTCAGAAAACATATTAGTAGAAACGATCAATAGTCAGCAAGACAAAAATTACATACATGTATGTGTTTTCTAACCAAAAGAAAACGTACTAATTAGTTGTTAAAGCAGTCTGCAACTATTTGATCAAGTAAATCCACATTGTCCACAAGAAAAAAGAAAGTCCAGGGAGATTTAGATAACACCAACTTGATTTCATCAATGTTATCTTAACTCAAAGCACAAGACAGTATGAGGAGGGCAGAGTCTCAATCCACGGAGGCCAGGTCAGAGAGTCATAACCTGGATTTGTCTTTGGCACAGCGGGGAGGCGATGCATAGCGCCACAGTTAAGAACAACAAACCCAACCCTGCAAGAGGATGTACAACAGCTCCAAACAAGAAAGAGGGGTGGGCATGTGGAGAGGCTCGCCGGAGGTTCGAGGATCCGTGGGAGGCGACGCCGATGACCGCTGGAGTGCTGGACCACCACACCTGCAAACCTAGTCGCCGCTAGGGTTATGGTTTGCGGCGAGGAAGCCTACAGGGGCAGAAGGTCGAGACGGGATGAGGAATCAGAAGAGGAGATCAAGGCAGAGCCGGGACGGCGATTGACAACTTGTTGAATGCTTTAAAATAATATGTTCTCTAGAACAAGGGAGACACCATTTACTAATTAATAAATAGATCCACCCCCTTCTGCAGTTTACATGTTAATCAAATTTAGCACCATAGTTTCCCTAAATACCTAGTAATGCTATAAAACATTGGCATTTACAATACAACAATCTTAATGCAGTATAGTAAATCAATTAAGTAGACAACCAAGAGATAAATTGTGCATACTTGTCGGAAGGCAGAAGCTTGTTTATTTGGAGGCAAAATACTAATATTGTGGTCATATCATATAGCAAGAGGGTGCAAGGCACAGATGCACCAAGAAAATAAAATTGCAATCAATTATTCTGTGACATCATTTGCCACTAAGTTAAAAAAATAGCAAGAAAAATACTACTTTTGGAATTATGCACACATATCAGATAAATTTCTGCCCTCATTGATATATTTCCTATCACAATTGTTCCACTGTATACTGGGTATTATGAGGACGACAACCAACAGTAATTGCGCGTTCCATTTCTTCTCTATATGGAGTGATCAACATATTACAGGTCGAGTACAAATCAATGGAACTTCTACATATCATCCAAGTACTAATAGTACTTTTTCTTCCTTTGTTTTTATTTATTTAATTAGATGTAGTAAACAATATAATTAAGTTCTCAGGTATCATCATCTGATGCCCTCTTTTAAGAAATTTTCCTCTGTTTTTATGTAGCATTAGATGGACAACATGTGCCAGAAATCTACTAAAAATAAACATCTTATTTTCTTCCCATAAAAACAACGTATTTGATGTAACCACAAACCAAACATGGATAATTTCGTTATAATTGAGGCAATGACGTATAACTGGAAGAAAGAGTAAGAATGTGCACATCAAACAATAGTGTTTGCATCAGTACACTATTAAAAGAAAGAGTAAGAATGTACACTATTGTCAAAAAAAAAAACAATAGTGTTTGCATCAGTACATGAATTATTTGCCTTAAAAGGAATCAAATAAATTAGGTTCTAATTTGTAGCAAAGTCATAGCATGAAGACATGTCAATGATCAATGAAAGATACTTGCATATCTTCATAAATACCAGGAAACATATACTTGTAGCACGTGGGCATAAAGAAATCATAAAAACTTGAAAACATGAACATGGTATTAAAAGAATGCACCAGTATGTAAAGCGATTGTTGTTGATAAGAGCTTGCATGACTCCGGGACAAAAGTTGTATAAAATTTCAAACATAAGGCTCTTAATCCCATCCAAAGCTATACTCCTGAAGCACACCCCTAATCAACAAAAGGAAATCTTCACAACAACATTAAAGAATGACAACTGAATTTGTTTTCTTGTATGTACCGATTATGCAGTCTTAGCTCACATGATAGGAAAATAAACCAATGCTACTTCAAAATCATAAGTTGTTATTCAGACTTCGGAGGTATGACTGTTTTATCCTTTTTGAAACAAATGTTTGTTCTTTTTAGCTCATACCATTGTTA
Organism: Lolium rigidum; assembly: GCF_022539505.1. Taxonomy (NCBI): domain Eukaryota; kingdom Viridiplantae; phylum Streptophyta; class Magnoliopsida; order Poales; family Poaceae; genus Lolium; species Lolium rigidum. The sequence goes on from NC_061508.1 coordinate 282,389,014, forward strand.
CCATCATTTTTCAGATAAATGATTCATGTTTTGAACCATGGAACTGCGCAGTATATTATCCCTATCAAGCATAAAATTAAGCGAACATCATAAATATCACCTTATGTAACCAATTCATATATCGACAACCACACTGCACTATCTTTCAGAAAGAAGCATCATCTATGGGCACACAATTAAGCAGTCACCTACGCATACAGATTTCTTAGCCGCAAGTAAAACAATAAAACATGGCTCTGTACAAGGAACAAGACCCAGTTGTAGGAATATAAATTTCGTGGTAATGACTGACAATTCCATACACACAAAATATGCAATCAGACATATGATCCGTCAAATCTACATTGTGGCACATATACACCAACAATGCAGACACCATCCGTGCATTTATTACAGGCGGGCGAAAGAGCCAGTCCATTACATGTGATGGTGAAAAATACTCTGTATGCCAAAGTGGGAAAGATTGGGGGCAAGGGGGCACGGACCCTGGACTCGAGCCTCCGCAGTGCGTCGTCCAGTGCCGCCACCTCCATTTGCAGTTTGGACAAGCTATACACAGTAGGCTTTATCCTAATTTCATTTCATCAACATCTAAGCATTAACTGATTTTATACAGCAGCAGTCCAAACTATATAAAACTGTATTTCATCCGATGATTTGCATAGAGTAGTAGTCACGCTGACAACAAAAAAACACTTCAGTTCCTCATATAGGTAGAATGAATAGCTGGCTACCAGCGTTAACCAATTGTTTTATGTAAAGGAACAAATCGTTTGTGGTTCAGAAGCGAAAGAGGGCACATACCTAGTACCAGTGTAGACAAACGGACCAGGGAGCTCTTGGGTCTCCTTCTATCGAGTTGAACCACACGCAGGAAGGCATCGGCTCAACACCTACATGTAGCTAAGCAACCTTGTGGATCAACCCGCGCATATGCATGTGGAGGAAGAGATTTGACCCCACCAAGCAGCGGATAGGGTTCGCCGCGGGGGCGCGAGGGGAGCAGATGGTCGCTGTAGTGATGGAGAATCGGTAGAGGAGATCGAGACAACGGCGGGCCGGTGATGGAAAGCTCGATTAGCGGTGGAGGCGGGGGCAAGAATTTGGCGACCTGCGAGGAAAGGCTGAGGAAGAAGGGGGCGTGCTCCGAAGTGTAGATTTGACCGACTCAAGTGGAAACCGACTTCGCAAAGACGATTTCAGTCTGACAGATGGGACAACACCTCGACAGCGACCCTTAGAGCGCTCTCAGGTGCTCAGGACCCTGGGAGCTTAGAGCTCTTTAAAGACTAGCGGGAGCATGAATCATCATAGAGGACTCGTGAAGGAACAGAGTTGGGGGCCGGCTGAATAGAATACAGAGTAGAGTACGAGCTCGCTTGAGGCGGCACGTGTGTCAACGAGGAGTCGGATCCAGGACGGCCGTTGAAGGTGCATGTATGTCCAGGAGGATGCAGTTAACGCCACTGATTCATGGTGGCTATGGAGAGAACAATGTAAGGGCCTGATGGGTTGTATATTAACCCTTCGTACATCATGATATGTATCATGCAAAACTGATTTACTCAAAATAGTTTGACTTTCCAAGTGTCGAAGGACATAAACGATCAATTTTGTTTGACAGGACATTGCAAGTGCGTGCGTTGCTGAAACGTTCACATACGCCACCACTTCGATAGTTCGATTAATTGAGTGAGTTGAGAATAAGCTTGTGATTGAATAGTTAGAAGGGAAGTGGTAGCTTGAACCCACCAATTTTTAACACTTTGGTGCTTCATAAAAGCGAAATAAATTTTAGTGGAAAGTGGTGTTTTCATTGATAGCGAGACGTACGTGGTGACTTCGTCAATCTTAAAATCCACCAGATCAATTCCGTGAACTCAGTCTCGCAGAGATGCTAATATGGTAGGATATATGGGCAGGCAATCATATAAAAGGGTATATATGTATTTGTAAGATGTACTCCATAAATTTGGATGTATCTATAAATAGATGTCTTATATTTGTCTAAATTTGGATGTATCTATACACTAAATAGTGTCTACATACATTCAAAATTTGATAAATCTTAGACATCTATTTATGGACAGAGCTAGTACTATATTTCGAGAAAAAAATTTAATTGATTGAGGAGTAGAGAGGACGGCTGCCAAAACACCGAACCAATGACACTATATCAAGACTGCACCTCCAGAGCATGCTCACGGATAACGGCAAGTCTCTACTGTAAGGGAAGTAGTAGTACTAGTGTCGTACGTGCGACTGACTTCGTAAGTTGCTGGCTATCGTCAATGGCGGCATTTGCAAAGCTCGCCATGGAGTGCCTCCAGGACCCACTCATCTGGCTCTTCCTTGGCTGGATGGCCTTCCTCCTCCTCCAAAGGCGGAGTCACGGTGACCCGCCGCTGCCGCCGGGCCCGAAGCCGCTGCCGATCATTGGCAACATGCTGATGGGGGACCAGTTCACCCATCGCGGCCTGGCCACGCTCGCCAAGCATTACGGCGGGCTGCTGCACCTGCGCGTCGGCTCCCTCCGCATCTTCGTGGTATCGACGCCAGAGCTCGCGCGCCAGGTGCTCCACACGCAGGACGCCGACTTCGCGCACCGTCCGGCCACCGCCGCCGTCCGCTACCTCACCTATGGCCGCTCCGACCTGGCCTTCGCGCACAGCGGCAGCGCATACTGGCGCCAGATGCGCAAGCTCTGTGCCACCAAGCTCTTCAGCCGCCGCCGCCCCGAGACGTGGCTCGCCGTGCGCGACGGGTACGGCGCGCTGGCCCGCGCCGTCGGAGAGTCCAGCGGCCAGGCCGTCAACCTCGGCGAGCTCATCTTCAGCCACACCGTGCGTGTCATCTTCCGCGCCGCCTTCAGTACCGTCTACGACGACGAAAGACTGGAGGAGTTTATCTCCATGTTCCCGGAGTTCTCCAAGCTCTTGGAAGCATTCCACATCGGTGACTTCTTCCCGTGGCTCAGCTGGATGGGCCGGCGGGGCTTCCAACGGCGCCTTGGCGCGGCGCGGGATGCTCTTGGTGAGTTTTTGGACAAGATCATTGATGACCACGTGAGGAGGGGCAAAAACCCCGAGGATGCCGATGCTGACATGGTGGATGGCCTATTGGGGTTTATCGCCCAAGCAAACCAAGCAGGAGGCGGGAAGGACGGCGACGGTGGGCCCCGCTTCACATGCGACAACGTCAAGGCCGTCATGACGGTAAGTTGCTACCATGACCCCAATTACTTACTGATCCATCTGTTTCAGAATATAAGGTGTATGAATTTAGTCAAAAGTCAGTAACTTCTAAGTATAACATCGAACGAACGAACAATTCAGATGAAACTGAGAAAGTGGTGATAGATAGGGATTTACCGCTATTTTTTTCTAAGATGTACGATTTATTGCATAAATGATAAAAGGCCGATGTCGTCCGCATGAAAATAAAATGTTTTAGTTGGTAAATACTAGACTAACCTAATTAATTTTCTAACCTTGTCACTGCTGATTCTTGATTACAAGACAAAAAAAAGAGTGGAGATGCAAAACATATTACACCAGTCAACATATACGAAAGATGGAAAACAGTTCTCCTAACATATGTTCTTACCTTTATATATCATGGAAGTTGGCATGCAGACGACTAGGAGACTATGCATGTTATATATTTTTCTTTAAAAGGGGCTAATGTATATACACATATCAACAAAGATGGTATTACAAACGTTTACAGTTATCTAGGATTACCCCTAAGATGGATAAATAGCAGACTCCATTTACGTGGTTTACACAGAAGAATAGTCAACAACAAGTATAAGAGCAATCAGAAATGGTCAACCGTAGCCCACATCCATTTGGATATGCAACCATAGAGTTGCATTATCGTTTTGGAGGGTTCCAGATATGCCACATTAAACTGTTACACACATATAGTTCTTATACAGTAGTACATATTTGTTATTTTTCGGTTGACTAGTAGTGTAAGCTGGCCTGCAGTTCCAACAGAAAATTAGTGTACAAATGTACAATCAGGACATGTGTCACATATCCAGACCTAGCAGAGTTATATATGTTATTTACTCCTAGCTACTTGACCATTAGATTTAGATTAAACATTTCTAATTGGCCATTTAGAAATACAAGAACTTTCTCTTGTTCTCATATTATATGCAGTATGATATAAACTGACGGCATGGCTGTCTATGTGCATTGTTTATGAACACAGGACATGTTGTTTGGAGGGCCGGACACAATAGGGGCTACAATCGAGTGGGCGATGGCAGAGATGATTCGGAGCCCTGAAATCCTTCTACGGTTGCAGCAGGAGCTCACCAATGTCGTGGGGCTCGGCCGGGCCGTGGATGAGTCGGACCTTGACAAGCTCCCATTCCTCAAATGCGTCGTCAAGGAGACGTTCCGCACGCACCCGCCCATCCCGATGCACCTCCACGGGACAACCAAAGACTGCATCCTCGGCGGCTACTCGGTACCCAGCGGCTCCCGTGTCTTGATCAACGCCTGGGCCATCGGCCGTGATGGCGAGGCGTGGAAGGACGCTGACAAATTCCGGCCATCGAGGTTCATGTCTGGAGAGGGAGAGGCCGCCCGGCTAGACCTTAAGGGCGGCTGCTACGAGTTCCTGCCGTTCGGTGCCGGGCGACGTTCGTGCCCGGCGCAGGGCCTCGGCCCGTACGCGGTGGAGTTTGCCGTCGCGACACTCGCGCATGGGTTCGAATGGGAGCTACCGGATGGCATGAATCCTGCAGAGCTTGACATGGGCGACCTGTTCGGCGTCACCGTGTCACGTGCAAAACGTCTCTATGCCGTACCCAAGCCACGTCTCACCTGCTCCTTGTAGTACTAGTAAAAGTGCACGTGAATGCACATTTAACTAATATAAATTTATATTTGGTGACATATACAAGCACATAAGTGGCAGTAACTATTCGAAAATTCAATTCGGATTCCGGGTGCTTATGCTCTACCAAAAAAGTCATATTTCGAAGCATTATATTTAGCACTGATTTTTTTTTACACACGTCACATGATAAGTCGTTTTTTTGTGAAACGACTTTGTGAGCACGAAACACCTGAAGATGTACGTGTGATTGTTTTTGTGAAGATGTACGTGTGATTTTTTTTTGTTCCAAATTTAATAGAGGGAGCATATGCTCCCATGTTCCAAAACACCACTCCCGTAACTATTCCTCATTTACTCAAATATAGTAGTACAAATGATGGTTGGCCTTGTACTCACATATCTACTATACGTGTTTGATAAGTATTGTAGTCAATGCCCCATCATCAATGCTCTAATCGTGAAGCTCTATTCCTTCATTGGTTTGTCGAAGGATCGAAATTCTCTGAATCTAACCTGCATGAATTCATTCTCCATGAATGTTTCACTTGTATGGAAGCTGAAGATTATGGCCTAGTAGTCATGATATTATATAATTTGAAAGAAAATCTCATAATATTTTGTGGGAAGATGTAAAGATTTTATGTGATTGTCTCCCTCATAGTGAAGCCTAAGGAATGGCCTAGTAGTAAATATTCAAGCACCTGCCTATATTTTAGATAACAGTACCTCAAATGATTCCCTCGACAACCCAAATGACGTTAGTCCTCATATCTTTTCTTTCTCTGGTCAGACCATTGCAATGGAAGAGTTATTATCTACAAGAGTTAACCAAACACATTGAATTTCCCATACCGGTTCAGCAAAAATGAACTGAATTGTGTACACGAGTTACTATTTGATAAATGGCACCTGAAGCATATTAGAAGATAAAGATTGCTAATGAAAGAAAGGTAGATTTCATTTATCCAGCAAGTAATGTGTTATTTCAGATATGTACTGCACTCTTGTCGATAGTTGTATCCAATGGCTTAAATCTATGTCAAAACTGATTGTTCAACGAACTACCTTAAATTGATTCTTTTGTATATATCAGGAGAGTGATAGCAACTGCAGGAAAAAAATATGCGGATGACATTTCCATGGAACCACAACTATGTTTCGATTGAAATTGAAGGCAACAATCGCATCATGTAAATGATCAAGTTCATACCTGCACAGTACAGTATATAGAAAAACCTATATTGTTTAGCTCTAGGTTTGGTTCAAATGTAACAGATTTTTTAACAGGTCTAGGTTCAGCAGCACTGGCAACAATAATATCGAATTAAAAGATCAATCTCCTGCATTGTAACAGTGAAAGTTATTAAATTTGTAACCATGAAAAATACAGATGAAAACCAATAATGGTAGAAAGGATTGCCATGTAATATTTGGCAAGCTCTACAGACCATCAATGGCACTAAAACATAATACAAACTTCACCATGTGCTTATGAGGATAGCAAAATAGGTTCATCACAGTATTATAAAGCACCACCCTCGGAGCTGTATCAAGTCAAGCACACAAAATGGTAGTGAAAATTCAATTCATGACCATTTATTTCTCAAATACAATTCGAGTATTTTGTCGAGGTGACACCAGTGCTATTCTGAAATCTGCATAGACCGGCACATCTGGATTAGATTGAAAATAAAAGTAATTTGCAATTACCATGTTTGTTTCGTCTTCAAATGAGGAGCGATTCCTTGATCCAAACAGTAAGGCGGTTGTCTGCTTATTCTTCATCTGCGAAAAAAATTTAAACCATAGTCCTGGGCATTAGTAAGCACCGCACAATGAATTATATCATACTAATTAACTTCAAAAGAAAATACACTTATAAGAATTCCTACAGTTTCATACCCATATGTCTGCGCCAGGAAAGTGACATTCATCTAACAAAATATTATTTCTAGATAGCGATCGAGCTGCAGATACAGCCTAAATCTCTACAAAAAGATAAGGAACTGGCAAACGGATCAAGCTGTAGGTACAACCTAATCGGTTCGTGAGGTAAAACATGAAATTGGTACAGCCTAAAAGGGGGCCGACAAAGCTCTCCTCTTCACAAAATAAAACAACAACTCAAATAGAAAAGTGTTTTTGCTAAAACTTGCACAGAAATACATTTACAAAAAAGCCAAAACTTCAACATTTATATGATCCCCTGATATTTTGCACAGATCAATTGCTTCAAGCACTATACTTAAATTAACCATAGAACTCGAAACTCTGAAGAAAAACTATACCATTAATTTTACCATTAAATACCTTCCCATGAACTCATGCCCAAAGTTGGATTCAGTAACATAAATCTTCATGAGATCAACAAGCAAGGCACGAATAAAACAAGAATTACACATATCCCAACTCACATTCCATCACTTCTAGCCTAGGTTTTGATGTCAAAGGGAGTCCACTGGTAATCCAGGGTTAATAATTACTCTTACCATTATTAGGATGGGTAATAATCTTAATCTATCAAGTATATGTATAATATAATATAGTTTGAAATCCTTTATATACTTTGCGCAAGTAGCAAAAAGAAGTGTATTCCTGGATTGCTCAATATGAGTGTGTGCAGGGCTCATTGTGTAGACAATGGTTATTCTTGCATTGCCTCACAAAGAGGAGTGTAATATGCGTGTCAGCTTTGAATCTATGTAAGGGATATTGCCACGTTTTCCCTTGCTGCAGAAGGAAAATAATACTTCAGATTATGTTATACGGTAAAACTATGGCCATTGGTCGAAGAGCATGCAAATGGGCTTAAAGGAGAAATGTCAAACTGTAACACCAAATGGAAATCATAATTATTTTACCTAGTGAATCTTCTAAAGAAAGAGGAACTGTCTATGCAAAAATAGTGAAATACATTTATAAATAAGTAAACCACTGGCACTACAAGCTCTTGCGAGAAAACAGACCTGAGTTGGTGAACAACCTTTCCCTGTGTTAGCAGACTTCGATTAGTATGACTACCTTCTTTCAACCTCATACCAGCTGAAGTAGTCTAAGATCCACGGTAACCTAGGTAAACAAAGTTCTGTCCAGAAGAACCTTAGTGAGCATGGAACATGTTATACCATACAATCAAGAATATATACGCACAAAAGAAAAAAAAAATCATGAATAGAGAGAAATTCCATACCACACAAGACACAAGGGTGCTTGATTTGCTTCTTCATCAAACAGAACTTTCGATTGCCTGAAATTAACAAAAGTCGGTCAACAAGCTTCATTCAAATATGTTTCCCCAATCTCCCTTTGAGCTATAGCGCAAACTTAATTAGGCAAGTTACAAAAAGAAAGAACATGGTGCAAGTTTTGTTTCAGTAATTTCAGTCTGTACCTTCACACATTGCAAGAAGATCCTTAAGATGGTCCTTGTCCTTCAGTGTTTCCTTGGTGAGTTTTTCAACAGTAATCCCTTTCTGATTAAATTCAAATGAGAACGTGAGAGATCAATATGCAGAGGGTAGAATGGCACACTTCCAGATCATGAAGAAGTCTAAGAGGTGTCGTATCATGGCTCAGAAGATCCCTCACAGCTTCATTGTATATCTCTATTGCTGAAAATTTCAGCAGCCATTCTCTTTCAAGGTGTTGTAGCAACGACACACAGTGAGCGAAATATCACCTCAGAAAGGTGAACGAAACAGCATTCGTGATCCCTAGCACGCATACACACACCTTCTCTATGTACTCATAGATGTCCATCACGCTATACTTGGTAATTCCAATCATCGTGCAAGTCTTTAGGTTGCTCGTTTGACCGTAAGCGAATATTCTTGCTGCCAACCAGAAAAAATTTATGCGCAAATGTAAGTCGGTTGGCAGTAGCAGTTCATCCAATACCAAAATATGATGTATTGGAGCTACTTCATTTCTAATCCTCAATTCAATGAGAATATATGTACATGGTGAGCTTCTAAATTTTAACTACAACATCTGATCCTCAATTTCAATCAGAATATATGTATCTAATTCACAAAAGAACTGCCGTGCTTCAGTTGCACATGAGACAACGCATAGGTGACATAAAAAAAAAAAGATGTACAGTGCATAACGATGGGGAACTGGAGCACATGAACCGTGAGACAGAAGCAAAGCGGGATGGTAGGCAGTACCATCAGAGCCGGACGGCGGGACGGTTTTATCCGGAAATCACTCTCGCAGCGCGTGGTGGTGAAGGGAGAGAATGGCTGCTGCGCGGCCTGTTCAGATCAAGTGACCGAGTTGGCGGCAGCGTCGTCGATGTCGGGTGCGGGGATGGCGGCGGCGACGCACGGAGATTGCGGCAGCGGCGTCTGCTGCTGGTGTAGTACATGCAGGGCGTCCTTGCGTGCGGGCGGCTGAACGTCCTCGCGTGTGGGCGGCAGGGCATCCTCATGTGCCGGCGGGTGCAGGTCGGCCTCCGGTGAAGGATCTCGCGTCGCTCACGGCGGTGTGCTGTTGCCGGCGTCGGCGGGCGCAGCTGGAGGGCTGGGGTGGAAGGGCTGCGGCGGAGGGCGAACGGTGGCATCTGGGGCGATGTGGATGGGGATGTTTCCGGGATTGACGGTTCGGTCAACTAATTACGCAGGGATTTTTAATTAGCGCGTGGGTTGTTGGTGTTCCGCTCCCGTCAAACACGGAGACGCCGTGAGGCGTTGGATATTTAGATTGCACGGCTGAGATCTGTTGGATCAGACCCTCTGGGTCTTTTATTAGTAGAAAGATTCACCACGGTTCCTCTCAGCGAACTGTGCAGTGTGGTTCAGAATGTACAAGCTCTTTCAAGCTTAACCATGTGCATTATGCACCCGGCAAGAAAAATAGTAAACCAATCGAAATTCATCAAAAAGAAACAAAAGAGTATAGCCGCATAGACAAAGTTCATGTATCTTCAGTCAAATACACAGAAGTTCAAATTTGAAGGTCTCCTCTACAGAGGATATTATTAAGGGCGAGCAACCTATGCTAGCAAGTATGTATCAGATGTCAGGATCGCCCTGTCCTAAGTAACCACCTGATAAGAGATGGGTAAAACTGAATTGTGATGGTTCAATCAAAGTTGAGGATGAACCCGCAGGAGCGGGTATGGTGCTTAGAGATGAGAACGGTGACACTTTCTTCTCGGGCTGTCGGAAGTTGCTAAACTGCCTCGGCTCTCTTGATGCTGAAGCGAGGGCATGTGCGGAAGGATTGTTGCTGACCATGCGATGGAGCGACAAACCAGAACTTGATTGCAACATCCTCGTCGATGCTATAAAAGAGAAGAATAAGGGCCGTCCGCCATTCGCTCATATGATTTATTTTATTAAAGATTTGTGTAATAATACTAGAACTATTTATATTGTAAAAGTGGATCGATCTCAGAACAGCATGAGTCATTGTCTCGCATATCTTGCGAGGACAGAGGGACAAACTGATCTTTGGATTGGCTCAGGACCTGAGGGCTTGTCCCAGGTGTATGACCAAGACATTCTTATAAGCCCTATCATTTAATATATCCTCTTTTACCCGCAAAAAAAATACACAAAAGTTCATACACCCATATGAATTAAGCACAAAGCTAACATCCATCCATATATACAAGCTCACTGCCACATGAGCACCGAGTCTGCATGGGCACTAACCATTAAGTTCACAACCAAATGAGCTAGCAGCTGAGAAGAAAATTAGTTCTCAGTCGAGTAGTACACCATTAGATTTAAATTGCTATTCGTGCATTTGAGTTATAAGTTGGGTTGTAACTAATATTTTATTTTCAGTTGCAAGTTAGGTTGCAACTGATATTTTTGAGTTGCAAGTAAGATTGCAACAAAGAAAAATGCCTATAAACTATTAGATTTGCTTCGTGATTCATGTTAATCATGAGTTGCAACTTGCAACTGATATCATATCAGTCGACTGAGAATTAATACCCATTTAAGCATCTTAAAACGATCAATGGTAGGAAACGTTTTAGTCTGTTTAGGTACATATAATCACTTTTCCTAATAGATATCTTGTTGTTTTGTAATTGGGACACAATCACTTTTTAAACAGTCAGATCTCTATCCTCATTTCCGAATCTCAGTGTACCCGTTGTCTCTTTTTTCACCGTCTTTGTTATTGGGTCAACATATTTATTTTTATTTCACTTTTCAGTTTAGTTCGGTGCTCTCTATCTCTTTCATCTTGGCTCGTGGAGAGGCAGCGAAAAGGTCTGCGTTGACGCTGCAGCACGCTAGGATGGTGCCGGAAGGAGTGGGGGTGAGCCGGGGAGACCGCCAACAAGAGACCAGGGACCCAGCAGCTGGGGATAGCACGATGGAAGGAGTTGTGGGTTGTGTTCCTCCTTGACCTACGGTGGCGAGATCGGAGATTTGAGAGCATGGAAGGCATGCACGCCACCGAGAATATGGAATATGGGTATCCACCTAAGGTTGTTCCCCTGTTCGATTTAGTCTCTTATTCCGTTCAGTTTTGAGCTCGTATGTGTGACGGGTTTTGGTAGGGTTGTATCGCCGTAGCGTTGTCACTGCAAGATCTGAGGAATCAATTTTCTTTAAATGGTCACATCATTGCGGATATTCCATAGATCCATGCATTGGGCTGCGAAATTATACCATACTAATATACGGAAGGACCCTTTTATACCAGAAGAGATAGAGAGGAATTCCCCCGCCGCTGCAGGGTTCCAATCGCAGTCAAGGATCTCCCTCGCCCCAGACCACGTGAATTTTGCAAGATGGCATGCAAAACAATGTGGTTGCAATCTTCAACTTCCCAGCAAAGCGAGCAGAGGCCATTCGATGGTCCCTGTCTCTTGGCCACCTATTAAATGTAGCGCAATCTGCATCTAATAAGCTGCCAAAGAAACACCTTAATCTTTAGTGTTACTCTGGTCTTCCATATTGATGTCTACGGGTGCTTCTATTCTTGTAGACAGTGTTGGGCCTTCAAGAGCAGAGGTTTGTAGAACAGCAGCAAGTTTCCCTTAAGTGGATCACCCAAGGTTTATCGAACTCAGGGAGGAAGAGGTCAAAGATATCCCTCTCATGCAACCACCGCAACCACAAAGCAAGAATTCTCTTGTGTCCCCAACACACCTAATAGGTGCACTAGTTCGGCGAAGAGATAGTGAAATACGGGTGGTATGAATAAGTATGAGCGAGTAGTAACGGTGCCGAGAAAAGTGCTTGCTGGCGTGTGGTTGATGGTGGTAATATTGCAGGAAGTACGGATGCAACAAAACGAGTAAACAAGCAGCGGTAGCGATATTTAGGAACAAGGCCTAGGGATCATACTTTCACTAGTGGACACTCTCAACATAGATCACATAACAGAATAAATAGATATATGTTAGACTCTACACTCTCTTGTTGGATGATGAACACCACTAACTGTGTAGGATTACACGAACCCTCAATGCCGGAGTTAACAAGCTCCACAATATTCGATGTTCATATTTAAATAACCTTAGAGTGCATGATAGATCAACACAACCAAACCAAGTACTAACATAGCATGCACACTGTCACCTTCACGCTACGAAAGGAGGAATAGATCACATCAACACTATCATAGCAATAGTTAACTTCATAATCTACAAGAGATCACAATCATAGCCCACGCCAAGTACTACACTATGCACACACTTGTCACCATTACACCGTGCGGGAGGAATAAACTACTTTAATAACATCACTAGAGTAGCACACGGATAAATTGTGATACAAAACACATTGCAATCATAAAGAGATATAAATAAGCACTTCACTACGCCATTCATAACAGTGAATAAGTATTCTATGAAATATAGCCTAAGAGACCCACACGGTGCACACACTGTCACCTTTACACACGTGGGACAAGGAGTCTCCAGAGATCACATAAGTAAAATCCACTTGACTTGCACAATGACATCTAGATTACAAGCATCATCATATGAATCTCAATCATGTAAGGCAGCTCATGAGATTATTGTATTGAAACACATAGGAGAGAGATTAACCATATAGCTACCGGTACAGCCCCGAGCCTCGATGGAGAACTACTCCCTCCTCATGGGAGACAGCAGCGTTGATGGAGATGGCGGTGGTGTCGATGGAGGAGCCTTCCGGGGCACTTCCCCGTCCCGGTGGCGTGCCGGAACAGAGACTCCTGTCCCCCAGATCTTGGCTTCGCGATGGCGGCGGCTCTGGAAGGTTTCTCGTACCGTGGCTTTTCCGTATCATGTTTTAGGTCAGGGACCTTTATATAGGCGAAGAGGCAGAGTCGGGGAGGCGACGAGGCGGTGACACACTAGGGGCGCCCCCTAGGCCGCGCCGCCCTGTCATCCAGGGGCCCGGTGGCCCCCTCCGGCGACTCTCGGGTGTTCCGGAAGCTTCGTGGAAAAATAGGATGCTTGGGCCTTGATTTCGTCCGATTTCGAGAATATTTCCTTACTAGGATTTCCGGAACCAAAAACAGCGAGAAAACAGACAGCGGCCCTTCGGCATCTCGTCAATAGGTTAGTTCCGGAAAACGCATAAATATGACATAAAGTATGTATAAAACATGTAGATATCATCAATAATGTGGCATGGAACATAAGAAATTATCGATACGTCGGAGACGTATCGGCATCCCTAAGCTTAGTTCCTGCTCGTCCCGAGCGAGTAAACGATAACAAAGATAATTTCGGAGTGACATGCCATCATAACCTTGATCATACTATTGTAAGCATATGTAATGAATGCAGCGATCAAAACAATGGTAATGACATGAGTAAACAAATGAATCATAAAGCAAAGACTTTTCATGAATAGTACTTAAAGACAAGCATCAATAAGTCTTGCATAAGAGTTAACTCATAAAGCAATAAATCAAAGTAAAGGTATTGAAGCAACACACAAGAAGATTAAGTTTCAGCGGTTGCTTTCAACTTGTAACATGTATATCTCATGGATAATTGTCAACATAGAGTAATATAACAAGTGCAATATGCAAGTATGTAGGAATCAATGCACAGTTCACACAAGTGTTTGCTTCTTGAGGTGGAGAGAAATAGGTGAACTGACTCAACATAAAAGTAAAAGAAAGGTCCTTCAAAGAAGAAAGCATCGATTGCTATATTTGTGCTAGAGCTTTTATTTAGAAAACAAGAAACAATTTTGTCAACGGTAGTAATAAAGCACATGTATCATGTAAATTATATCTTACAAGTTACAAGCCTCATGCATAGTATACTAATAGTGCCCGCACCTTGTCCTAATTAGCTTGGACTACCGGATCATCGCAATACACATGTTTTAACCAAGTGTCACAAAGGGGTACCTCTATGCCGCCTGTACAAAGGTCTAAGGAGAAAGCTCGCATTTTGGATTTCTCGCTATTGATTATTCTCAACTTAGACATCCATACCGGGACAACATAGACAACAGATAATGGACTCCTCTTTAATGCATAAGCATGTAGCAACAATTAGTGTTCTCATATGAGATTGAGGATATATGTCCAAAACTGAAACTTCCACCATGATTCATGGCTTTAGTTAGCGGCCCAATGTTCTTCTCTAACAATATGCATGCTCTAACCATTAAGTGGTAGATCTCTCTTACTTCGGACAAGACGGACATGCATAGCAACTCACATGATATTCAACAAAGAGTAGTTGATGGCGTCCCCGGGAACATGGTTATCGCACAACAAGCAACTTAATAAGAGATAAAGTGCATAAGTACATATTCAATACCACAATAGTTTTTAAGCTATTTGTCCCATGAGCTATATATTGCAAAGGTAAAGAATGGAAATTTTAAAGGTAGCACTCAAGCAATTTACTTTGGAATGGCGGAGAAATACCATGTAGTAGGTAGGTATGGTGGACACAAATGGCATAGTGGTTGGCTCAAGGATTTTGGATGCATGAGAAGTATTCCCTCTCGATACAAGGTTTAGACTAGCAAGGTTATTTGAAACAAACACAAGGATGAACCGGTGCAGCAAAACTCACATAAAAGACATATTGTAAACATTATAAGACTCTACACCGTCTTCCTTGTTGTTCAAAACTCAATACTAGATATTATCTAGACTTTAGAGAGACCAAATATGCAAACCAAATTTAGCAAGCTCTAGGTGTTTCTTCATTAATGGGTGCAAAGTATATGATGCAAGAGCTTAAACATGAGCACAACAATTGCCAAATATCAAATTATTCAAGACATTTTAGAATTACTACATGTAGCATTTTCCCGATTCCAACCATATAACAATTTAACGAAGCAGTTTCAACCTTCGCCATGAACATTATGAGCTAAGAACACATGTGTCCATATGAACCAGCGGAGCGTGTCTCTCTCCCACACAAGCATGTATTTATTCAGAGAATGAAAATAACAAAACAAAAATAAAAACACACAGACGCTCCAAGTAAAGTACATAAGATGTGGCCGAATAAAAATATAGTTTCAAGAGAAGGAACCTGATAATTTGTCGATGAAGAAGGGGATGCCTTGGGCATCCCCAAGCTTAGATGCTTGAGTCTTCTTGAAATATGCAGGGGTGAACCACGGGGCATCCCCAAGCTTAGACTTTTCACTCTTCTTGATCATAGTATATCATCCTCCTCTCTTGACCCTTGAAAACTTCCTCCACACCAAACTCGAAACAACTCATTAGAGGGTTAGTGCACAATAAAAATTAACATGTTCAGAGGTGACACAATCATTCTTAACACTTCGGACATTGCATAAAGCTACTCGGACATTAATGGAACAAAGAAATTCATCCATCATAGCAAAAGAGGCAATGCGAAATAAAAGGCAGAATCTGTCAAAACAGAACAGTCCGTAAAGATGGATTTTATTGAGGCACCACACTTGCTCAAATGAAAATGCCCAAATTGAATGAAAGTTCCGTACATATCTGAGGATCACGCACGTAAATTGGCTTAATTTTCTGAGCTACCTACATGGAGGCAGGTCAAAATTCGTGACAGCAAAGAAATCTGTTTCTGCGCAGTAATCCAAATCTAGTATTGACTTTACTATCAAAGACTTTACTTGGCACAACAAATGCAATAAAATAAGATAAGGAGAGGTTGCTACAGTAGTAACAACTTCCAAGACTCAAATACAAAATAAAAGTACTGTAGCAAAATAAACACATGGGTTATCTCCCAAGAAGTTCTTTCTTTATAGCCATTAAGATGGGCTCAGCGGTTTTAATGATGCACTCATAAAGATGAGAGTTGAAGCAAAAGAGAGCATCAAGAAGCAAATTCAAAACACATTTAAGTCTAACATGCTTCCTATGCATAGGAATCTTGTAAATAAACTAGTTCATGAAGTGCAAAGTAACAAGCATAGAAAGATAAAACAAGTGTAGGTTCAAAAATTTCAGCACATAGAGAGGCATTTTTATAACATGAAAATTTCTACAACCATATTGTCCTCTCTCATAAAGATATTCAGTAGCATCATGAGCAAACTCAACAATATAACTATCACAAAAATCATTCTTATCATGAGTCTCATGCATAAAATTAGTACTACTTCCAACATAAGCATAGTTATTCTTATTAATTGTAGTAGGAGCAAATTCAACAAAGTAGCTATCATTATTATTCTCATTATCAAATATAGGAGGCATATTGTAATCATAATCAAATTTATCCTCCATAACAAGTGGTAACAAAAGACTACTATCATTATAATCATCATATATGGGAGGCAAAGTATCATCAAAGTAAATTTTCTCCTCAATGCTTGGGGGACTAAAAATATCATGCTCATCAAAACCAGCTTCCCCAAGCTTAGAATTTTCTATATTATTAGCAACAATGGTATTCAAAGTGTTCATACTAATATGTTCCACGGGTTTTTTAATTTTCGCATCAAACCATCCATGTCTTAAATCAGGAAATAGAATAAGAAGCTCATTGTTGTCCATTATGCCAAACTAGTGTAAACAAGAAACAAAAAGATGCAATTGCAGGATCTAAAGGAAATAGCTTCGAGCACTCACACAACGACGCCAGAAAAGTACTTTACCTGGGACCGGAGTATGAGAGCCTTTTACCTTTCCTCCCCGGCAACGGCGCCAGAAAATAGCTTGATGTCTACGGGTGCTTCTATTCTTGTAGACAGTGTTGGGCCTCCAAGAGCAGAGGTTTGTAGAACAGCAGCAAGTTTCCCTTAAGTGGATCACCCAAGGTTTATCGAACTCGGGGAGGAAGAGGTCAAAGATATCCCTCTCATGCAACCCTGCAACCACAAAGCAAGAAGTCTCTTGTGTCCCCAACACACCTAATGGGTGCACTAGTTCGGCGAAGAGATAGTGAAATATAGGTGGTATGAATAAGTATGAGCAAGTAGTAACGGTGCCGGAAAAGTGCTTGTCGGCGTGTGGTTGATGGTGGTAATATTGCGGGAAGTACGGATGCAGCAAAACAAGTAAACAAGCAGCGGTAGCGATATTTAGGAACAAGGCCTAGGGATCATACTTTCACTAGTGGACACTCTCAACATTGATCACATAACAGAATAAATAGATATATGCTAGACTCTACACTCTCTTGTTGGATGATGAACACCACTAACCGTGTAGGATTACACGAACCCTCAATGCCGGAGTTAACAAGCTCCACAATATTCGATGTTCATATTTAAATAACCTTAGAGTGCATGACAGATCAACACAACCAAACCAAGTACTAACATAGCATGCACACTGTCACCTTCACGCTACGAAAGGAGGAATAGATCACATCAACACTATCATAGCAATAGTTAACTTCATAATCTACAAGAGATCACAATCATAGCCCACGCCAAGTACTACACGATGCACACACTGTCACCATTACACCGTGCAGGAGGAATAAACTACTTTAATAACATCACTAGAGTAGCACACCGATAAATTGTGATACAAAACACATTGCAATCATAAAGAGATATAAATAAGCACTTCACTACGCCATTCATAACGGTGAATAAGTATTCTCGTGAAATATAGCCTAAGAGACCCACACGGTGCACACACCTGTCACCTTTACACACGTGGGACAAGGAGTCTCCGGAGATCACATAAGTAAAATCCACTTGACTAGCACAATGACATCTAGATTACAAGCATCATCATATGAATCTCAATCATGTAAGGCAGCTCATGAGATTATTGTATTGAAACACATAGGAGAGAGATTAACCACATAGCTACCGGTACAGTCCCGAGCCTCGATGGAGAACTACTCCCTCCTCATGGGAGACAGCAGCGTTGATGGAGATGGCGGTGGTGTCGATGGAGGAGCCTTCCGGGGGCACTTCCCCGTCCCGGCGGCGTGCCGGAACAGAGACTCCTGTCCCTCGTACCGTGGCTTTTTCGTATCGTGTTTTAGGTCAGGGACCTTTATATAGGCGAAGAGGCGGAGTCGGGGAGGCGACGAGGCGGTGACACACTAGGGGGGCGCCCCCCCCTAGGCCGCGCCGCCCTGTCATCTGGGGGCCCAGTGGCCCCCTCTGGCGACTCTCGGGTGTTCTGGAAGCTTCGTGGAAAAATAGGATGCTGGACCTTGATTTCGTCCGATTCCGAGAATATTTCCTTACTAGGATTTCTGGAACCAAAAACAGCAGAAAACAAGAACTGGCCCTTCGGCATCTCGTCAATAGGTTAGTTCCGGAAAACGCATAAATATGACATAAAGTATGTATAAAACATGTAGATATCATCAATAATGTGGCATGGAACATAAGAAATTATCGATACGTCGGAGACGTATCACACATCTCCTTGAAGTGGGTGACTGCTGCCCCTTGCGATAGATTTAGGTAGATTAAATTCGTAGATAAGCCACCCGAGGCTTCCAAAGACCAAGAAATCGCATCTTCTTGGTCCGATGGGGTACAAAATTGGAGTTTCCTACTCAAGTTTTCCGATTCCATAGATTCCGCAGGTCCAAACGGTTGCCGAAAGAAAAGGTGCCAGCAATCATCGTGGTCGTGAGCGCTCCTCACATTAATGACGGGGTTCGAAGAACAATTGGAAAGCCTAGGATGTCGTTCCCCAAGAGGGGATGTCCCCACCCATCAATCCAGCCAGAAGAAGGTATGGCGCCCCATTATCTACCTTATGCTTAACTCCCTATTTGAAGTACCACTTTATCATTTGGATTGATCTCCCAAACTAGGAGCTCTAGGTCGACACCTCCAAAGCGAACCGGTCAATATGTCCCAAGTACTTAGCTCTGATGAGGTATGCCCATAGACCTTATGTGTTTTGGTACGCTTTCAAAATCCACTTGAGCACGAGGACAATGTTCATGTTCTTGGTGTTAAGAATTCCCAAACCCCCAACCTCCCAAGCTTTGCATACCGTAGCCGGAACAATCATATGGTATTTCATCTTGGCATTCACTCCTCCCCAAAAGAAGCAAGCCCGGTGTTTGTCCATAGCCACATGAGTAGCGGCATTGAGTAGGTTGAACCCCATAGCAACATGGAAAGGCTAAACAAGCATAAATTTGTAAGTTCTAATCAAGCTAGGAACAAACGCTGCCAAGGGTCAACCATATGACCCACCTTTTTCTTGAGAAAGCCCCAATCTGATACTCGTAGCTGCTTAACACGAACCGGCAGCCCTGTGTAGGAGATTGGAAACTTGCCGAGCTTGCAATTTAACACATTAGCGAGTCTTTGTGCTCGGCTGCGTTGACCCCTGTCAACACCACCTCACGTATGGCTCTCCGGTATGTGCGTTCGTCACCTAGGTGGCCGTGCGCCACTCGCTGGCGTACCTTTCGCCGATGTAGGCTTTGCCGGAATGCACGTTGCAGCTCAGCTCGAGGAGTCGTTGTCGATGCGCGCCTCGCCGGCGTTCTTCTGGCCAACATCCGACTCGTTGGCATTCACGTTGCATCTGTGTATATTAATATATTCCCTTTATCGAAAAACGTTGCATCTGTGTTCGTGGCGCACACGCGAGTTGCCTGTGGGATTTTTGCCGTTGTGCTCCTGACCGACTTTTGCCATCATTATGCATTGCAGCCCTTGTTCAGCTTGGTATTGCACGTGCGGTCTAGCTGGTGGACGCAAAGCCGAAAACCTTGGATCAACTTAATATATCCTCTATTTGTAAAAAAAAAATTATATATCCTCAATTTTCCTCCTATCTTAGATAGACTAGCTTTGATGCACCCTTTCTCATAAAACAACCCTCGTCTAGGATAGTAGACCCGTAATCTCTTAGACTTCTCATAGTGGGAGTAACATAGCTAGTAACATCACACAACCCAAGGCATTTCGGTGATATGGCATGACAATGAATGAAGAAAGAGAGTGAGGTGGTAACTAGCTATGTTACCATAACATCACACACCCCAAGACAAGATAAGTTTACAACATAATAAATGATACAATGCATGACATCACATATAAGTTTCTACCCACTATGGAATTAGTAACTTAGACTAGTAACATATGCCATGTTACTAGTCTAAGTTACTCTCCACTATGACTAGTCTTACTCCCTCCGCTTAATAATATAAAGACGTTTTAGAAAGCTAATTCAACTTGCCCGCGTTATGTTACTAGAGAAAAAGTTCTCTAGAAAAAAAAGGTTGAATGACAATTTTTTAGTGTTGTTATATATATTTTGAAGACAATGTTTTTTTTTATTGATAGAAGAACCCTTCACTAGTGGAGAAGAGGCCTTTGGTCCCAAGCAAATGACCCACTGCTGAACCAAACCGGGTCCAATGCCCCCATTGGACCCGGTTCGTTTCTGCCCAGGACGACCCCACCCGCCGGCGCCTGTCTCAGTAGCGACCTTTGGACCCGGTTTGTCATACAAACCGGGTCCAAAGGGTCCACCCGCATGCCGCGGCAGGCCGTGTCAGCTCGGGGAACCCTTTAGTCCCGGTTTGTATGACAAACCGGGTCCAAAGGCCCCCTCCGGCTATATAACCTTGCCCCTGCCCAAGTGTGAGCCACACTTAGCCATTTTTTCACTATCTTCACAAGAGGGTGTATTGCTCTCCTCTCTTCTTCACATGCACAAGAGGTGTTCGATGAAATGCTTAAGAGGATTTGCCACTTGAGTTTACACAAATCAAGCCACACTTAACTTGCTTTTTTCTTCCATCACCGAGGTATATAAACTAATTAAGCCGCTGTTGATCGACTAGATGCATTAACTAATTAAATTGTACTGACTATGAATTATTTCTTTTTTAGCCCTCCGGATCGAGCACTTCTTCTGTAAAGTCGAGGAAGCGAGGCCCGGCCAAAAGTTGGATGACGGTGTTAGGCACGACATCACCCACATCGAAAATGATGGTAAACCGATTGCTCCGGAGAAAGGTGCAAAGGCATTTATAGCTCAATGCGGAGTGCTTGTTAGGGACCACGTCCCGATCACCGTTCGAGAATGGCACAAGCCGAAGGGACTAGTGCTGTCTGCAGAGGAAGAAGGTCAAGGTCTTTATATCGATGATGTAGCCAAAAACAGCATTATGGACAAGCTCATGTCACATTTCAACATAGTACCCGAAGAGGGGGTGACGCTGAAAAGGCCAAGATGGAGCAGGCCCTCCGCGAGTTTGGCAAGAAGAAGATGGCCGAACTATTCAAGAGCCACAAGAAAAGATTGCGCCGCCTTATCAAGATAAAGAAGACTCCGGACAATGAGAAGGTAAAAACTCACCGGGAAGAATTCGTGAAGTACAGACACGGAGTCGGAAGAATTTAAGAGAAGGTCGGAAATAAATAAGGCAAATGCTGCGTTGAAGCTATATCACCAAATTCTCGGGTCCAGGTGGATACGGGGCTAACCGTCCTAAGTGGCAGGCAGCTGAGGCGGAACCGACCGATAAAGGGATCAGATTAGGGACACACGGTTGGATCGAACGGTGCAAGGAGTGGTTCTACGGGATTGGGGGAACGTTGGATCCGGAAACAGGGAAGTGCATCTATAAGAAAGCTCATCCGAAGGTTCCCATTGATGCCCTGGAAAAAGCACATAGGGACGTGGAGGCGGGGTTGTTCCAGCCCGAAAGAGAGAACGATGAGCCGACACGCGCCCTTGGGAACAAAGAACACGGCGGACGAACACGAGGCACAGCGAGGCTCCGTTCCGTGGAAGTATGGCTTTCCTACGGAAAGGAAGAGATTTCCGATAAAAGCCATGAGAGGAGGAAGGCAAGGGAAACAGACCGCCTCGGCTAACTTAGAGGAGGGTATGAGCACCATGCAAGCCCAATTAAGCATGGTAACCCAAGTACTTACATCTCGGATGGCTCGGGGGCAGGCCGTAGATCCCGCACCGCTCAATGCCATCGCCCGCTGCAATCTCAACCACACCGGAAAAGCGGCGTGGCTTCCTCTCGACAGGTGGATAATGATGATGATGATGACCAGGTGGTCGAGCCTCCTCGCTACCCCCGTGGATGATCTCACCGAGAGCCGTCCTTGTGAGCTGCATGTTAAAGTTTTCAACCTATCCTTCAAGGCGGCGGTCGGCATCCTCTTACCTACAAGGTCTTACCATTGCCGTTCGGTCCAAGACGACTTTGTTGTTGTGATGGTGGATGAAGTGATGAGCGCTTATGAGGGGTTGGTGCTTGAGCACCCCGCAGGTGAAGATGGGGAAATCAAAGAACCGGGAGAAGCCCGTAGAACCACCGTGCAATGGCGGAAGGAGAACATTGTGTTTCCGGGTGAGAAGCCAACAAGCATGCCACCTCCGCCTCCTCCGCCACCCGAGTCTCCTCCGCGTGATGATTCTCCCGTGCGCGATGATGATTCCCCTATCCATGACCGATCTGCTCCGCGTGAAAATACTCCGCCGCCTCCTCCTCCTCCTCGTCGGGAGACTCCGCCGCCTCCACTTAAGCAAAAGAGGAAGCTGTCCGCGGCACCTCCTACAGCTCCGAAGAGATCATCAACTCCAATGAGGGCACAGACTCCGGAGTTGTTACCACATGAGCGAGACCGAAGAGCAAAAGGCGTTTCTTGCGCCGAAGAAGGTGTTTATTCGACCGCGGACAGGTGAAGCACTTTGCCGAGACGAGAATGAAGAGACCTGAGTCGAGAGCCGATTATGACCGCTCTCTTGGACAGTCCTCTAGAGCGAGCAAAGAAGCAAAAAAAGTCGCACGACTTGGACAGCGGGACATTCGGGCCGCACCCCACTTCATCGTGGAGCCATATCATGATCCAGAGACGGCATCGATGATCGAACGGGCGGCTAGAGCTCGGGGAGCATCGGTTGAGTACGAAGATTACTATCCAACGGCTCAAGTGGTAAACACGTATAGATACGGAAAAGATCTCGTCAAACTCGGCGAGCTCGCGCGTCTAGGGACTCGGATGCGAAGGTTGCATGACCGGTACCTGAAAGCCTGTCGAAGAAGTGAAAGCTACCTCACGGTGTATCTTAGAGATGAGCATTACTTCCGGGGGAAGACGAGATAAACCTTGAGATAGAAGAACTGTTTCAGTTATTCAATCAAGACGCCCTCGACAAAGCTGTTATCAGTTGCTACTGCCTGTAAGTGATTTATTTGTGTAATTAAGTTTTTAGCTCATTCATTTGCACTAACAATTATCCTTTGTGTACGCTATACATTTAATTATGCAGAATGAAGAAGCTGGAATACAAAAGAGGCAAGCTCCTACCGCTGGGGTTCATAGACCCAAACACAGTTCATGAAGTTACGGTTCGACGGTACCCCAAGGACACGAGAGGACAACATCGTAATGTTTTTAGAGAAGCAAGCGGACAAAGATGATATATTCTTTCCCTACAACTTCAAGTGAGTGTTATATATAACATACATTATGCTTGTGCACCTTCCACTTTATTCTCGTAATCATTGAGCTATGCTTGTGCAGTTTCCACTTTATTCTCCTAATCATTGATCTTCAACTTGGAGTCGTAAACGTCATGGACTCGAAACGTAAAGAATATGCGGAATGGGCGGACATGGCTGCCATCCTCCGGAGGTAGTTTCAATCAGTTTCGTATTGGCATCTTCATCTGCTCTAATTCGAAGATATCATCAACTAATCAATTACTCATTTACTCATTATTTTTTGCCGGGCAGGGCTTGGAAACGGTTCATCGATACTGTTCCGGGTGAATGGAAACCAGAGCTTACATTTAGAGATTACCCTGTAAGTAGTACTATATATATAGCTATGTCCAGTGAAACTTTATATATGATATTTACTTTCAATACGATGCTTGATTATTAGTTTGATCGAACTATTTTTTCGTAAAGTGTATGAGGCAGGAACAAGGGAATAACTTATGTGGATACTACGTCCGCACCTTCATGCGTGACATGTCCTGTCCCAAGGGTGGGGACCCCCAAATACACCACACTCGTGTACGATAACAAATTTTCACAATTAATCTTAATTAGTACCATCTATTGTATTGAGTTCCATTCATATATTGATCTCCTTTTTTAAATATAGATGACACGCCTGCGGGACACTCTCATAACAGCGGATCAAATAAAAGCAATTCAAGAGGAAATCGCGGGATTCTTTATTACCGAGGTCCTTACCCCAGTGGAGAGCACTATCGGAAGATCGTGACGGAGGAGGATATTCGTTCGAGGAAGAGTTGTATTGTAAATATGCATGCATTACGTGTACCTGTGTTGACTATGTCGTGTACCGTTGACGATGTCTATATATATTCATGACGATTTTTTGTGGTTTCTTGAATGATATATATATGCATTGTTGAAACTCTGCCGCGGCAAGGGAAACGAGACTGTTTCTCGCGCGCGGCAGAAACGCTGGTACAGCCCAAATCTGTGCCGCGAGCAGAAATAGCAATTCTGCCGCGGCAGAGAAACATAGGCCCGGTTCGTACCACGAACCGGGACCAAAGCCCTTCCAGCGCGAGCTCCCTGGTCGCACCACGTGTTGAGGCCTTTAGGCCTGGTTTATCTTTGAACCGGGACTAAAGGGTACCCCCTTTAGTCCCGCCTAATTGGTCCCGGTTCGGGAACCGGGTCTAAAGGCCCAAATGGACCGGGCCTATTGCCCCGTTTTCCACTAGTGCTTATAAACAAAAGACTACCAACGACACACGATATGTCTCGGTGAGCAAGTGATTGTGCACTAATCACAAGGGACAGGTAAGACGGGGCGTGGGCACAGCGTAGAGCCGAGTGGCGCGCGGCGTGGTGAGGCCGAAGACGTCGCTCATGTCGAGCTCCGTCGGCTTCATGCCGTCGGGAAGCTCCCAGTTGAACCCGTGCGCGAGCTGCGCAACGGCGAACTCCACCGCGTGCTGGCCGAGCCCCTGTGCCGGGCACGATCGCCGGCCGGACCCGAACGGCACAAACTCGTAGCAGCCTCCCTTCAGGTCCAGCCCTGCGGCCTCCCCCTCGCCGGGCATGAACCGCGACGGACGGAAGGTATCAGCGTCCTTCCAGGCGTCGCAGTCGCGGTTGATCGCCCATGCATTGACCAAGACACGGGAGCCTCTGGGCACCGAGTAGCTGCCGACGATGCAGTCTATGGCGGCCTCGTGGAGGAGCACTGGGATGGGTGGGTGCATGCGGAGCGCCTCCTTGACGACGCACTTTAGGAAGGGGAGCCTGATGAGGTCTGATTCGTCCACCGTCCGATCGAGCCCCACCACGTCGGCGAGCTCCTGCTGCAGCCGCCGAAGCTCGGATGGACTATGCATCATCTCCGCCATTGCCCACTCAGTTGTGGACCCCACTGTCTCCGGCCCGCCAAATAACATGTCCTGCATTAATCATCCCATGCATGCAAATTAAACATCCACATCACCACATAGGGTAGCAAACAAGTAAATAAGGGTGTTTCTAGTTCTCAAAGAACTAACTTCTATTTTCAATCAAATGATGTCATTAAATCTAAGTTGCAAGCTATGTTGCAACTTATGACTAGCACGACCATGAAGCATATCTAACGGTTGAGCATTTTTCTTAGTTGCATTCCTACATGCAGCTACAGCCGAGAGAAATCTCAGTTGAAACCCCAATTGTAACTCGAAAAAAAAATCAACTACTGCCTTACTCAATCACGATGCAATTGAATGGTGTAGAACTAAACAGAGCACGAACTTACTTTGCTGAGTACTAGTGCCTAATGATCTCTTGTCTCGTTCTCGTTTTGTAGACACTTTTCTAGACGATCGAAAGGATTTCGTTAATTAGCTATATAGATGTACTCTCTTTTAATCCTGAACTGGAACCATAGACTTGCCGGACACACTGGAATATAACGTGGCATGTCTCTAAGCGAAGTGAGTGTAGAGTACTTACCATGATCATGGCCTTCACGTTATGGCGGGTGAACCGGATGGCGCCCTCTCTGTTCTTCCCGCTGGCCGGGTCCGCATCGGCGAGGAACGCGAGCAATCCGTCTACCAAGTCGGCGTCGGGATCGGCGGAGTCCTTACCCCTCCTCATGTGCTCGTCGACAATCTTGTCGACGAACCTGTCGAGAGCGCCGCGCGCCGTGCGGAGGCGGCGGTCGAAGCCCCGCCGGCCCACCCAGCTGAGCCACGGGAAGAAGTCGCCGACGTGGAACAGCCCCATGAGCCTCGAGAACTCCTGGAGGATTACGACGAACTCGTCCAGCCCTTCTTCGTCGCGCGCGCTGAAGGCGGCGCGGAAGATGACGCTGACGGTGAGGTTGAAGATGAGCTCGCCGAGGTTGACGGCCTCGCCGGTGCGCCTGCCCACGGCGCGTGCCAGCGCGCCGTACCCGTCGCGCACGGCCAGCCACGTCTCGGCGCGGCGGCGGCGGCTGAACATCTTCGTGACGCAGAGCTTGCGCATCTGCCGCCAGTAGGCCCCGTTGTGCGCGAACGCCATGTCCGAGCGGCCGTAGGTGAGGTAGTGAACAGCCATGGTGGCCGGACGGTTCGAGAAGGCACCGTCCTGTGCGTGCAGCACCTCCCGCGCGTACTCCGGCGTCGACACAGCGAAGACGTGGAGCCAGCCGAAGCGAAGATGCAGCAGCCCGCCGTACTGCTTCGCCAACGCCCCCAGGCCACGGTGGGTCAGCTGGTCCACCAGCGCCATGTTGCCGATGATCGGCAGCGGCTTCGGGCCTGGAGGAAACGGCGCGCGGCCCAGCCGTCGTGTTTGGAGGATGACGAAAACCAGCGAGGCGACGAACAGCCACAACAGTGGATCATGCACGCACTCCATGGCGATCTTTGCCAAGACCGCCATTGACGATAGTCTCACGATGATATACTGCTGTACTGCACTGCGTTCAATGAAGAAGCTGGCTATACTAGCTGCAATCCGCCTATCCATGCATGGAGCAGCTGTATATATACTCGGCGCTTGGGCGCCCAGGCCTCACATTTCCTATTGTGGATTTCAGAAAATAAATCCTAACTTACATATGCTAAAATATTCAACAGAATTGCTAAGTTTCAGCTAGTTGAGACGTACCTTATGTCTCAGTCACGTGCTCCATCGTTGGATTTTGTCACCCACATCAAAGTACACTGACTGAGACTTAGACACACCCAATATTCAAGACCAGCCACAGCGTTTTGCAGATTCTAAGAGCAAAATCTCCGGTTAAGTTTAGTAAACATATGTGCGACCCAACGCTACGTATAAACTAGTTGTGACTTTGATGGTGATGGTTGGCGATTGTTCTCTATGACTTTTTCTTGTTTTTTTCACTTGAAGCTTTTCGTTGGTATAATGGTCGTCTGCAGTTTCAATTTTGTGTGATCATGGTGTTGAGTAGGTCTATGCAACAACATGATCACCAAATTGTATATAGTAGCCCCGTCAGTGTAGGATCTAATGCTCTAAGCTGTGCAAAACATGCCTAATAGTTGTGAGAAGTTCTAAAACTGAATATTGCAATACACATAATATATGCACACTGAAACTTCAAATCTGAATTTGATTCATAACTTGATAAACCAACCAGAGATATCCGAGTGTGAATAATATCAAATTCAAATCTAAACTGAATAGCAAATCATTGGCTTGTTTAGAAATGGATTTATTTTTATTTTTAAGTTGTGTGCTGAGGTGAGTCTAGAAATTTGATACAATTTAATATAAATGTTTTGTTAGCATTATACATGATTAGATCATTGCAGAAAGTAGATGAGGGATGATGTTTCGTAAAGTGGTTCAACCATCAATGTCTACATCCGCGGGCATGCTTAACAGGCGCTCCTCCCCATGTACTAAACCTGTGTAGTCAAATACATGTACTTATATGAACTTTTCATTAACTTTCCTATAATTTCTCTTTGTATAGCAAAAAATACTCTGTAGTCACTTGACTACACAGATCATGTGTGGCTCCGCCACTGTCGACAAGCCCGTCGAGGTATACATATACATCAGATCTTTAAATGCCAAACCTGTCCAACAGGCCCTGCCACGCATGTCTGACCATCCTCAAAAACGATCTTCTATCTGACCTATAACCCACATCTTTAGTCTAATTTGGCTACATAGGTTAGTTTGACACCAACCGGGAGCCTACCCGTATAATCGAAATCCAATTGTAGCCTATACATATAATCAACGCAGCTTCAACGGTCACTATTTTTCAGAAATTCTCCCAACTCACTATAATGCTGAACGAGTCCTAGTACACTAGTGCATCTCAAGGTGCTAGTGCACATGGTACACCACTTAAAAAATAGTCCCGGCCAATCGAAGTTTGCCTTGCAAGGGCACGTGTGTATCAGACAAGGAGCATATCTGCATGCAATAGGTTATAGGTGAACGATTGATCTAGCGGAGTTTGCACCATAATCGTGATGTGATCAAAAGGCACAGTTCTTTAGATGAGAAGAATGGAACAACACTTGCCTGTCTGCGATGCTCACTATCTTCCTCCTTCCTCTTCAACTAACTTTCGGTGCTCTTTGACATGCTGTATCCTTCTGGTTCGTTCACCATCGACACGATAGCATCTGGGTGATAATGTCGCACTTTACAACAGCAGCTGCAGCTTTGATAACATGGGATGAAATGATACAGAAATATTATTCAGAGAGGCACAAAGCAACATTCTATATTGTTTTGAAATCTTAAATCTGCAAATACTTATCAATCATGACTGTTTGTTTCTTGGTTCAACCATTTCTCCCCACCCCCTTTTTGTTCAGTTATACCCAACTTGGGAGGGCTTGACATGGGATGGCAGGGAATACAAGTTAATTCCCTGTCAATACCTCCCAATCCATGTCAATCTCAATCAAACCAAACAGACCCTTAACATAAGAATCATGAGTTAATCTGAGCAGCTATAACAGTTTCAGTAAGCAAATGGTCAAAAAAAAATCTCCAAGACATTTTATAATTTTGTCGATAATGCAGATAGAGATTATAGCTATGCTTTAAGGAATATTGCAAGAGTGTGACCGATTCAACCATATTTAGACAATCAAAAATATCACCAAGTTAAGATCAACTCAAGTCAGATTACAGAAAATGTTTCTACCTTATCTTGTCGATTTGGATGATCAGATGGAGGCACCGAAGAGGTGCAGGCAAAATTTTGTTTTTTCTCACTTGTATTCAGTTCTGATGCCTTTGTCATGAACAATCGTAACCAGAATGTGGGACAAACTTAGGAAAAGAAAATGTTCCTATCTCATGGAAATTGGCAAGGGTCAGATATGAACATTTAACAGACTTCTTGATTGTGCATTTTGCCGTGAAGATGAATCTTTGCACCACATGTTTGTTTGTATTGCATCAGAAAACAGGAATTCTTTTTATTCAGATCGGGTTTTCCTTTACTTATATGGCTGAAAAGCTGCAGGCACCTTTGCAAATAGGATGACAAGAATAGACGAGTATTCAGGTGCCTAACCGAGTCAATGTCTACAGATCCTTGGGAAGTGAACGATACCTTGGCCAAGCACAAGGGGAGCTGCGAAGAGATGAAGACTCTCAAAGAGAACACATACTGCTGATGAGCAAGATTCTGATGATGACTTACTGATGACAAGGACGTCAAACTAATGTTACTCCCTCCGGTTCATATTAATTGACTCAACTTGTCTAGACATAGATGTATCTAGTCAACAAACACATCTATATACATCAATATCTAGACAAAGTTGAATCAATTAATTTGAATCGAAGGATGTATCAGAATGTACTAAACCTTCTCTATGCCATGGATTTATTTCTTTTAAACAGAAGCAGGGAAGGGTACCTAAAATTTCCTTTTGAAAACAACCAAATAATAACACATATATTCACTTGTATCCACTGTGCTTCTGCAAAAACAGAAATGGAGCAAGCAGATAGCAACCCTGAAGATACACTACACACATGTTGCTGATGCCCAAGATTCTGAGGATGAATTACTGACGCCAAGGACGTATACCAAAATGTACTAAACCTGCTCTATGTCACGGGGTTTGTTCCTGTTATTAAACAGAACCGGAGAAGGCCAGAAGGGTATCTGATTTTCCTTTTGATAATAACCAAATGGTGATTTGGCTGAGCTATCCTATATTCACTTGTATTGAGCGTGTTTCTGTGAATACAAATACACCAGAACATGTATAAAACAATATCATAGTATATGTACATGTTTTGTGCTGGAAAAGAATTGTGTATACAAATTGTAATGGTGGGCCAAATCACACCAACTCCAATCTGGAGTGAAAAGAATATCCAGATATACCCCTTGGTAGGTGTACTACGTGATCATTTCTTATCTACTTCAATGTACTTTTTGCGGAACTCTGGAAACCAGATTTTGGATCCACTTGCCATACCCTCATCAGTCTGTATACACAAGTAAAGTTCTGATCAGAAATCATTTTGCCGGCAAAACAGAGAAAACACACTATTAAAAAGATATATCAGGGACTCCGGGTTAAATTAGAAACTCCATTGCTGGATGCAAGATCAACACAGCATAATATCTATCAGGGACTCAGGGTCAATAAAGTGCATGACAGAAGTTGGGAGATTGGAAAATTCCAAAAAAAAAAATCAAGCACATGGATGGGATCACATCTTTTCAACCTACTCCATTACAAATTGACAGCTAAATCAATTGATGATCTAACCCATCGCAAAGTATATAGAGCTGGAAGAAGATTCCCAATGACACTCAAAACAACAAAGGTTTCTCTGCTAATTCGCTCACTCTATCCTGACAGAGATTAACAATAATCCGATACAGTATTGCAGTTTTTCAGTGAGACAAGATTGCTCTAGGAGGAAGTGAATCCCATTATCCCCTGGCGGGCTGATGAAGTCAACCACCAGGGAGGCAGGGACTACACCCTGCCGCTGTAAAGCAAGATGAAAACTGGTGGAACCTCACACATCCTGACAGAAGCATCAAACGGTTTAAATAGACAATAGATACAACAACAAAAAATTGGTGGCTGAATGCAGGAAACAGGACAACTTGCCTGCTGCAAGGAGGACTGGCACTAGCCTGAACCCAAAAGCTTTGCAGGATTATGGTACAGAAAGGGATGGCGGTTCGACGCAAACTGATCGATTTGTCCGCGGGAACGCAAAGACGACCCAAATTTATGTTAAGAATGCATCTTCGCGGACGCTGCAGCGCACACATCCGCCTCGTTGCCCTTCGGGCCCGCCTGCCAGCAACCGAGTGTTTTTCGTCTCCCACGTGTAGGGTGTCAAGGTGGGATCCCGGTGGGATGTCATTTTGTACTATGTAGTTCAAATTTTGATGTCAAAATTCGTACTAAAAAAATCAAATTATACTACAAGTGGGACAAAAGTGGGATCCCACTTGACACCCTTACCCGCGTGCGAGAAATGGCTCCGACAATGGTTGGGTTGCCAGTTCAAGGCGGCGCCCGCCTTTTAGAAGAGGACCAGTATGCCCGCACCTTGCCTACATCCAACCGCCACCGACATCACCATGGGAAAGGGATGGCCGTTCCGCAAAACGAAGCACGACAGCGAGCCGGCTCCTGTCACACCAAGAAGAAGAACACCATGCGCAACCGCCCGTACGTGCCGGTGGAACTCGCCCACCGGCTGTTCAAGGAGAACCGGCCATTCCGTTGGCGGGATGCGGGCCTGCCAAGCGGTGGCTAGTACCTCAACCATCGTCGTGTCCAAGTGCCTCCGGTGCTGCACGAGGGACGGCAACAGCAGTACGAAATCCGCCATGGTCGATTCATCCCCCGTCGGATCTATGCGGGGACCTGCCCTTCTCCTTGGACTCCTACAGCTGGTACACTTTCAGGACCTGGGAGTTCGACCTGCACCGCGGCGCGGGTTACCTAGGCGTCGTGGACTTCTTCAACTGGGAGCGCCGCCCCCACTTCAACGACGACGAGGAGGACGAGGAGGGCACGGACGAGGAGGAGGACGAATTCCAACCGCCGAATCTCACAGGGGACGAGGCCATGGAGATGGCCATCGGCAATAGAAAGCTTGACAACCATACTCAGTGTGATGGCCTCGCCATCCAATTGTGAGCCTCGCGCTGGCCCAAGGGGGGGCACCGACCACTCCGCTGCCTCCTCCCGCACCAGCACCGACCACTGGCCCAAGAATTTCTGAGGTCACACATAGGCCTTACATACAAGCAACGGGAGCTTACTCATTTCACTAACTTACAGATGTATTCCTTCAATAGATATTCTAAAAAATATTTTGCTCAGTACCTCACGTGCTATCCTGCACAAAATTGCCATCTCTTCATCTGAGTTGAGATGAAAACTACCAGATATGAAGGGCTCAAACACGCTAGGATGGACAGCTAAAGCACTATTTGCCAGTTTAGGCGCAATGCAAACTTGCAGATTGCAAGACTAAAGTGTTGCCGTCGAAACTGGATGTTCTATTCTTATCAACGATTTCCGCAGGGACACGCGCGGAGGGTCAGAGAGGTTCTCCCACGTACAGGCGCATAGTGTTTATCAGGACTCACGGTCAATCAAATGCATGACAGAAGTTGGACCAGAAAATTCAGAAGTTGACAGCAAAGCAAATCGATGATTTGGCCCATTGCAGAATGCTTTGAGCTGCACACAGATTCCCAAAGCAACTGAATCAACGAAGGTTTTTCTGACAATTGCCTCACTAGTCCTGACAGGGCGAATAACAAGATTGTTCAAAGAGCAAGTGCATTCCATCCCCTGGTGGGCTGATGTACTAGACTACCAGGGAAGGGAGGCATATTTCTGCTGCAATAAAGCAAGATGCAGACAAGAGGAATCTCAACGCGTCCTGATGGAAGCAAAGCATCAAACAGTTTATGTGCCCACAAGACGCAAGAATCAAGGTTGACGCCTGGATGCCGACAAGCATGAATTGCTCAAGACTAACATATGCCTCACATACAAGCAACGGGAGCATAGTCATTTGTGATTCATTTAACAGACAGCCCGAGAACAAGTTGCACTTCACGCACTATCCTGGACAAAATTGCCATCTCATGATCGGATTGAGATGGAAACCAACAGATCTGAAGTGCTAAGACGCGCCGCGACTGAGCGCTACTGCACTATTCGCAGGCTTGGGCGTGTCGCAAACTTGCACATTGCAACACACGGCGGCTGCGTGGCAACGGGATGTTTTAATCTTATCGTCGATTTCCCCGGGGACACGCGCGGAGGGTCCGAGAGGTGCTATCACGTAACCAGGGAGACGAATCACGCATGGATCGAGCAGAGGGGGGAGTTGGCAGGTTTGCTTACCGATGTGGACCGGGGAGGTGGAGGCGAGCCAGAGCACGAGGACGCAGAAGAGCAGCAGGACCGGGATGCAGTGCACGGCGCGCCCCAGCGCCCGCGTCCGCGCGGCCTCCCGCCGCCCCGCCGCCGACTGCGGGTCGAACGTCGGCAGCGCCGCGTCGTCGCCGTGGTGGCCCGCCGATGACGAGGCCGCGTCCCCTCCCTCCGACACGCGAGCCCCGCTCGACGACCGCCGCATCTCTCCGCCTCCTCCCCGGCCGAACCCGCGCGGCGGCCCGGCGGGATCCTAGCAGCGAGATGGGCGATGCGGTGGCCGCCGGCGTGGGGGTTTGGCCTTCAAGTTGAAGCCGCGCTGCGACGCGGTGGTGTCGTGCTGCCTTGTCGGGATTTGGAAGGCGGGTTTGTGGTTGGTGGGAGGTGTGGCGGCTGGAATCGGATTTTGACTGGTTTGGTACGCTTCCCTTCCCTCCACCACGACTCCACCTTCACGGCTCCCGAGCTGTCAACATTTTTCTATCATCTGATCACTTTGACGACGTGTGTGTTTGTTCTCTCAACGATTTCCAGCGACAGCATAGGTGTGGAACATGTTAGGGCAGCTCTAGCTAAAAATAGGTCTGCACCATAGCCCATCGGTCCAACGCAAGCTGATCCACATATCCGCGAAAATGCAAACACGGTACAAAATTTGCGTCAAGAATGCATCTTCGCGGACCTTGCACACGCGTCCATCTTGTTGCCCTTTGGGCCTGCTTGACAGCAATTGAGTGTGTTCCTTTTTCCGCGCGGCTCGACAACGGTTCCGTTCCTCGCACCGCGTCAATGGCACGGTCCCGCCTCCACGCGCACTTGTGTTGGCATGGGAGGCACTTGGGCGTCCTGCCAAAAGAGGGTGAGTCTGCCCGCACCTCACCTACATCCAACCGCCACCGACATCACCATGGGAAAGAATGGTTGTTCCGCAAGACGAAGCACGACGGTGAGTCCGGTCCTCACGTGCCGGTGGAACTCGCCCACTGGATATTCAAGGAGAACCGGCCAATCCCTTGGCGGGATGCAGGCTTGCCGAGCGGTGGCTGGTACCTCAACCACCGTCGTGTCCCGGTGCCTCCGTAGCCGCACGAGGGACGACAACAGCAGTACGAAATCCGCCACCGTTAATTCATCCCCCGTCGGATCTACGTGAGGATCCACCCTTCGCCTTGGACTCCTACAACTGGTCCACCTTCGGGACCTGGGAGTTCGACGACCCGCGCCGCCGCGCGAGTTACATAGGCGACATGGACTTCTTCAACCGGGAGCGCCGTGTCCACTTCGATGACGAGGAGGGTGCGGACGAGGAGGAGGACGACTAACCTCCAACCACCAAACCTCACGGAGGACGAGGCCATGGAGATGGCCATAGGCGATAGCGAGCTCGACGACCTCACTCAGTGGGATGGTCTCGCTGTCCAACTACGGGCGACGGTGTTGGCCCAATGGAGGCCAACGACCCCTCCGTCGCCTCATCCTGCACCAGCACCGCCTCTAGCGCCTCAACAGCCTCTGCATTGGACGTGGCCTTGGACGCCTCCAGTTTTTATCGACCTCGTCGACGACGACAACTAGGCAGCCATGGCGGGCGCCAATCTTAGCTAGGGATATTTTCTTGCCATTTTTACTTTATTTTTGGAACTATGTAATGTGTTATACAATTAAAAATGAAAAAATGTCAACGAAATGCATCGGGCCGCTAGGCTACCGGCCCAAACAGAGAAATGACCCAAGAAGAATAAATTGGTGTCCGTGGCCCGACCGAAATGGACACGGATGGTCAAAGCGACCGGAATGCCTTTGACCACTGGAGATGCCCTTAGAACATGTGGACATGCCAAATTTCCGACAAGGATCATCCTGATCTTTTTTTGAGGGGGCGCTGTGACATTACTAATCAACAATTTCCTATGATCTGGTCGACTTGTCACACCAAAAGTAATCAGGGTTTATCATTCGAAAACGCGATGAGGAAGGGAGAGTGGGGACGATGAAGGAAGAAGAGGTGGTCATTCGTGGATATCGATGGCGGTGGCGACTTGGAGAGGCGACAACCACGGACGACGGCGAGGTGGTGGTGGCGCCATGGTGAGGCGATCACTAGGGAGTAGTACGGACGATGGCGACGCGGTGGCCGTGGCGGTGTGGAGAGGTGGGACTATGGACAAGGGCGACGTCGAGCAAAGCGAAAGGATCAAACTGGCGGAAGTGAGGTAGGGGAGACGTGGCAATTACCAGGATCTTTCTTGGCGAAGAGGTTAGAACTAGCTAGGCCTAGCCTTCATTCATCTAGACAGGCCCAAATGTGATCTTTTCCTTTTGTGTATCCTCGCTCCCGAAAAGTGTAAACGGTGTTTGGGCTACCTTTATTTAAAAAATGCTATTCTGAAACCATAAGAAATTCTAAAAAAAAGTTGTAGATGTGCATCATTTCTCTTTCATTTGTAGTAATTGATTCATTTTTGATAAAGAAATATCAACATGTAGATGTAAGGCCTTCTCTAATTGTATGCTAAGATGAATTTTTTTAGGACTAGTTAATTTGTTTGAAAAAATCTATATTTGAATGTAATTCTATGTATCATGTATACGGAGGTCCATAAAATAATGTTCGGCATGCGCATGTCCGTCAGTACATGGTACCGTGCCGCGTATACCTCCCATGCCTCCGCAACGGTGAGGCTGCCGCGCCAAATTCGTTAGCGGTGAGAATGCTCCAGCGGCTTCTAGACATGGCTGAGGTGGGCACAATCTAGGATTGGAGGTGGGTGTGATCTAGGGGATGGCAAGGAAAGGGAGCGGCACGAATAGTGTGGAATCGCTGAGAAGATGTGTTCACCTTTTATACAACGACGGAAGGCGAAGCGATAGGCCAGGGCGGTAGCGCACCATAACATCGACGCGCAGGCCACGTGGTCATGCATGACGAGATGCTTTGATGCGTCGCCTAGGAAAACTGTGTAGCTCGCTAGAACGGGTTTAAACCCCATGACCATACCTCTGCGCCACTGACAAGGTGGGCCCTCCACTCGCGACGCGTCTCCGCGTTGCATATGGCGCCCCCGCACAGCTGAGATGGTCTATGGGCTCTAGACAGCGTATTGGGCAACGCTAGACCGAAAAGAGCTTTGGGGCGCGTGGCTGGGAGCGGTCAAACGTCCGACACGCCCCAAATCCCATTGAAAAAATAGTTTGGAGGACGTGATTGGAGATACACCCCTATTCCCCCTTTCACATGAAGGTGGGGACACGAAAGAAGGGTTTCGTGGACTCGATGCTGGGTTCGTATTTGATCTTGAAGGCGTGGCTACCATCACGAGCTCGAGAACAGAGGGGATAGCGGCACAAACCCATCGATCACGTATGTGCGTGGTTGGCCCTTCTCTTGTTTCTTTTTATATGGCTATATATGATAGTTTCTTCACTTCATTTGTTTAGTTGAACCAAGATATACGCATGTACCAGGCGCATTTGGAAGGCAATAGAGGATTCGACTTCCTACATTGCTATAGCAAGCTCAAAACTTACGAGAAGTGGAGGTTGACGCCTATCTCGTTGGCGAAGGGCAAAGATAGCCTCATTGATCTAGATGCGATGCTCGTAGCATCGACATGACATCCTACATGCAACAAGGCGGCCAAGGCCGCCGCGCTTGAAGCAACGGCGATCGACAAGATTTAGTCGTCGATCAACAAGTGCCTTGTCGATGTCTCGTCAAACCTGCTCATCAGCGACAAGAAGCAAGAAGATAAAATGCAGATCAAGAAGGAGCGTGTCGCCGTGAAGAAACGCAAAGATGACTTCATGCTCTTGACCGCATCGACAAATGGAATGTATCCCCAGGTGCTGGCGGAGCACAACTTCTACAAGGGCATGATCCTCAACAAGATCACCGCTAAAATGGCCGCATCGGCATCGGCATCAACTCCAGCTCTAGAGACAGTGCCAGCATCAGCATGCGTGTCCGCGACGGCACCATCCAGTACCCCTGCATCAGCATCGGAGTGTACCCAGCGACGGCGTCTGTATCACCAACAGAGCATGATGAGATCGTCGTTCTGTACGGGCAAGCGACAACTCAAGATGCATTGTGGACGTCGCCAAACCCATTCTTTTAATTATGTTCAATTTGCACCCCGGTCTGTAATATTGATCAAGTCGACTATGGCGGCTACTTTGATCGCGATGACTAGGGCGGAAACAATTCTTTAAATGACGACGATCTTTACTTATTTTTTTCTACGAAAACATGTTTGGGGCGGCCTTGGGGGAGGGGGAGGGGTGGGGAGAGGGCTGGAAACGGAGGCACCCCAAAAGCGGCACCTCCTTGTGACGTCCCCAAATGCTCAATCCGGACATGGTTTGGGGGCGCGGCTGGAGATGCTCTAAGAGCATCTTTAACAGAGCCCGTAAAAAGTGGAACCGAAAAACACGAGTTCGGTGCACCGAACTCGTGTTTACGGGCCGGAAAATGGCAGGCGCAGAACAGAGCCCGTAAACCCAAACCGTAAAACAGAATATTTCTGTTTTACAGTTAGGGTTTACGGGCTCTGTTCTGCGCCTGGGGCTTCCGAACCCGTAAAAAAAAGGTTTATGAAATTGATTTGCATATGATCGATCAAAGCTGAACGTTTAAAACACAAACAAATCATGCATAGTTCATAGTACAGACATCAAATGACACAACCAAATGACACAGTTCATAGTTCACCATCAGATCTAACCGCCGGCATCAAACATAGGCAGTACCGCCATCAGCACCATCGGTAGTACCTCCAGGAGTCACATCGGCACCACCTCCTGGAGGCACATCGGCAGCAGCAGTTGCCTCTTGACGAGCAGCTCTTCGCCTCGCCGTGATCTCCGCCGAGGTCTCCTTCCACCACTCCAGCTGAACCTCATTCATTTCCTTCGTGTTCATCATCAAGATTGCCCTCTCTTCGGCCAATAGTAGCTTCGTTGCTTTGACCTTCTTCACATCGATCCTCATCTCCTCTAACTTGGCTTTGGTCTTTGCTTCCTCTCGGCTGGCTTCAAGCTTTGCAAGGCTCACCTCCTTCTTCGTCTCGATGATGACACGCTTGGTCTCCAAAGTCTTGGTCGCTATCACCTCCTTCGACTTCATCATTTGATCAAACTTGTCCCTCAACAATGCAGCCTCCCCCTCGAGCCTTATCCTTTCCTTCGCTTTCTTGTTCCCCTCCGGCTTGTCGGCGTTCCTGCCATCCTTCTCGTCCTCGGTGTCGTCGAGCGCAACCATCGCAGCCTTCTTCGGAGTGACCTCTTCATCCCTCAACTTCCACTTGGGAAGGTGTTGGAGCACATCAAAACAATGACGCATGGTGAAGCCCTTGCCTTTGCTGCCGGCCATGTCTCTGTACCTAGCATCGGCAATGCGATCCTACATATGCAAAAGGAACCAACAAATCGTCAATATCTCACCGACGCTAAAACTAGAATTTGCTTTCTGAAATATGCACTCACATATTCGTCGACAGTTGCCCCGCTAGGAGGATTGGACACCACTTGGTCCATTGCTGCTGCCCACCGGCTACCCGCCGGTTTGATCGCGTCCCAACGACCTTGGAGGGATCGGTAGGTGCGATCGACAGGATGGCGAACGCGCGGCATGAGCTTGTGGAACTTGTCCTCGATGCGCTTCCAGTAGCGCTTGCCTGTTTGATCCGTGCCGGAGACCGCATCCATCCCCACGGAGGCCCAAGCTCGGCACAAGGTGGCCAACATAACCAAACCAAGTACTAACATAGCATGCACCTTTGTCACCTTCACACTACGAAAGGAGGAATAGATCACATCAATACTATCATAGCAATAGTTAACTTCATAATCTACAAGAGATCACAATCATAGCCTACGCCAAGTACTACACGATGCACACACTTTGTCACCATTACACCGTGCGGGAGGAATAAACTACTTTAATAACATCACTAGAGTAGCACACGAGATAAATTGTGATACAAAACACATTGCAATCATAAAGAGATATAAATAAGCACTTCACTATGCCATTCATAACGGTGAATAAGTGATTACGTGAAATATAGCCTAAGAGACCCACACGGTGCACACACTTGTCACCTTTACACACGTGGGACAAGGAGTCTCCGGAGATCACATAAGTAAAACCCACTTGACTAGCATAATGACATCTAGATTACAAGCATCATCATATGAATCTCAATCATGTAAGGCAGCTCATGAGATTATTGTATTGAAGTACATAGGAGAGAGATGAACCACATAGCTACGGTAGAGCCCTCAGCCTCGATGGAGAACTACTCCCTCCTCATGGGAGACAGCAGCGTTGATGAAGATGGCGGTGGTGTCGATGGAGAAGCCTTCGGGGGCACTTCCCCGTCCGGCGGCGTGCGGGAACAGAGACTCCTGTCCCCCGGATCTTGGCTTCGCGATGGCGGCGGCTACGGAAGGTTTTCTCTGGTTTCGTCGAACGTGTCGAGGTTTTAGGTCGGGGACCTTTATATAGGCGAAGAGGCGGAGTCGGAGGGTCGTCGAGGCGACGACACACTAGGGGGCGCGGCCAAGGCTCGGGCCGCGCCACCCTGTCGTCTGGGGCCCACGGGGCCCTCCTCCAGCGGCTCTCGGGTGTTACGGAAGCTTCGTGGAAAAATAGGATGCTGGGCGTTGATTTCGTCCGATTCCGAGAATATTTCCTTACTAGGATTTACTGGAACCAAAAACAGCGAGAAAACAGAAGCGGCCCTTCGGCATCTCGTCAATAGGTTAGTTCGGAAAACGCATAAATATGACATAAAGTATGCATAAAACATGTAGATATCATCAATAATGTGGCATGGAACATAAGAAATTATCGATACGTCGGAGACGTATCAGCATCCCCAAGCTTAGTTCCTGCTCGTCCCGAGCGAGGTAAACGATAACAAAGATAATTTACGGAGTGACATGCCATCATAAACTTGATCATACTATTGTAAGCATATGTAATGAATGCAGCGATCAAAACAATGGTAATGACATGAGTAAACAAATGAATCATAAAGCAAAGACTTTTCATGAATAGTACTTCAAGACAAGCATCAATAAGTCTTGCATAAGAGTTAACTCATAAAGCAATAATTCAAAGTAGAGGTATTGAAGGAACACAATAGGAAGATTAAGTTTCGGCGGTTGCTTTCAACTTGTAACATGTATATCTCATGGATAATTGTCAACATAGAGTAATATAACAAATGCAATATGCAAGTATGTAGAAATCAATGCACGAGTTCACACAAGTGTTTGCTTCTTGAGGTGGAGAGAGATAGGTGAGCTGACTCAACATAA